>NC_140595.1:320661496-321056496 GCF_964204655.1 Triturus cristatus | reverse complement strand
GTCCGGGCGCTGGTTACGGGGGTCCAGTAGGGCCTAGGGAGACTCTCCCCAGCCTGGCTAGGGTTCTGAAGCTGGATCCGGGCCTGGGGCTTAAGCTCCATCCGGCAGGCCCCGGGGTGCGGGATCCCCGCATCCTGCAAGCCAGCCGGTGGTCTGGGGATCCCAACGGGGCCTGGGAAGGCTCCCCCCTGCCTGGCTAGGGTTCGGAAGCTGTGAATGGGACCGGGCCCGGGGCTCGTTCTCCGTCCCAGGTTGCGGGAGCCCCCTGTCCTGCAAGCCAGCTGAGGGTCTGAGTGCTGGGGACGGGGGTCCACCGGTGAGGATCTCCCCAGCCTGGCTAGGGTTCGGAAGCTAGGACCGGGCCCGGGGCTAGTGCTCTGTCCAGCGGGCCCTGGGGTGCGGGAGCCTCCCATCCTGCAAGCCAGCCGAGGGTCTGGGCACTGGGGACGTGGGTATACCGGTGCCTGGGGAGGCTCTCCCTGGCCTGGCTAGGGTTCGGAAGCTGGGCCCGGTTCTCGTGCTGTGTCCCAGGGTCCCAGACTGCAGGAGCCCCCCATCCTGGAAGCCAGCCGAGGGTCCGGGCGCTGGGGACAGGGTGGTCCACCGGGGCCCGGGGAGGCTCTCCCCGGCCTGGCTAGGGTTCGGAAACTGGGACCGGCCCGGTGCTTGTGTTGCGTCCCAGGGTCCCAGGCTGCAGGCGCCGCCTATCCTGGAAGCCAGCCGAGGGTCCGGGCGCTGGTGACGGGGGTTGACACCGGTGTCCGGGGAGGCTCTCCCCGGCCTGGCTAGGGTTCGGAAGCTGGGTCAGGGCCCGGGGTTCATGCTCCGTCCGGCAGGCCCCGGGTGCGGGAGCCCCCCGTCCTGCAAGCCAGCCAAGGGTCCGAATTCTGGGGAAGGGTGTCCACCGGGGCCCGGGGAGGCTCTCCCCGGCCTGGCTAGGGTTCGGAAGCTGGGACCGGGCCCGGGGCTCGTGCTCCGTCCGGCGGGGTGCGGGAGCCCCCCGTCCTGCAAGCCAGCCGAGGGTCCGGGCGCTGGGGACGGTGGTCCACCGGGGCCCGGGGAGGCTCTCCCCGGCCTGACTGCTTTCAGAAGCAGGGACCGGGCCGGGGAGCAGGGGTGGCTGGCTTTATCCGCTACGCTGGCGGAGCGGAGTTTTCGGCCCACCCCTACTTTTAAGTAACATTTGCATCCCTGAATCTCCAGCTGGCTAATTAGCTGCAACTGGCCTGTCATTGCTCCCTTGATGAGATGTGTAATACTGCTCTCAGGGCAGAAACAATAATTTGGACCTGGCAGAATGGCTTGAGTGAGGAATGTGAACAAGGTTAACCCAAGCAGGACAGTTAAAGCGAGTCGGGGACTTTTATAACTTAACAAGAGGGAGATCTATACCTGTATAGCTTAGTGATAAGAGAAGCCTAGAGAAGAGGAGTCCTCTGATCCTCGGATTCGCGTTAGACCTACTTGCTTTAGTTTCAGTGGAGGAGGGAGCTAATCCCAGAACCAGTCTGGAGTGGTTGACTGGGAGGGGACAGCTCATTTCTTTAGAAAGACCCTTGGTGTGCCACAAGCTTCCTCCGGGGGCGAAACAGTTTTGCTGTGTTGGATATTACTGAGAATGGTGCACTGTGGAATGTTTGCAATGAAGCAAACAGGATGTGCAGCAAAAGTGAGAAGGTTTGTCATTGGGACTGTTTTACCCATTGGTCAGGGAGTGTCCAGGACCCACTCCTGTCCACTGGCTAGTAAATGGAACAAAAGTACCACCACACCCCAACACTATCTGGACATGTGGCAGAGCAGGACTGTTCTTGCACTCTGTTAGCTGTTTGGAGACCTGATGGGCTGGACCTTCTCCCATTTTAACCCAGGGCAAAAAGTTGACTCCAAAGTTCTGCAGGCTCACCTCCTGTGTGGCTACACAGATATCAAAAGCTACAAGAGGCATTTATTTCTATAGTGACCTGTCACCCAGTTACAAATGGACCTAGACTGACCTTGCAGGTGGTCTCTACGGGAATGTTTCCTGGCCCTTAAGTGCTGTGCATGAGGTCGTGGGAGCCTTAATTGTAGAGCTCCCATTTTTCTGTTTTCATTGATTTTTCCATATAGATACAGACAGGAAGCGTTCTATTTTGCTGTTTGTATTTATTTTTAAATTTGGAAAAATGCAGAAAATATTTTTTCTTTGGGTGATTCTCACTACTGTCAATTACAAGCTCCAGGTAGGTAAGTGTGCACATTACCAGGTAGGGTAGTTAAAAACAGAAAAAAGTTTTCCCATATAAGCCTAAATAGGTGCAGATATACAGCTGTTTAAGCCATTCTCCAATGCAAATGCTTCCAGTTGACTATATTGTACCATATATATCTAAAACCTGTTGGGCATTCAAACACAAGTATACAGTTATTGGTTTAATAAATATGGAAATATACCCATTGCAGCTTCCTTTATACACAAAAGAAAAAATAGACAAATACAGACATAATGGGCAAAAAATAAATTTGGGCAAATATGGATGGAAATGGAAAAAAAAAAGAAATCATAAAACCGTTAGCCCTACTTAAAAGGGACTAAGAGGAGTTTCTCTAGAATTTTTTTTAAGTTGGGATTTAAAAACATTTTGACTCCCAAGGCCACCGGAGCCTCAGTGGAACATTAGAGGTATTAAAAAGTTGAGAGAACTGTGTTGGATACGGCTTAAAGCTTGCTCCGCTAATAGATATAAAGCTCAAAAAAGGGACTAAAGGCCTAATATAAAATTTGGCAGATATCTGCCGAACTCCAAATCAGGCCCAAAGTCCAAAGTTGGAAATCTTGACCAGACAAAGGCGTGGAAAGTATCCAACCAATGAGAATTTTCAAAATTAGAATTTTCCTGCTCAGAGCTTTACACGCCAAAACCAACAGATCAGCTGGATCTTGCCCAGTGGCTTTCCAGCTTCAAATGGGCCTCATTTAATACAGCCTTCTGCCTTGCCCCACTGAAGGATTTTGACTTCCTTAAAAAAAACGAAGTCAGAATATTTGACTGGGACCACCTGCTTGGTGTATTCAACCTCTGCTCCATCACGGTTGCCGGATATTGTGCCTAGGTCCCAGCCAACCACGAACAGAGATTTTTTAATGGAGCTATTTGCCTTAAATATTTAAAAATTCATACCACTGCTCCTCTTTATTGGATTTTTGGTGCTTGGGTGTCATTTTTCTTATTAAATTTTTCTTAGTTCTTAGACATTGGTTGTGGGATTTGTATTGAGTTGGGTTTTTAATTTCTCATTGTTTTAGTGTTGATAAACAATTCACACACTTTCCTATGTCCTAAGCCTTTCTGCTCTGTGCTTGGCTACCAAGAGTTGAGCCCAGGTTAAAATACTGAAAATCTGTGTTTGACCTGACAGGATTGTGGAATGTATTACTTGGGCAGGATCTCCATCCTCCCATATCTTTACACCAAGGAACTAAGGATATCCGCAGCCACCAAGACTTCACAGAAGCAATTAAAACTTAGAATTTCCCCAAAGTCAACTCAAGCTCTCAGGTAAAATATACTATCTCTATATCAAACAAACCAAAATGCTTCAGGATGCTTTATCGAATGATCCCAATTAGTTAGGCTCACAGCAGTGCTGGAATGACCAAGGGATTATTGGAGGACTCCTCTTTACTTCCTCTTTACTTCCCACAACAGTACTAGGAACAATAAGATTGTGTTACTGTTGACTCTGCAGGTGCAATCAAAAGTAAAACCATAGATATACATATTAATATTAACTGATATATGGTTGGTCTCTGCTTGCGCAGCTGTGGCTATTTGTCACGCTCTCCGCAACACAAAAACCTATGTGCTGAATACCCATGCAACACTTATATACTGCTTCCAAACACCAAGCACTGCACCAAATGTTTTTCTCCCACATAGAACAGCCTACAACCATCATGTTTTTAATCATAATCTCAAAGGTCGCCTTGGATTAGAATGAAAAATTGGAGTGCTTCCATGTCCTCATCAGGGATATCAACCACTTAATGAATTACAATAATTACACTGAGTAGTTACTTACTCAACAGTCAAGAAAGTGCTTTAGTGTTCATGCTATGAAATGAAATAAAATTAATCTTCTCTTATCAAAGCTACACCTCATGGTGCGTTCGGGTACAGACTGCTTTTCACCACATTACTCCTCTACTGAACACCTTGAAAACTCTCCCTGTTGAGGACAGGCTTGCATGTTAACTAAGGTGTGTAGCAAGTAAACTTGTACATTCTGATCTCCCTCATGACATCTCTAAGAAAATGAAGATATTTGCGGACATGTATCAACTTCAGGCCATTTACACTCCCTTACTTGAAACCCCTGTCTTAAAAAAACATATCTTTCTATGACTATGCACCCAAAGTCTGCAATTCTAATCCACCTTCAACCCACACCCATCAACGCACTACTTTCATTTAAAAAAAGCTAAATCAGTTCCTACTAAACTACCACTTTACTTTTACTTTACTATCTCTTCTTGCTTGTCGCTCTTTGGAATGAGGAGCTTGGCATTTTTCTGCCGGTCCTACAAGTGTCACATCTGGAAACTACATGCATTTTTCAGTTGTTTTGTCTATTATGCTGGACATTTCTTTGGCACCACTGTATTTCCTAATCTTATGGATTGTCCTGGTATTTTGTATAGATGAATGCCATAGTTATGTTGTGTTTAGAATGCAAACCCCTATTCTGCTCATGCATTTCCAGTGATTCTTTATTCTTTGTAATTCTCTATGTAAAGACCTCTGTTACTTATGAGCCTTTTATGTACTATATACAAATACTCCGTTCATACCTACTCAGTCTGTATGTGAAGGGGAGTGCACTGCTGCTCTTTGTGGTGCACCTCTTTGTGTGTAATGGAAGCTTGCACTTCTGATGCTCACGCAGTAGCTGTTCTGAGTGTCTTCCTGAATTCTGTATAAAGGCCAAAATGATTGGCATGGTCAATGATTGTTTTTAATAAAGGAAGATTTAAACATGCACTAATCAATTACAGATTTGTCTAGGTGATGGCCAAATCCGGCACACCCACTGTTAGCAAGTTCCACAAATATCCTGAATGGTTAATCACTTTATCCAATGAAATGAGGAAAAACTAGTTAGCATTGAAACAAAATGCGGTGGCATAATCAGTCAGAGAAACTGATTGATTCTATAACAACCTCCTCAAAAGAAAATGCTTTGGCAGGGCAGCATCAAAGTGGTACTTGGCCTAGAACTATAAGAGTGTGTAGCAAAAATACCAAACCGAGATAATGAACTACAGAGCCTGACCCTAGAGAGAGGTGGAGTGCTGCAGGGTAAAACCACTTCAGCAACATGTTGGAACTGTCAAAGTATATATACCGCTGGGTTTTTGAGGTTAGGGGGTTTTGGTACTGATTACAAAATGTAAACTTAAAGTGGCTAATGCACTTCTCTAAAGCATTATTTTATTGAAAGAGATCATAGAACCCCTTGTGACAACGAGCGCTCAAAAAGAAGCCAGTAACGTTCTTCTCATGTTTTTCTTACTTTAAAGTAAAGCAGAAAATGTACAGAAAGCTAGTCAATTGACCAAAGCCTTTTTCTTTTCAAATGTATTCCAACTACAACTATGAAACTAATAGTAAAACAGCTGCATGTAGGAATATTTGGGGTAATGTTTATATTGTATACATATTTGTGTATATGTCAAATATTCTATGTATTAAACTAAAAAAATAATCTAAACAAAATAGAAACATGAAATTAGAGAATGTCTTTTCGAACTCAAGGCCTTAACATCCGCAATGTAAGCACCGGATTGCCAAGTCATGCTGTAACATCATTCTCCGAATCGGAACCTTGGTCCTCGCAGGAAATCTGTGAATATGTTAAAGGTAGAAGTCCTATGAAGACTGAACCTCGAGGGAGAAAAAAGACTTAGGCAACTAGTTTGCAACTTGGAAATTTTGGTATAAAATAGAGAGACAATAAGGTGAGGTCTGTAAGATAACAGTTGGAAGATGGGTGAATAGGGTGTGAGAAGTTGCAAAGTTGGACGACTCACAACATTGCATATTGCTTTCCCCATGACTTACAAAGTGAAAAGCAATTTTTTGTTTAAAGCAGCTTCAGTAGAACTTGGTTGCTTTGAGAAATAATTAATGCAGTAGTGATGGGCTGTGCAGGGTCGGTGGAATGGAGCTGCTCAGAACCAGGTCACCATTCCTTTTTTCCTAAGCTCTCAACTCTGAGTAAAGTCCTCATTTTAACCAGATCCCAGAATTGTCCCGTACTGCCAAAACACCCACTTTCAACAGACATCCCTTGCATGCTGCAGCATGGTACCCATGTCCTGCCATGCTCCTCTAGAACCCCGCCCTGCTGAACCCCTGCTACCCTCGCTGCCTGCTCACCCTCCTTTGCTGTACTTCATACCTGCATGGAATGAATTAACTTATGGCCACATCAAGTGGTGCAGGATGTTTTTTCTGTGATACGTCCTGCACCAGGAAATCCTGACAAGCAGTAGGAATGCATGGTTGAACTTTGCCTCTGGCGAAGATTTTGACCTTCTTGAACATAGGTAAAACTTTAGCAAAGCTCTTGAATGAAAGTAATAAACACAAGCTAGAACTAGTACATTCATGGGTAATCACGCTCTTTATAAATTACCTTAACATAACATAACATCTAACCACTTCTGGTGAGCCTAGTATTAATCTCATGGCAAATGAAATATTTAGTGGTGAAAGCAGTTTATTGTGGATGAATCTCATACAAAGGAAGTGAGTGGGTGTGGGAATGGTAGTGAAGTGGCCTAGCTAAAAAAACATTTGTAACATGAATAGATTAGATGAGCAGATTAGATATGAACAATCAGTGTTAATTGTAATATTTCAATATTTTTTGGGTGAAACCTAGTTAGCCTGAAACCTTGCTCTTCTTTTTGCGCAATATGTGAAATCTAAAATAATGTGGATGTTTTTTGGAATGTTAAGATAAGTTACAGTATCTGGCTTACAGTCTGAGAGTCAATAACAAGGCGTTGTGTCTCAATAGTAAATGATCCAATATAGTGTATAAAAAATATATACTTAGACTTCACAAAATGTGTTAAATGTGTTTTACCCTACCCACTGTTTAATAATTCCAATAGGAGGAGAGCAAACCATCGACAATTCTACTTCTAAATATTAATGTTGATGGACATATGACGACAAGTGTCTGAACAAGAATCAGAATTACCTTTTTTATTTGTTCTTGCTTTCAAACTAACACATTTGAAACAACCTCCCAAAGAATTTGTATTGCTGATCACACAGTAAGAACACTGGGAAATAAGGTTAATTGTGCTAAACAAAGTGATGAAAAAAGACTAGGTGATTTAACCTCTTCAGTGCCCATGACGAGATAGTCTCGTCATGGAGCACGGTCGCGCTGTGCCCATGACGAGACTATCTCGTCATGAACCCCACCCACTAATAAAACGCCCGGCACAGGAGGAGGAAAGGGCGTGGCACAGAAGGGGTTAACAACACACTTGTAACCATGTTTGATTACAAACCCACCATACTTGGCAGTGACAGCAACATACATAGGAATTTACATTTCTCACCCAAAAATCTGCTGATGCGGCAGATTTTCAGTGCCAATTCAAATCAGGCTAAATTACTATTTCTATTTGGCATGTTGGTTGCATAAATGAAGTCAGTGCATGACCGTTTTTTTCCTTGAATAAGTCATCCTTTGATGTCTGGCTGTTTGAGAGCAGTTTTGTATGACATTTTATGGTAAAAAATTAAAGCTGGGTAGGACATTTTCAGAGCACATCATATAAATGCAGTACTGAAAATTTCACACACCAGCAGTGTCATAGATTATTAAAAAATATATCATAAAATCAGAAGCCCCCATATTCCCAATTACACATAGGTAATTAATTTTCAGAATAGATAACAACGAGAAGATCGGAAAGAGCAGTTTTATTTGAACATACTCATGGTATTCCCAGGTTTTCAACATTCACCTGTTATCTGTCATTATACAAAATTCTAGAAAATGAAATTGATGAAAATCATTTTGTGTTACAATTGCTTCTTATTTCATTACATAACGCGATAGATACTTAATTTAAAAGATTTGTTAATAAAGCAGCAGAACGACTCTCCAACATGCAAGACAAAGTTCAGTTATCAAAGGGTAACGCCAGGATGATGATACATTTTTATAACAAACATATTCAACTACTTTTTCACCATGCATCAAACACAAATTCCTTTTGTTCAGATTGAAAAACTTCCCAACCAAAGATGGCATACTATTTGGGAACAAACTTGGTGCACCTCAAAGTGTAGACTTTGTGGATACAAAGATGAAGCAGTTTTACAAATGCTGGGGATATGTCCCACTTTGGCGTCCATTCAAAGGACATTTCTCAGAAGTGCATTCATCTATCTGCAAATAGATGTCTTCCAATACCTTAATAGCACACACACTCAACTGAACTGTAAATTGGTGAAAAATGATGGAATATGCCAGCAAGGGCTTAGACTGTCCAAGATTACGTACTAGCTCCTTCAGGAAACATTACTGCCTGTCCGCACACATTGATGTGATCATTTAAAGAAACTTTATTGCCTTTTTGTACACAACTGAAATGATCACTTAAAGAATCTGTCGTTTTACAACTGCAGATTTGTACAGTTTCAGCCTCTTATTTGTGTTTTGTTCGTCAGCACCTCCATCTATTGTGCCTTCCCTGATGCATTGTTAATTCTTATATTTGACGATGTGTATTTATTATTGCAATGGTTTTTAATAACTGAACAACAATCTTTAAATAGATAAGTTATGTACTGTAGAAAAACACAGCAAACACCTGTTTTACAGGACTCAGCCCCGCTTTTCCAAGACTGTAGGGAACATTACATATAGATGTCAATTTCCACAAATTCCAAAATGTTTTTCATAAATGACATACGAAATAAACAAAAACATAACAGTTAAAATTAAAATGGAAAATATTTTAATTCTGGTCATTATTACAAAAGATGTTGCATACAGATGTCTCAAAAATATCAACCTGAGTCATATTAGAGATGCATATGTTCACTGCATTAGTGACACAAAATGATGAACTGGTTCAAAATTAGGGTTATCCTGAGAGCCAATACCAGTACAAAGCTATATGTCATTAGAATGAGATCTCCAGTACATTAATTACCAACAGTACTTGAAGATTTGAGAATGAAAAGGAGATATCTCAATCATGTGTTCCTTTAGAAATAAGTAAGTAATAATAAGATTCTTAGTTGGATTGATAAAGGGTGCCTGAAATATCACTCTAAGAAGAGCATATAAATGTTGATAATGGTAACTATGTTATACTCGAATGTGATTACGTTCATTGGTAGTTTTAGCTATAATGTATGTGGCACTTTTAGCTCATCATCATGAAAATGTAATGATTTTCTGTCAATGTACATCCAAGATATGAAGCTGAATCCAATCAAATTAGGAGCTAGTCAGAAATGCCCATGATAAGAATGAAAAAAAGAGAATTGAGTAACATTACAGTAGAAACTGTTTAAATGGACAAAGCATATCTTTAAGGAAGATACCCATACCCGGACATACTAATCACCAAGATGATATGCTAATTGAAACTATTTTAATAAGCAGCTATTTCTATTAACCCCTTCGCTGCTAGGCCTTTTCCCCTCCTGTGCTAAGCCTTTTTTGGGCTATTTGGGGTAGTGCGCGCTTAGGCCCCTGTAACTTTTTGACCACATTAGGTATCCACGCCAAATTTGCGTCCTTTTCTTCCAACATCATGCGGATTCTAAAGGTACCCAGGGTTTGTGGATTCTCCTAGAGGGTTCCCAGAAATTATTCAAAATACAGCAAAATTTTGTTTTTTTTGTGAAAAATGGGGAAAAGTGGCTGCAAATGAAAGCGTCTGGGTTTTTCTCTGCAAATGATATCAAAAAAGGGTTTGTGGGGCTGAAATCACAATTTCTCCAGCTTTTAGGGAATGACAGATTTTTGTCAGAAATCCAACTTTTTTTACACAGTTTTGACATTTTTCTGGGACATACCCTATTTTTGAAATTTTTTGTGCTTTCAACCTCCTTCCAGATAATGGTAGAAATGGGTAGAAAAGCAATAATGGATCTTGGAAAGCTATACATTTTTGACAAGTAGACAAAATTCTGAATTCAGCAAGGGGTCATTTGTGTAGATCCATCAAGGTTTCTTTATAGAAACTAACAGTTAAACATAGGAAAAATTAAAAATTAGTTGAAAAAAGCAGCCTTTTGTGTCAACGTTTTCACCTGTAACTTCTTCTAATTATGACATCTCTTAGAAAGCAATGTACCGTTACATCCACTGGACCTTCCTGGTTGTGGGGATATATAGGACTTGTAGGTTCACCAAGAGCCCAACGAGCCTAGAGTACAAAACTGAGCAGCATTTTGTAATGGTTTTTTTTTAGTTCCGGGTATATAGCAATTATAGTGTGAAAATGTATACATGGAAAAATTGGTATGAAAGACACCTATGTATTTCTGAAATGGGAACAAATTACAGAGTTTAGAAACAGTGCATATTTGCACATTTTCGAAATTGGGAATACTCATACTTGCATGATAATTATTGGTCATTTTTCAAAATGACTTTTTTTTACACAATGTCTTTCATTTGGAAGGGAGAAATGCATCAAAAATCAATAGGTAATAACAGTTGCTTTACAAATCTGAACTACCCTAAGTCTCCCGATAAAAATGGTACCTCACTTGTGTGGGTAGGCATAGTGCCCACGACAGGAAGTGGCTCAAAACCTAAAGTGAACACACCACATTTTCACACAGAAAATTTACACATACCCTCGGCAGGCAAGGGCCCAAAACGTTGTGAGGCGAAATCCACATTGCCTATCAAAAAAATGTTTGGGCCCTTGCCTGCCGCGGGTACTTGGGCCTCCCACACAAGTGAGGCACCATTTTTACCGGGAGACCTGGGGGAACGCTGGGTGGTGGTAAATTTGTGTGAGCCCGGTGATGCCACAACTTTCCCACACCAAAATGTGTGAAAAAAGTGATTTTTTCAGCTAAAATTGAGGTTTGCAGGGGATTCTGGGTAAGGAAACGTTGGGGGATCCACGCAAGCCATACCTCCCTGGAAGCCGCCGGGTGTCTAGTTTTCATAAATGCATGGGTTTGGTAGGTTTCCCTAGATGGCCGCCGAGCACCGGGCCAAAAACCCAAGTGACCCCCCTTGCAAAACCAGGTGGTTTTGCAATAGGCCATTTTGATGTCGCCTCACTACGTTTTGGGTCCTTGCCTGCCGCGGGTACTTGGGCCTCCCACACAAGTGAGGCACAATTTTTACCGGGAGACCTGGGGGAACGCTGGGTGGTGGTAAATTTGTGTGAGCCCGGTGATGCCACAACTTTCCCACACCAAAACGTGTGAAAAAATTGTTTTATTCAGCTAAAATTGAGGTTTGCAGGGGATTCTGGGTAAGGAAACGTTGGGGTATCCACACAAGCCATACCTCCCTGGAAGCCGCCGGGTGTCTAGTTTTCAGAAATGCATTGGTTTGGTAGGTTTCCCTAGATGGCCGCCGAGCACCGGGCCAAAAACCCAAGTGACCCCCCTTGCAAAACCAGGTGGTTTTGCGATAGGCCATTTTGATGTCGCCTCACAACGTTTTGGGCCCTTGCCTGCCGCGGGTACTTGGGCCTCCCACACAAGTGAGGCACCATTTTTACCGGGAGACCTGGGGGAACGCTGGGTGGTGGTAAATTTGTGTGAGCCCGGTGATGCCACAATTTTCCCACACCAAAATGTGTGAAAAAAGTGATTTTTTCAGCTAAAATTGAGTTTTGCAGGGGATTCTGGGTAAGGAAACGTTGGGGGATCCACGCAAGCCATACCTCCCTGGAAGCCGCCGGGTGTCTAGTTTTCAGAAATGCGTGGGTTTGGTAGGTTTCCCTAGATGGCCGCAGAGCATCGGGCCAATAACCCAAGTGACCCCCCTTGCAAAACCAGGTGGTTTTGCGATAGGCCATTTTGATGTCGCCTCACTACGTTTTGGGCCCTTGCCTGCCGCGGGTACTTGGGCCTCCCACACAAGTGAGGCACCATTTTTACCGGGAGAGCTGGGGGAACGCTGGGTGGTGGTAAATTTGTGTGAGCCCGGTGATGCCACAACTTTCCCACACCAAAATGTGTGAAAAAAGTGATTTTTTCAGCTAAAATTGAGGTTTGCAGGGGATTCTGGGTAAGGAAACGTTGGGGGATCCACGCAAGCCATACCTCCCTGGAAGCCGCTGGGTGTCTAGTTTTCAGAAATGTATGGGTTTGGTAGGTTTCCCTAGATGGCCGCCGAGCACCGGGCCAAAAACGCAGGTGAGCCCTCTTGCAAAACCAGGTGGTTTTGAGATAGGCAATTTTGATGTCGCCTCACTACGTTTTGGGCCCTTGCCTGTCGCTGGTACTTGGGCCTCCCACACAAGTGAGGCACCATTTTTACCACTAGACCTAGGGGAACACTGGGTGGTGGGAAATTTGTGTGAGCCCGGTGATGCCACAACTTTCCAACACAAAAATATGTGAAAAAAGTGTTTTTTTCAGTTAAAATTTTGAGGTTTGCAGGGGATTCTGGGTAAGGAAACGTTGGGGGATCCACCCAAGCCATACCTCCCTGGAAGCCCCCGGGTGTCTAGTTTTCAGAAATGTGTGGGTGGGGTAGGTTTCCCTATGTGATGGCTGCGCTAGGGCCCTAAATCCTCAGGTAGGCATATTGCTAAAAACAACTCTGTGCCTAGTTGACTTTCTGCCACCCGGGGGGGGCATCGGGGGGGGAGGGGAATGCCCCGATATGCCCCCAAGGGGGGCAGAAACACTGTGGCTATTTTTTGGGGGGTGGGGGCATTGGTATGCCCATTCTGGGCGGCCCCCACCCCCACACATGAAAAAAGCCAGCATAATCGTTGGCGTCCAGTGGGCTTTTTGCCCCCCAAGGGGGGCAGATTGAGGGCTACTGCCCCTATCTGCCCCCCGGGGGGGCAGAAAGTCCACTAGATGCCAGGGATTTTTTGGGCAAATTTTAATTAGGGTGTGGGCTGTTCAAAACGGACATGCCAATGCCCCCACCCTAATTAAAATTTGCCTAAAAAAATCCCTGGCGTCTAGTGGGCTTTTTGCCCCCCGGAGGGGCAGATTGGGGACTACTGCCCCATCTGTCCCCCACGGGGGCAGGAAGGCTGTAACTTTTGCAGGGAGGGGGTGGGGGCATGGGCATGTCCATTTTGGCCAACCCCCAAACTAATTAAAATTTGCCCCAAAATAATCCCTGGCGTCTAGTGGGCTTTTTACCCCTCCAACAGGGCAGATTGGGGGTTGATGCCCCCATCTGCCCCCCAGAGGAGGCAGAAAGTCCACTAGATGCCAGGGAGTTTTTGGGGCAAATCTTAATTAGGGTGGGGGCTGCCCAAAACGGGTATGCCAATGCCCCCACCCTAATTAAAATTTGCCCCAAAAAATCCCTGGCGTCTAGTGGGCATTTTGCCCCCCGGGGTGGCAGACTGGGGGCTACTGTCCCATCTACGCCCCAGGGGGGCAGGAAGGCTGTAATTTTTGTTGGGGTGGGGGCATGGACATGCCCTTTTTGGGACCCCCTCCCTAATACAAATTTGCCCCCAAAAAATCCCTGGCGTCTAGTGGGCTTTTTGCCCCAAGCCCCCATCTGCCCCCAGGGGGAGCAGAAAGTCCATTAGATGCCAGGGAGGTTTTTGGGCAAATTTTTATTAGGTTGGGGGCTGCCAAAAACGGGCATGCCAATGTCCCCACCCTAATTAAAATTTGCCTAAAAAATCCCTGGCGTCTAGTGGGCTTTCTGCCCCCCTGGTGGGGCAGATTGGGGGCTACTGCCCCATCTGCCCCACAGGGGAGCAGGAAGGCTGTTATTTTTGCGGGGGAGGGGGCATGGGCATGCCCGTTTTGGGAGCCCCCACCCTAATTCAAATTTGCCCCCCAAAAACTCCCTGGTGTCTATTGGGTTTTTTTGCCCCCCGGCGGGGCAGATTGGGGGCTAATGCCCCCATCTGCCCACCAGGGGGGGCCGAAAGTCCACAAGACACCAGGGAGTTTTTTGGGCAAATTTTAATTAGGGTGGGGGCTGCCCAAAACAGGCATGCCAATGCCCCCACCCTAATTAAAATTTGGCTAAAAAATCCCTGGTGTCTACTGGGCTTTTTGCCCCCATCTGCCCCCCAGGGGGGGCATAAAGGCTGTCATTTTTGCGGAGGGTGGGTGGGGGCAGCCCCCACCACAAATTATAAGAAAAAATTAATCCCTGGTGTATAGTGGGCTTTCTGCCCCCCGGGGGGGGCAGATTAGGGGCTACTGCCCCCAACTGCCCCACAGAGGGGGCAGAAAGGCTGTACATTATGCGGGGTGGGGGCATAGACATGCCCTTCATGGGCAGCCCCCACCCTAAAAAATGATGTGCGCAAAGTAAATATCCCTGGTGTCTAGTGGGCTTTTTGCCCCCCCCGGGGGGGCAGATTGGGGGCTACTGCCCCCATCTGCCCCCCAGGGGGGGCAAAAAGACTAAATGACACTAAACATATTTTGGGGGGAGCAAAAGCCCTTGCCTAAGGGGCCGCTCCCCCCTCCCTGGTGTCTAGTGGGTGGATCCCTGCTTGGGGATCGCCCTCCTGGGGCATTCTGAAAAGTGGCACCCCAGCTGGGGGGATAAGTACAAAGACATAAGGACCTAAAACTAATTGAGCAGTCAAAGGAGGCAAGGGACATGGGGCGGAGTGAAAGCCAAAGTCACTGCCACAGTAACTCGGCTCAAACACACTATCGCAAATAGCACCAAGACTGGCTCTGGGATTAGTCCCCTGCAGAAGTGGGTGGCTTCAAAGGGAGAAGTCAAGGCTAATATTTCACAGCTCTCTAATTCCGGCAATATGGAAGCTGCAATAACGGAGGCTGTAGTCGAAAATGAAGGTGAATATTCAATAACGGGATCCCACCTTGGCACCGATCTTCATGCCCCACTGACTCAGCCAGATAGCCTCGATGGAAAGGCAAGCAGGCCAAATGGAGTATCGCCCAGTCTTCTATCCCCACTTTCTGCACCAGCAGTAATATCAGTACCTGAGGATCTCTCCACATCTTCAGACCGGGCATGTAGCCTATTACCTAAACCCCCAGTCTCATTGGAATCAGGCAACTCTGCCAAGGATCTGTGCATGATTGGTGGTGAGGAACCTTCATTTTCTACCATTTTGCAGATGTTAGTTAATCAGAGAGCAGAGGCCCACGATTTCCTACTCACAGGCAAAGATAGATAGCAGAGAGATTAAACAAGCACTGTCTGATGTTACCTCTAAGGTCACTCTGCTATCCTCTGAGGTCAATGAATTGCAAGAACGTGTGGCAGCGGTGGAAGAGTCCACCACGTACACCATGAATTTAACTGAAGTTCAGGAATCGCAGATGATGTCAATTCAGGCCAATATTGAGGATCTGGAGAATCGTCAAGGACGCCAGAATTTAAGGATCTTCGGTATACCAGAAGGAAAGCAAGGCTCCGATCCTCTGCTTATGTAGTCAGCCTGTTTCACAACTTCAGTGGGCACATAGATTGCCACTTGTTATGACTCGGGGTAATCAAGGAAAGTCTAATTTCTCACGGCCGATACTTGTGTTTCTGGGTAATTTTCTGTTACGTTAGGCAATCTATTTAAAAGCTCACCCATCTGCCCCTGTTAAGTTGGATGGTATCTCTATATTTGCACAGTCTGACTTATGTAAGTCTACAATGGACAAACGCTGGAGGTTACGTCAGTTGATGGATCCACCTAAGGCAGTGTGCCCCCAAGTGTTTTTGCGGGAGCCAGCTCGCCTTAAGGTTATTAAAGATGGCCAATTGCATTTCTTTTTCACTGAACACGCATTAGCTAAATGGCAGTCTGATACTAGGAAATGATGTAATAAGTGAAGTAGCTTGCCTCTGTTATTGTTCACTTGTATTTTGTATTTGTTTTTAGGACACTTATTGTACTCATTGGGGAGGAAGGTGGTGGGGGGAGATGTTCTCTCAATGCTGTCAGAGACAGCAGGGAAAGGGGGTGATTCCTTTTCGTAGGTACGGGGGGTTTAGTTTGGGTTGGTGATGGGCAGAGAATGGCAGCTGGTGGCTTCAGGGTGACCTGGTGGAGCCGCAGGGGGGGTGTTTGGGGAGGGAGGGGTTTAAACAGCCACATATTAGTTAAAGTAGCATTTGTATTACGGGTAGAGCAAAAAGGACAGCTTGATGGAACAAGAGGGGAGACGACTGTATTGAGTTTACAAAAATTGTTTAATGCCTGAGTTTAAATATATGTGCTGGAATGTGGCGGGGCTTAATCAGGCCACAAAACATTGATTAGTTGTGGAGGAACTCCGTGTATTTAAACCTAATATTTTGGGTCTCACTGAGACTCATTTAGCCTACAAGGATAGATCCCAGCTTAAACAACTAGGCATGGATATACTTGTGTGTACCTCACAGGCGATCTGTATTCGAGTGGTAGCCATATTGAAATCTAAGAATTGTAGAGCAACAGTATTGCGTACATTAGCTGATACTAAGGGGAGATGGGCAATTGTTCATCTACTGATTCACGGGCATAAGACTACAATATGTGTGGTGTATGGCCCCAATACAGACTGTCCCGAGGTTATTTACCACTTAGGCTCTGAACTACTCGACTGGGCTGGTGATTTGATCGTCATGGGGGATTTTAATTGTATTATTGACAAGAAGATTGATACCACTAACACCGCAGTCCGGGCTAGATTGGGTAGGACTAGGGCTGCTATTTTAGAACTCCTACATAGGCATCGATTGGATGATTGCTTGAGGAGACTATTTCCAACAATCCCAGGGTATACGTTTTATTCATACCCACATAAACATTATTCACAAATTTATATGATCTTTATTAATAGAATAATGTTGGAAAAAGCATCAATAGCGGTTTGTCCTAAAATTACATCGGATCACAATCGAGTGATCCTAACTGTGCAGATGCAGCAGGGGGATAAAGGTTCACTTAGGACATTTTCATTTCCCAGACATCTGCTTAGTAATTCAGATTTTTTTTAAAATATATGCGAGGAAAGCTGGTGGAATATTTAGAGGACAATTGGGGCGCCGCTTCCTCTTCAGTAGTATGGGACTGTTTAAAGGCTTATGTAAGAGGGGCCACATTGTAGTATATTTTAACCCAGAATCATGGCTCTGCTCGGGTGGTGGAACAGGGACACCAGGTGTATTTAGATTTGGAACAGCGACATGCAAGAGCTATTGCGCTAAAAGATGCGGCAGAACTACTACTATTTCGGCAGCTCGTAGAAGCAAGAGCCAAGCTTAATAGAGGGCTAATGGCTAAACCAGCTGCCAATTACTTTAAGTATAAAACCAAGCAATACGAGTACGGGGAAAGGGTTGGTAGTTTACTAGCTACTCAGATCGCTGATCAAAGGGCTAGATCTTACGTTAAGCTAATAAAAAGGGCTGATGGTCTATCTTACACTCGATCAGAAGACATAGTCGACCAATTTAGACTTTTTTATTCTGATTCATATGGCAAATCAACATCTTCTAGCAGACAGACTGCTCTGGATTATATACAGGAGAGTGCGATACCTGTTCCTAATACGGGGGACTGTGAGTCTTTGCAGACAGATATCGAGCTCGGGGATATTGAGGAGCGAACTAGCGCTTTACCACCAGGCAAAGCCGTTAGCGAGGATACTATTCCATTGGAATTCTATAAAAAATGTTACGATATCCTGGCACCAGTCCTTTTTACATTATTTGGCAATATTGTTCATGGGGAAGATGCCCCTTCCTCTTGGAATGTTACTGACATCATTGTATTCCCTAAGAAAGGGAAGTCTGTTGAAGATATGAGTTTGTGTCACCCTATTTCATTAATTAATGCTGATGCTAAAAGGAATTCTCAAATTTTAGCCTCGCGGCTTGCCCCTCTAATACATCAGTTAGTTTTGGAACAACAGCACGGGTTTGTCCTAGGTAGAGACACGGCAGCCCACATTAATACAGCTATTGCTGCATTCAATATTTCTGGACAATTAGATCAACACATAGGGATGGTGATGCTGGACCCTGAAAATGCCTTTGACCGAGTTGCCTGGGGAGCGCTGTGGCTGACTACGTCATCATTCGGCCTCGGTCAGAGGTTTATTTCTGTGGTTCAAAAATTGTTTAGTAAGCCGACAGCTGCAGTCAAGTTAAATGGCCTTTCTTCTGTTCATTTTTCAGTGCAAAGGGGTACGCGGCATAGCTGTCCGCTATCCCCATTATTGTTTGCTCTGTACATTGAGCCTGTTATAAGACACTTGCGGAAAAATGTTAAAATTTCTCTAGTGTCTCTTAGTGGATTGGAATTAAAATTAATGGCATATGCGGATGACATTGATATTTTTTCCTCTAACCCGGTTTAATGCTATAGTAGAAATCACACGAGAGGCACCGCGTTTTGGCTCTTTTTCTGACTACAAATTAAATTTGAATAAGACCCAGGCAATATTACATTTTAAACCTGAAGCGCCCCCATCAGCACTAGGGATTACAACAACAGCAACATATCTTTGAGTCTGTCTTAGTAGTCGAGTGGGTAATGTGGTCTCTCTGAACTATGAGCCATTACTTAAAAATGTTATGGCAAAAATGCGTAGTTGGCACCGGTTCCCTCTGAGTATAAATGGCAGGTGCAATATAGTGAAAATGAATATTCTACCAAAATTTATGCAGCTCTATCGTACAATCCCTCTAAGAGTCCCCTGGATGTTTTTTAAGTGCTTAGATAGTGTTGTTGGCAGTTTTATATGGGGTTATAGACGTGCAAGGAGAGCTCTCTGCTTTATTAAACTACCGTATAAACGCGGCGGTTTTAAGCTTCCAGATTTTAAACTTTACTTTTGGGCCTCTTTTGTTGGACAAATTCGTAGTTTGCGCTGCGGGCCCGACACAGGCACGGCTTGGCTGTCTTATCAATTGGCCTGTGGACCAAATACTGGGTTTTTGCTCTATAAAACGGCTGGCCCCAATAGTATAAGAGGGTTAGGTTCAAGATAATTAAAGATATTACCAGGGTGTGGCAAGACATCTGTAAGGAATACTCTCTGCCAGTGATGCATCAGTATACGATGATGTGGGGTAATCCTATACTACCCGATATTTTTCATGATTATATAGGTAGATGTGGGCAACTTAAGGGTATTTCTCAACTTGGTCAGCTTTATGACGGACCAGGGTTTCGATCTTTTATAGCCCTAAAAGAAGAGTTTGGGCTCCCACAAAGTACATTTTTTAAATATCTGCAAGTAAGGGACTTTCTCCTACGTGGTCAGAGGATACTAGAGATGGTGAGTCCCTCTGCAGTACTATCTGCATTTTTCAATACCACAGGCAGAGGAACCATCGGCATAGTATTTCAGAAACTATTAGCAGCCACTGACGACGACGGTATGCAGGTAGCAGCAAAACTAAGTTGGGTTATTCAAACCAATATAACTAATGAGGAAATACAGGCCTCATTGGATACTGTTGATGCGGCGGTAACCTCTGTTAATCTGAAACTTCAGCAACATAGGATTATCTTTAGGTTATAACATACTCTGGAGCTCATTTCTAAATGGGCTTCGACTCACTCCTCGGCTAAATCACTTTGTCCTAAGTATCATGTTTATGCTGCAGATTTAAGACACATGTTCATTATTTGTCCTAGGTTCAGTGTATTTTGGACAGATGTAATCTCCATACTCACACTACTTTTCGGTCATAGTGTTCAGATTACAGAGAAAGAAATAGTACTGGGGGAAATTCGAAACATGGGCAGCTACAAGAGGTTATTAGTTCCAATCATTATAGCATGTGCTCGCCTATGTATTGCTCGAGTATGGATTCAAAGTACCAGTCCAAGCATTAATTAATTTTAGGCTTTATTAAGACAAGTATACGAAATGGAACTTGCACTGGCTAGAGGCCCGCGTTCTTGCTAAAATTTAAAAAGGTTTGGTCCAGCCTCCAGTGGGATTATCGTATTAATTTTCGCTCTTGTATTTTTTTTGCATTCGTTTTTTTTTCTCTTTCTTTAAAATATGTTACTCTTTTTGCAAATATTGTCTTTCCTCTCTTTATGTTTATGGATATTGTATCAGGTTCTCATTGGTGTTAATTTTCTTTTTACTCTATACGTTATATAAACTCTACTTTTTGTGGCATTGGTTTTAATTTTTCCTTTTTTTGTATTATACTTGTGGCTAAGAAAAGAAAAAACAAAGCTGTATTTGTTTTATCTTAATTTATACATGCCAACATTTTAGACCAGGAAAGTGGGAAATTATGGAAAACAAATTGGGGAAATATAGTTTTCCCATTTATTTCTGTTGAAGTAAATGCAATGTCAGTTGGGAGATAGCAGCAAAAAAAATCTGGAGTCACTGCCCTGAACCATGTCTTTTGGCATGTGTTAATTTTAACTGACTGCAAAAATATGCCCGCCAAATTACCAGTATTTCTTATTATACTTAGTCCCTAATGTTCTTGTAAGAGTCATTACTTTTGAGCTGAACCCCACCTCAACCAGGAGGAAAAAACAAGATGTGAAAGGTAAACCCCACTCACCCTATATTAGTATTTTTACCTACATCATTTCCTGATCATACCAAGTCACACGGAGACCCGCTGGCAGAGTGGGTAGGGTGGGTCGTAATGACTGTGACAAGGACATTAGGGACTAAGAACAATGAGATGTATTTATTTATTTATTTAAGCAATTTGTAGAGCGCACAAATACCCTTGGGTCTCTCGGCGCTGAGGACTGTGTGGAAGATTGAGCCAGAGGTGGGGTGCCTATTGATTAAAAAGCCATGTTTTTACCAGTTTCCTGAAGGCAACTAGGGTTGGGCGGGATTTAATATGCAGAGAGAGGGTGTTCCATAATTTGGCAGTGGCGACAGTAAATCTTCTGTCACTCCAAGAAGCATTTTTAGTGCGAGGGACCTTCAAAAGGATGGCCGTTGATGAGCGCAAGGGTCTATTGGGAGTATAGGGACACAAAGCTTTCTTCAGGAAATCAGGTCCAGTTTTGTGGATGGCCTTGAAGGCAATGCAGAGAGCTTTGAATGTGATTCGGCTTATTATAGGTAGCCAATGAAATATTTTAACTACCGTTGAAACGGGTTGATACTTGGGGGTACCTGTTATCATTCTAGCGGCCGAATTCTGCACCATCTGCAGTCTGCTACTGACCTTTTTCTGAGCTTTAATGAAGAGGCCATTACAGTAGTCAATTTTTGACATTACTAGGGTGCTAATAAGGGTTTTACCGGCACTGGGTGGAAGAAAGGGTAAGAGTTTTTTTATCATCCTAAGCGTGTAAAAAGATGAAGAGACAACTGCATTGGCATGTGATGTAAAAGCCAGCTTGTCGTCGAACATGACCCCTAGATTTCTAACTTCGACACTGGGGGAGGCGGTGGTCCCAGATTGGCAGGCCACCAAATAGGGGACCAAACAGGATAAAGCTTACCAAAAATCAATACCTATGTTTTGTCAGAGTTTAACTTTAGGCAATTGTTGGCCATCCAAGTACTGATGGCCAGCATTCCATTTTGGAAGCTGGCCGCAATTGCTCCTCCATCATTGTGGATTGCTAGCACCAATTGTGTGTCATCGGCGAAGGATGTAAGACCCATCCCGTGGGCTTTGATGACCCTGGAAAGGTCCGACACATAGATATTAAACAAGGTCGGACTCAAGGATGAACCTTGTGGCACCCCACATGGAAGGGTAAAAGGAGAAGACTTGTAGTCGCCGAGACTCGATAGTTGTGTGCAGTTGGAAAGAAAGGAGGCCAGTAGTTCTTTGACCTTCAGTTCGATGCCTATGTTTGAGACACGATCGATCAATGTAGAGTGATCGACCGTGTCAAAGGCTGCTGATAAATCTAGCAGCACTAACACAGCCGCACCACCTTGGTCTAAGACTGTTCTAATTTCGTCTGCTGCTTTAATGAGGGCAGTTTCTGTACCATGGCCTTTCCTAAAGCCGAATTGCGTCTCGTCCAGAAGGTTATTATCTTCAATGTAGTGGGCCAGTTGCGAGTTCATTATTTTCTCATATATTTTTGCTGGGAAAGGAAGGCTTGTGATAGGTCTGTAAGTTTTTGTGTCTAAAGGATCAAGGTGCTGCTTCTTCAGCAGTGGCTTCATAATAGCCTTTTTCAATGTAGCAGGGTAAGTACCTCTGTTAAACATGGCATTGCAGATGTTTGTTAGATTTGGGGCTAGTATATCAGGAATCAGTTTTAAAACAGCAGAAGGGCAAGGGTCGGTAGGGGAGCCTGGCTTAATGGTTAAAATGAGGTCATTGATCTGTTTTGGTGAGACTTGGCTAAAATTCGAAAAAGAAGGGGTATTTTCTTCATTGTCAGGGTTGGCCGTCGGATAGTCAGTTTTAGGTTGGGCGGCGAAGTTGACGTATATATTGCTGACTTTGTCTAGGAAGGAGCTGGCCAGTGCATTGCAAAGCTCTTGGGTGGGAGCTACTGGAGGGTTTGTCACAGACCCTGATAGTTTAGTGACTACCTGAAAAAGCTGCTTGGTGGAATCTTGGGCTAATTCTATCTGATTGAGGTAACATTTGCTTTTCTCCAAGATAATGAGATGGTTATACTTGGAGATTGCCTCCTTATAAAGGGTTTTGTCACTGATATTATAGTCTCTTCGTCAGCGTCTCTCGAGGTTGCTGCAACATTGTTTTTTAAGTCTGAGAGACTCTGAAAACCAGGGGGCCGATGGGGAAGTTCTGTTTTTTGAGACATTTTTCAGTGGTACTAAGAAGTTGAAGGCATTATTAAGCCATTTGGAATAATTGGATGAGGCAAGAACAGGGTCTGGTGAAGAGTCGTAGTTAGTGGATGACAGATGTGTTTTAAGGAGCTGCTGATCCAGGCAACTCCAAGCTTTAAATTGTGTAGGTGGGGTAGGGGTAGTATGCAGAAGACTGGATTTTTTTATCTGAATATCAAACAGGACTGCCCAATGGTTAGTCAATGCCAGCGGTATGGTTTTTATTAGCGATATTTGCGTGTTGCTGGTGAACAGCCCATCAAGCGTATGACCGGCTGAGTGAGTGGGGCTAGTCACCAACTGGAAGAGGTCCACTGCCTCCAGTTCTGCAATGAGGGTTGAAGTATCAATATTGTCTAATGTTTCCAAATGAAAATTGAAATCACCCAGGATGGTAAAATCAGATTCTCCTGCTAAAGGTTCCAATAGGCTACTTAAGGCAGAGAGGAATTCAGCTCGAGGGCCTGGGGGATGATAAAGAAGGGTTCCTTTGAAGGTTTGTGAATGATTGAGCATTACAGTGAATGTCGCGGCTTCACAGATCATGGTGGGGATTGTCTCCTTCCTAACTAAGTATTTGTCGCAATATATATATTTTTTCATTTATTAGTCTTTATTTCGACCAAATTGATCATAAAAGACACAAATATTTACAATATCACATAATAAAATCGATTATTCCTTAAGGACTTTTACAAAAATGTAATAACACATATGATAAAAACATATTAAAATCAGTCAAGATCCACTCCGAAGTAAACCCCAAGAAAAAATATTTAAAAACCCATGCCAATGGGAACTTTACTTAAAGTAAAAAATACCATGATGCCCTTGTGCAAATATGCAAATATAAGTCATTTATAAATATATGTAATCACAGTTTTAACAATACTAGGGGAAGGAAACTAAGCAGAAGACAGAACGCTAAGGTTTACTGTCGCAGTCTGCTTGTTTTTTCCAACTGTTGTCTTATTCTCCATGCCCATCCCAAGAATTTCGCTATGGCTATTACGATTACCTCCTGGGTACTAGACTTTAATATTCTTAGGGCAGTCGTACTAGACCTGGTACCAAGCTTCTGACAGACTGGTTTTAACCATGTCCTCCTTGGAGAACAATATGCTGGGCACACAAAAAGTATATGGGAAATAGTTTCATCCATGTTTTTACAAAATAAACATTTACTGTCTATGATCGAGTACCATGATTTTGTAAAGGCTTTGCTGGGTAATGTTCCTACCCTAAACTGAAAGTAGCATTTCCTATCCAGTGGCTTAGCTAGTATATCCCAGAATTCTTCATAATGTGGATCTAGCTTATGTTCCAGGAAGGCACTGGTCAATGATATAGCCCCAGATTGTTTCAGCATTCCTGCTCTAATCATAGACCAGTACGCATCCTTATATTCATTTTTAGACGGAAATAGATTGTGGGCCGGATCATCCCATAGCTGTCTCATACCCATGTCCACCAAAGATCTTTTAACCTGCTGTAACCAGCTAATCTTATGGGAATTACCATTACCTTTTATGTCCAAAAGGGCTGTACCGTAATGGGCTAATTCCGGAGTGGACCATAGCCTTCTCCAATAAGCCAATGGTTTGAATCTTGCAACCTCTGTAAACTGGTGGCACCCCAAATCAGAGTATAAGGGAATTAGGGGGGTGCTCTGAGGGAGGCCTGTCAGACCCCGCAAAAAAACTATTTTGGGCCTGAGCTAATACAGACAAGTTTTCAAACCCCCACAGTTCTGCCCCATATAAGATAGATGCCATGGCTTTGGCCTGATAGATCTGAAGTGCGGGCCTATTGGCTTTGTTTGGGAAAGCCTAAGTTCTTTCAAAATCACCCCTGCTATTTGTGAATGTTTAAGTGCCATTAGTTTTATTTGTGGCTTCCAATCCATTTTTCGATTAATGGTTACTCCTAGGTACGTGAATATGTCAGTTTGTTCTAGGGGCTCGTTATTCATTAGAACTCTTGACTTTATAGCTTTATGGTTATGGAGCACCATAAATTTGGTCTTGTCCACGTTCACCATTAGTTCATGTTCGGAACAAAACACCTCAAAACGTACCAGGGCTTTTTGCAACACGGCTTGGGTCTTAGATAAGATGAGGGTATCGTCCGCGAACATGGCAATTGGAACTTTGATACCTGCTACAGAGGGGGCGTCAGTGGGGTGATCGAGGAAATACCTAACCACTCCATTTATAAATAATAAAAACAAGGTTGGGGCCAACACGCGTCCTTGACATACCCCTTTGGAGATTGGAAATTTGTAGCTGCTATTTCCTTGACCACCCCATCGAACCTGAGCATAGGTTGATTCGTGCAATTTAATCACCAACTCCAATAGCTCTAGTGGGATTCCTAGGTCTCTCAACACAGTCCAAAGCTTATTTCTTGGTACAGAATCAACAGCTGCTTTGAGATCCACGAAAGTGGCGTAGATGGTACCCCCCGCCAACTGAACACGCCAGTAAATTAGTAGGAAATAAAATACTTGGTCTATCGTGCTAACGTAAGCCCTGAAGCCAGCTTGAAAAGGGGATAATATATTGTTCTCCGTGATCCATGATTGTATTCTATTCAAGATCAGTCTGGCCATGATCTTTTGCGTGGAGTCAATCAAACTGATAGGCCTATAGTTATTGGGACTCGAACGATCCCACTTTTTGTATATGGGGAGAATTTCCGCCCCACGCCAGGAGTCAGGGGTAGATGATCCACTGGCGATAGCATTTGCCAGAAACAATATATACCTTAGCCAGAGTTCTTTGTCTGACATGAATAAATCCATTGGGACACAATCGGGACCTGGAGCCCTACCTACGGGGGCCGAGAACACAGCTAATTCAACTTCACTTAGGGAAAATTGAGCCGGAGTCACTATACTTAGAGCTGGGAATGGGGATACTTGTCCCATGACAGCAAATTGGCCCTCAAAAAACGATACCCAGTGGTCTGGGGCAATGTGATTTGACGGGATGTTTCCTGGGCCTCCACGACCCCATTTGACAAGCTGCCAAAATGATTGAGGGTTTTTCATTTTGCTAGCTATCAAAAGATCCTTCCATCTTTGTTCATCCCATACTCGTTTAGCAGAGTGTTGGATCGATTTGTACTCCTTACGGGCTAGTCTTATCATATTTATATCTTTTGATTTTATCGCCCATGACAACTGTCTGTAAGCTAACCTGCATGCCCTGTTGTACCAGTGGTCATGCTTTAAGTAAGATGGCTTTGGGGTTGTATAAGGTTTAGTAAAGAAACTCCTAATATTTTCAAACAAGGATTCGTGAATATGCTTAATATTTTCATTTATTTCATCCTGGTTTGAATACTGATCAAGGAGGTCTAATGTCTTTTGCACCTTAACATTCATGCTTGAGATGGAATTTTCATTTTCAATTACCCGGGACCACTTAACCCTCCTCGTATCATTACTAATTACAGCATCGGCAGTCTCAGATAGCTCTATTGGTAGCAAAGATCCAACTTGAGCTAAACCTTTTATGTAAAGCAACAGTGGATTATGATCGCTTTCGATCCTACTACAGACCTTCATATCTGCTACAAAGGACCACTACTCTACATTTATAAAAATATAGTCTATTCGGCTACTCCTCAAGCCGTTATTGTATGTGTGAGCTCCTGTGCGGGTAGATGGAGTACGACCATTGACTGCTCGCACACCTCTCTCCAGACTAAAAGCTTTCAGCTTGAGAGCTGCCTCCGTCCATTTCTTAATTGGTGCAATTTCCAATTGGGGGATACCCCATTGGATGTCTTCATCTATACTTAATTGGCTATCCTCATAGTCTAGTGGCTCGAAGGTAGTATTGAAATCACCAGCTATGATTACATTATACCCTTCCCCTTTGCTGGCTAAAAAATTATTAAGATCAGTGATAGTCGTTGAGGACCTACCACCTACCAGCCCCCGAGCATATAGGTTGACTATAAGAATTTTTGGCTGATTTTTTATACTAATGGCCAACGCCAAAAAATCCACATTATCAGTCTCAAGTTTGGTTATTTTAAAGGCTGGACTGCCTAACCCAGATAATTAAACCACCGGAGGGCCTACCCTTATGTCCGCCCAGAGCAGGTTTATGAAAAGTGAGATAGCCATGATGAAAAATCGGCGACACCGCCCAGGTTTCTTGAAATGCTACAATATCTAACGTGTCAATAAATTCAATCCAATCGGATGAGCTAGTCTTACTAAGCAACCCCGCTATTTTCCACGATACAAATCTCATTGGTAGTAGATCGGGGGTTCCCAGTTTATTGACGGAACTAGTCATAGATGGTGCACTTAATTCGGTGGTAATTAAGACTGGAAGCTGCATTGTTTTTGGGTTTGTATTTCCCATATTAGAATTGGTTACTCTCAGCATGTTCAAATTTATCAATGGCCAATCTTCTTTTCTAACGCAGTCCACCCCTCCTGGTCTTAAACAATTTGGGAGGTTTGTGCAAGAGCTTTCAGAACTTTTTTATTGCTAGCCTTCACAATTCCTACCTGTGGATAGATGCCAGTTGATGGTCAGTCGATATTTTGAAGGGATGAATCCCCGATTAGCATTCTTTCATGGGAGTTGTATGAAAAATAAGAAGAAGGTTCAGGAGGGCTCAGTTTCAGTCTGATATTTGTGTGGATAAGATGTGATGTCCTTAACTCAAAAGCCAACAGGTTCTCTACCAACAGTGGTGAGACAAGGACAAGACGCACATAATCGGTTGCTCCATCCTTCGTACAATATCTTGTGGCAGAGGAAATATCCTCCCTAATTAGTGATCTGCACTTACGTACATGTCGAAGCCACTGGATGCTCTTATTAATCAGGGACTGTTCGTCCTCTCTAATTAGACTGGGCTGGATCTTAGGCACATTAATTAAGAAAATATGTGTCTTTGTAGACCCAAAGCGAGAATACTCACTGGGTCTAGTTTTTATAAAGGGGCTTGGTCTTGTCAGACTTGGGTGGGCGTGCTCAGATAGGGTTTCACATCTGTCTGGTCGATTGTACAGTTTACCTGTTCTAGTTTCAACTTCATTTATAGGCACACGATTCCATATGGGTTTTGGATCACTAGACGGAGATTTGTGAACTCTTTCCTTATGTACGTTAACTGCGTTAACTACATTCTTATCAGTTGGACAATTAAGATGCCCTTCTTTAACTTTAAATGCACTAATCGCTTGTGTATGGGGCAATTCTTGGATAGCTAAAGACTGTTTAGTGATGCTTGATGTTAGTGCTTGGTTTAAACTAGCCAGCATTTCCTTTAGTGCTGTAACTTCTTCCATGAGGTGTTTCGTCTGATCTTTTAGGTCATTTATCTGGTTATTAAACTGGACTGAACAAGAACATTTTACAACTGTGTTCCCTGGAGACACTGACTGAACAGTGTCTTCCTGGGGTATTGGAAGTAAGGGTAAAAAACGATTTGAACAAGTAATAAAGAGCTCATCGTCCCGAGTAGGAACAGGGCAGGAATCAGACGGGGAGAATTGATAGTATCTACGTGCGAACAATAATCCGGGTTGGAAGATTGTTGAATCTTTGGAAGCTGCCTTTTAAACATTTCTGGAATAACTGAGGATAGTTGCTTTTTGCTAATGGCTACTATAGCGGAGGGTTCACTGGCCGCAAGAGTGGAACTACACAACCCTGGTTGAGTGAGAAGAATGTCCTCGCATTCTCCAACAAGATTGGTAATACGGTCCATAACAGCGTGAGGTTGGTTTGGTATTTTAGAGGGTTTTTCTGCTCTTTTACCTTTCTTCGAATGACCACTTTCCCCACTATCCACAGCTTTTCTTTTCCCCATTCTGATGCACAGAAATTATACTCGTTTGCGTTAGATCAGAGCTTACAGTATCACATATAACATGTTTTCAATTGGTCACGGCACTTTAGATGACTGGCAGTTTTAACCAGTACAACTGTTGGTAGTACTATAATGAGTCAGAGTATTGTGAGATAGGTTGACCGCTCAATCCAGAAAAACAAAACAAAACCAATGTTAAACCAATAGTCTCTGCGTTTATACGAATGTCTGGAAAATCATTTGACTCCACTACTGGGCAACAAGATTGAATAGCCCTGAAGGCAAGGGACGCAACCAACAGGTATTAACTGACATATATGTACAGCAGTCACAAATAGCGAACACCTAACAAGCTTTACAGCGATAACCTTACTTAATACAAAGGTGACAGTGGGGTGGCCCGTCTCGGCCTCATACGGCCACAGACGGTCCCGCCCTTGTCCCGGGCTTCTCCCAGCGCGTCCCGCGTGCGTCCCGCGGGACGAGGAACCAAGCACACCTTTATGCGCCTCCAGGCACTGGCTGATGACGGGCACGGCAAACGGGGGTGATGGGAGTTGTGGTCTCGATGTGGCGGAGCCAAGCCCGGCCAGTAGCTGCGGCGTAGCAAAGCCCGGCCCGGAATCCTGATGTGGGCTAGGAATTCAATTGAAGGCAGGAAGCAGGGAGGCTCAGCGGAGACAATCCCAGCCAAGCTGTGTGGCGAAGCAAGGCCCGGCCAACTGTTCCGCCCCCCACAGGCCAGGAGAAACACAGGGGACTCGGCCCCAAGCACACCTTTATGCGCCACCAGGCGCTGGCTGATGACGGGCGCGGCAAACGGGGGTTTTGGGAGTTGTGGTCTCGATGTGGCGGAGCCAAGCCCGGCCAGTAGCTGCGGCGGAGCAAAGCCCGGCCCGGAATCCTGATGTGGGCTAGGAATTCAATTGAAGGCAGGAAGCAGGGAGGCTCAGCGGAGACAATCCCAGCCAAGCTGTGTGGTGAAGCAAGGCCCGGCCAACTGTTACTCCCCCCACAGGTCAGGAGAAACACAGGGGACTCGGCCCCAAGCACACCTTTATGCGCCTCCAGGCGCTGGCTGACGACAGGCGCGGCAAACGGGGGTGATGGGAGTTGTGGTCTCGATGTGGCGGATCCAAGCCCGGCCAGTAGCTGCGGCGGAGCAAAGCCCGGCCTGGAATCCTGATGTGGGCTAGGAATTCAATTGAAGGCAGGAATAAGGGAGGCTCAGCGGAGACAATCCCAGCCAAGCTGTGTGGCGAAGAAAGGCCCGGCCAACTGTTCCGCCCCCCACAGGTCAAGAGAAACACAGGGGACTTGGCCCCAAGCACACCTTTATGCGCCTCCAGGTGCTGGCTGATTACGGGCGCAGCAAACGGGGGTGATGGGAGTTGTGGTCTCGATGTGGCGGAGCCAAGCCCGGCCAGTAGTTGCGGCGGAGCAAAGCCCGGCCCGGAATCCTGATGTGGGCTAGGAATTCAATTGAAGGCAGGAAGCAGGGAGGCTCAGCGGAGACAATCCCAGCCAAGCTGTGTGGCGAAGCAAGGCCCGGCCAACTGTTCCGCCCCCCACAGGTCAGGAGAAACACAGGGGACCCGGCCCCAAGCACACCTTTATGTGCCTCCAGGCGCTGGCTGATGACGGGCGCGGCAAACGGGGGTGATGGGAGTTGTGGTCTCGATGTGGCAGAGCCAAGCCCGGCCAGTAGCTGTGGCAGAGCAAAGCCCGGCCCGGAATCCTGATGTGGGCTAGGAATTCAATTGAAGGCAGGAAGCAGGGAGGCTCAGCGGAGACAATCCCAGCCAAGCTGTGTGGCGAAGCAAGGCCCGGCCAACATTTCCGCCCCCCACAGGCACACCTTTATGCGCCTCCAGGTGCTGGCTGATGACGGGCGTGGCAAACGGGGGTGATGGGAGTTGTGGTCTCGATGTGGCAGAGCCAAGGCCGGCCAGTAGCTGCAGCAGAGCAAAGCCCGGCCCGGAATCCTGATGTGGGCTAGGAATTCAATTGAAGGCAGGAAGCAGGGAGGCTGAGCGGAGACAATCCCAGCCAAGCTGTGTGGCGAAGCAAGGCCCGGCCAACTGTTCCGCCCCCCACAGGTCAGGAGAAACACATATATAATTGCTAGTCCTCCTCCTTTTTTATGATACTGTCATGTCTAAATACGCAGTACCCTCCAGGGGTTGCGATGCTAAAATCAGGTCCAGATGATGGGTCACCCCAGGTTTCTGTGATGAATAATATGTCTAAATTTTGGTGTTTAAAAAGTCCGCTATTTCATATTTATGTTTGGGGAGTAAATGGGAGTTTATGAGCGCTAGGTGCATATGATCCTGATTCGTATACAAAGGGTGGGTCAAAAAGGTCCTGATTTGTTGTAAGTGTTCATCTTCAATGAGCAATTGGAGCAGCTGAAAAAAGAATTAGTGGCTAGTGAGCATGTATGAGGACAAGGACAAGTGTGTATTTTGGTAGCCAGTAAGTAACCTGCCATTATCCCTACTTCCCATGTCCTTTTCCCATTCATCACTTTTGAGACTTACCCAAGCAAAAGTTGGCCTTAATGACCAACTACTCTCTAAATATAGAATTAAAAACATATTACACAACTCATGCTCTCCAACTTTTAATCAGCAGCCAGAGCAGCTGAGTCAGGATTGTGGGTATCACAGTTCGATCCCTGGCACCAGCTCAGCTCAGCATCATGTGACTCTGGGCAATAGCTCACTTAATCTCCCCAACGGCCCCCAGCACCTTGAAACCCTTAAGAGGGATATGTTCATGCTTTACAAATAGAAATTAAATTCAGATAGAATACTGCTGTTGTGTAGTCCGTTCTGATCAGCACATACTGATTTACATTGTCCCCTCTGAAATATAACAGAGCTTGGAACATTGCAGACAACTAATTTGAAGACTTTGTTTTATCCTTTGCAGATCATTTCTCTTGTGCCTTCATCTTATGCAATTTTGCATCCCAGCCTAAGTGCCTGCCATCTGGTGAATAATGAAGAGCAAACCCTCTGCTCAAGGAATCATCTTAAAGCCACCATTGAAGTTCACCCCTGATCATATCAATAACTTAGATAGCCTTCTCCCAGAGAAGGCAGTCTCCAGAACCAGTATTTCAACAGTTAAGCAAGCAGAAGTCTCATATGCAGTCTTTCTGACGGGACCAAGAACACACAAGGAGCCATGTGACCCTGAACTCTCAGCAACATTCTTGCCATTGCCTTCCTCTGAAATAATAGAGAAGATAGAGTTGCCCTTAATTTCAGTGCTGTCTCCTCTGCAAGAAAGAGCATGCACAAATCCATCCTGAAACAGGCTCCAGTGAAAGTCCTGCCCTGAGAAAGAGCTGATCTTCACTTCACCAAGTTTATGAAAATGCCATGGCTCTGTAGGCAGTTCCTCATTACCTCCTAGCCCTCAAAGCCTCTATCTTTGACGGGGCAAGCAGAAGTCAGTCGTCCAAGAACCAGTAAACACTCCAGCACTACCAAGGGGGCCATAATTTTTGTGAACACTCTTGGGGTAGACTTGATGCCAAAGGGCAATACCTGGAACTACAAGCGCTATGTCTGCATAAAACATTTGAGGTATTTTTGATGAATCCTCGCTATTGGAATATGGAAAAACGCATCTGTTAGATTCATTGTTAACATGAAGGACTTGTATGGACTTAAAAGAATAATCCTCTGAACCACTTCCATCTTAAAACAAATTCTCCTTGTCTATTTGTTGACTCCTTTTAAATATATAATCATTCAGAATTGACCTGAGTGTTTGTGGATCAGAAAGATCCTTGAATACAGCTCCTGTCCTATTCTGGCTTTGGAACTGGTATCACAGCTCCATTCTGTACCAAACTGAAAATTACTGCCCCCAGAGCCAAGTTCCTCAGCATATTTGGAGGATCTGGCATCAAAATGATCCCCAAATCAAAGGGAATATCTAGAAATGTTACTGGATATGCATTTTTCACCACCTGAAGCACCCACGCATCTGTTGTAGATTCTTCCTGGGTAATGGGGAGAAATATTCTCCCTCCCACCGGGAGGAGACCTCTGTTCGTGGCATAGTCATGAATGCTGTCTTCTGTTAGGAGATCCTGAATTCCCATTGTGATCTCCTTGATTTCTGGATCTCTCTCCCTTCTGTCTTCTATAGAAAGAAAACGGCTGTTGTTGCTGCTGTCCAGAACATCAGGAAGGCTGTCAAACGGAGGATTTAGCAAAGGAAGAGAGGAATTCAGATGTACACCCACTCTGACGAAAGGACTGATACTGCTGCTGCACTTTGGAGATTCTGTATAATTTATCCTCAAGGTCTGTACCAAAGACCTAAGTTCATCTAATGACATTCTTATGGGCACAGTGCTCCATTCATGCAACTTCAGAGACTCTCAGCCTGCTGGAAAATAATTTACGGGCCAAACAATGACTGCATCATGATATTTTGGGCTAATACAAGCAAGGACATTTGGTCTCAGCATCTATGAAAATATTATTGATCAAGGCCAGAAGAGCCAATGGCATTTACAGCCAAAGGCACCACCACGTCAGCCCTCTGACTCAGAAACATCCAGTAAGACAGCCCGACTTGCAGCACCCCCACAGAGACAAGACCGAGCAAGATCAGCTGCCACCCCAGAAAACACGAACGGTCACGGCAAATCAAGGATGAAGCAGTTTAAGAGAGAAGAAGACCCAGATTAAATGATTCTAAAAGAAACAAAAAAAAGAATATGGAGGAGATAATCTGATGGCGCTCCAGGCCCGAATGGACTCCATTCTGCCCTGTATAAAACTAATGCAGAGCTCTGGGCAACACATGTCAGCCTTCAATTTAGTGCAGTTAATCTCCAGCAAACAGTCCCATATTCCTGGCACAGATCAGTAATCCACCCGATCTTCAACGAAGGATATAGAGGCAACTCTGCAAATTATCGTCTAATAGCCCTGCTATCAATTCCAAGTACTACGTAACCTAAGTGCTGCAAAACCTACAAGAATGGGTGGACAATCAGGCACTTATCCCTTGGAATGAAGTAGGATTTTGGGCTTGAAAGGGAACTTAATTCAACTTCGCCGCTTTTAGCCCTTGCATTGAGAAGGCACTTGACTCAAAATCAGCTTTATACGCCTGCTTCATTGACTTCAAAGCAGCATTTGACTTAGTCCCCTAAACATTTTTATGGGAAAAAGTCACCAGCCTTGGGGTACGGCTAAAAATCATGAGGGCCATCCTACTCCTTTACACTGACACCTGGCTGTGTGTTAAGTTGGACGGTGACTCAAAACTCTTGAGGAAAATACGCAAAACTACCTGGCTGAAACAAGGGTGTGTGCTCACCCCTTTACTTTTTAATATCTACCTTTCAAGCTTTACCACAGACTTGGACTCCATAAATGCCCATTAACCAAAACCTGGCAGCCACCACCTTACTGTTATGCTATAAGTAAATGATCTGCTTCTGTTGAGCAAGAACCTGGTAGGCATGCATTGGCCCCTAGACACCATCTAAATCTTCACTGAGCAGCATAAACTAGAAATGAATCTTAACAAAACAAAAGTGGTGAAGTTCAGTAAGAAAATGAAAACACCTGGAGCCTGGCAGGTAGAAGGGGTCAGACTAACAGCCGAGCTCAAATACAAATATCTTGGGATATGCTTCGATGACAAAAGCCACCTTCTTTGCACACATGGATGCAATGAAATCCAAAGCTACCTCTCTAACCTTTGGTTTTAGCACCTTGTTAAAATCCTTACAAGGACCTATGTTGGACCCCTTCACAAGACCATTGCCACAAAACTACTCCCATCGATCTTGTGTGGCTGTGAAATGATGGTAGGAACAAAGGTGGTAATGTTGCTGGATCTGCTAATCTCTAAAACATATCAGGAAAATATTCTTCCAAACTATACATCGGCGGCGCAACTACGCCTAGAGCTAAGCTTGATAAAATAGTCAATCACCAGTGCAGCTTCCTCTAAAATGTACCATAGATTCAGATTAGCAGAGGACAACACTCTAGTAGCACATGTTTCTGGATTGAAATAACCCAGTCAAACTCAAAATCAATTTTTAGACATCATTTTTGTGATGCTTTGCAGTTGCTGCAAGCCTCCAATCTATGGAGCGCAAGGACTTCAACAGCCGAGTTTAAAAAAAACTTAAATAGATCTACCAGACTCATTTTACTGCAAGAAGACAAAGAGAGCCTGGCAAAGCATGCACATGCATGGCAAAGTATCAACTCCTAAGACACTTTAAAGCCGCAAGCATACTTAGACAATGGATTTTCTTACTACTATAAACTCAAACTCATGCACCTCCCCCTAAGAATCTAGCCAACTCTCGATCAACTACCCTACTAGCTGAAGCCAGCCAAGAAAAACTGTAGACTCTGGGGAGAGGAAAAAAAAACCCTAACACATATTGTCTATCTATGTCCGGCAATGCTAACAGATCACAGAAGGATGTTGTAGGGTCCTTTTAACAAGGCAGCTGTACGAACAGGCAGGCAAGCCATCATTGCGGTACTGAAACCTAAATGTATACAGCTTAACGTTAGGGCAGTAAAGTTCCTGGAAAGTTTTGAAGCCAGAATAAAAGCCACAGGCAAGAAGCAGAAGCAGAGGCAAAGGCCCTGAAGCCCTGGATTATTGTACAAAAGATTGAGGTAGTAGTGGCCCAGGAAGGGGGCATTACAGCACCTCGTAACAATGTTTCTAGCCAAGGACAAGTTACCAGTGGGACATATGAACAATTATAGAGAAAGTATACACATACAGAGGTGCAATCGCAGTTCCGGCAACCCTACTACCAAAGGTAGCCCCTGTACATTAGAAATACTAATGTGAACAATATACGTATATGATGGAACCGCACCCAGCATTCTCTTAAACGGTTACTTGATCCACAGCAGTAGCCGATATTTGTAAATACAATAACATGCTTAATATCGATCATATGTCCTTATGCAGCGTAATTGGTATCAAAGTACAGGCAATAGTTTATTCTCAAAATTAGTACGATCCAGTTTCTGTTCAAAGTTTATTTATTTTGAGGAATAACTCTTCCAGCAAAACATCAGCCAACACGTGTTTCGTCACTTTTGACTTTTTCAAGGCATATAGATGTTGCAGATCCTGGTCTTATAAGGTCTATTCTCAAAAGTCGCCACACAATATTCGTCTGAGAAAAATCGTTAAAACCAAGATATCTTATTACCGAATAAGGATCTTTCCGACCCTCGAACGTATTCCAGATAGACAATTCCAATAAAAAAATTCAAAAATTCTTTATTGGCTTAGTAAATTGAAACCATGACAATATGCTGTAAGAATTATAATAACTTTAAAAAAATCGTGTACAAAATTTAAAAACATCAATTGATTTAGAGTGCAGCGGTTACATAGCCCAATTAGAGGTAAAAGTGACAAAAATATGAAAAAAAGTAGTCTGTTTTGTGAAATACAGTCTCAGAGGGGACTAATAGGATTACCACCTCAATTCATTATACTTTATAAAATTTTGATGGAAAACAATAATAGCGAATCAGGGCCGAAGGAGAACCATTGTAATTCATATGAACTCCAAGTTGCCATTACGTAACTCCCTCAGGCCGGACTTTATAAATTTTTCATACAAAGGGAAAAAGTTCACCAGGTTACAGTTGAGCTGTGGTTCATTTTGATCAAGACACTTTAATATTGCTGCACTACAGGTACTAATACCACTTGTATTAAAATTATTTTTCAATAACAGGAGGTGATATGGTTTTAAAATTGGGCAGGCACAAATTAGGTGAATTAGATCCTGCTTCAGTGGTCCACATAAGCTACATGCTTTCCAGCCTTTGTATTTCCAGCTTGGCTGATTGGCATTTGATGGAATTGATCCAAGGCGTAGAGCAAAGAACTTTGTTTTTAGATGTGGGGCATAGGTCTGACCTAGATACATTGCCGGTTGTAGCTTGGTGTATGATTGCAGGACCATCCATGCATGGGATCGCTTGCTTAAAATTGTTTTATCCTCCATTAACGAGGGCTTTATGGCTGCTTTCTTTAGTATTGGCTGAAAGGAAGAAAATGGAATATTCAATTGCCAGAGACCTGTGGTATTTGTGAGATTTAAAGACGATCGTAGATACTTAGAGTAAGCATCTACATGGAAAATGTATATATATATATATATATATATATATATATATATATATATATATATACATACATACATTTTCCACGAAGCTCCTTCTGGAATACTGGGACCCCAAGGAAGGTGGCGTACACTCCGGCGGAGCGTGCCGGTAATTAATATCCAACCAAAGCAAAAGTTCGTATAGTACGCTCTCAGGAAGAACCAGGCAACAAACCAGTATGGTGATCCAAATTTAATACTACACAACGCGTTTCGGCGACAGCCTTGTTCACGTGTAGAATTACAAAATGAAAGCAGGTACTGATAAAGTTATGACAGATCCAAACATAGACACAAAGATAGGACTACGTTTGCAGTTTTGCTATTGAACATGGCATCCATTTTGGAAAGGTAAATTCCGACTTGTGTAAACATGCTAATGTGTATACCGACTGTTGACATAATTGTAAGGTCCTAGTTGATGTTACAGACACTTAAAAAGCAAACAATAAAAATAACAATAGTGTGCGTGTGAACTGCATTTGTTTCATTGCAAGCGTGAAAGGCCCATAAACTTACATACGAAGTACAGTGTGAAATACACAGGCCAGTTGGCTAACTTGTTTTCGAAAGATCTGAAAAAGGACATTATAAGCAGAATAAGTGCTGCTACATGTACTTATTGCACAGGTTATGCTCCAACGTCAACATTTGAAGGACCTACTCAAACCCAATAACTGTAGTGGTTGCCATGAACACCGTGCTGTATTCGAATGTCATAAGGCCATGTTAAGTTCTTGTTGTTATGACATCAATTCACATAGTTGGACATCTAGACATTATATCTCATTGTTGTTATACTTTCAAGTCAAATATCTGTTAACTCACAAGAGTCCCACATAATACGGCTGTAATGATGTTAGGATGGCGTATGGGCTCCCATGAGAGATCAACAATGTCCAATGTTGTGATGTCCTTATACTATGTGTTCAAAAATTATTCCATAACGTGGATCGTGTACATACCAGTATCTGTCGGTGATTGTGAATAAGAAATGACCAACGTGCATACGAAGAAAAGGGTAGGTTGCCCGTATGGGTGAGTACATGTCAAAAGGGTACCTTCCTTTTCTCCTGTAAATGAAAAAAGAGAAAAACAAAATCAATGATTAAAACAGTTACTGCTACCATAAAAAACTGTACATATTGATAGCATACAATGCACATCAATAGCTGGAAGAACAACAGAGATAGTAATACATAAATTCCTCAATTGTTCTGTTCAGACAAGAATGAGAGAGAAAACAACAACCAACTGCAAAAGAACCACAGTTATGACCCAACTCTGAGATGGATTGATAGTTCTTCATCCATATTTAAACCTCCAGGGCTCTTAGTTTGAAAATCTATGATGTAACGTGATTCTCGCTGTCTTAAATTGAGTACCCGATCTCCCCCTCTGGGATTTTTGGGAACATGTTCTAGGATTAAGAAACTGAGATCTGACACATTCGAGAAATGTTTTTCATCGAAATGCCGTGCTACCGGGTACTTGGGGTCATGGTTGGTAATGGCTCTTAGATGTTCCAAGATCCTCTTTTTAGCAGAACACGTTGTGCTGCCTATGTACCAGAGCTTGCAGGTACATTCAATGGCATAGATGACATGGGTGGTGCCACAAGTTAGAAATTGAGTGATCTTTTTGTTAATACCATTGTATTCTAAGGCTGCCCTGTATTTGCTGTGTCTGCACGCCTTGCAATGGCCACATGGATAAAAACCAATGAGGCCATGGCTGGTGGGAGTGGAGTGGTTGGTAATGTCATTCCTGACTACCAGAGCACGTATGTTTCTGTTGCGTCTGTATGTTATACTGGGTCTTTGCATGATACTAGTACCTAGAACATTATCTGCTTTCAAAATGTCCCAATTTTTGGCCAAAATGTGCTTAACCTTCTGTGATTCAGAATTGAAAGTAAGAATCATTCGAGTGTTGTCATTCTCATCTTGCTGATCATTCACCTTCTCACTAAGTGTGTCAGTTCTTTCAACCTTCTCTGCTCGCATCATGGCCTTCTTGAGCACCCAATTAGGATAGCCCCTCGTACGGAATCTATCAATGATGATGTTTTGTTCTTCTAGATATGCCTGAGTGTTGTTGCAGTTTCTTTTCGCCCTCAGCAGTTCTCCATAAGGTATACTCCATTTGAGTACCTCTGGATGACTGCTGAAGGCGTGCAAAATGCTGTTCCCTGCCGTGGCCTTCCGAAATAGAGAGGTGCACACCCTGCCTCGTTTGATCTCCAGGCTTACATCAAGATAGTCAATTCTATCTGCATTGATTTCGCCTGTAAGCAAGATGTTGTATTTGTTGGTATTGAGTTTGTCAATGAATTTCGCAGCCTCACATTTAGAACCCTTCCAAATGATGAACAAATCGTCTATGTAGCGTAGCCACATGACGATGTTCTGGAGGTCTTCCTTAAGGGTAGTACTGCTAAAGATCTCTTGCTCCCAGTAACCCATGAATAAATTCGCGAAACTGGGAGCAAAGCACGAACCCATAGCAGTACCGTTAACCTGCCTGTAGAGGGCGCCATTGAATGAAAAAATGTTGTTGGTGAAACAGAACTGTGTCATTTCAATAATCATTCTGCTGTGGTCTCTGTATCTGAGGGGTCGCTCTTTCAAAAAATGTTCACATGCTTCCAATCCTTGTTGGTGATCTATTATGGTGTAGAGCGAGTGAACATCTAATACAATGAAAAGAAATTCTGGATTCCAAACCAAGTTATTGATTTTGCCTAAGAAATCTTTGGTATCCCTTAGATAACTAGGCAGAGATACAACAAAATCCCTCAAAAAATGATCTACATATTTGGAAATATGTTCGCACACACTGCCTATGGACGAGACAATGGGCCGTCCTGGTGGTTTCTTGTCATCCTTATGTAATTTGGGAATTAGATACAAAATGGGAAGTTTGGTATGGTCATTTTTTAAACAACAAAATTCCTCCCATTCAAGGAGTCCCTTGTCTCTCCAATTCACAAGTTTTTCCTAAATCTCAGTTATACTTTTATCATAAATATCTTGAGTGATAGATATGTAAAATTTGTTGTCATTCAATTGGCGTAAAGCTTCATTGATGTACTCATTTCTGTCTAGGACGACAATGTTGCCCCCTTTATCAGCCGGACGGATCACTATGTTAATGTCTTCATGGAGTGATTTGAGGGCCTGCCTTTGTTTATAAGATAAGTTGTTATTGGTCACCAACAAGGATTGGAAGCATGTGAACATTTTTTGAAAGAGCGACCCCTCAGATACAGAGACCACAGCAGAATGATTATTGAAATGACACAGTTCTGTTTGACCAACAACATTTTTTCATTCAATGGCGCCCTCTACAGGCAGGTTAACGGTACTGCTATGGGTTCGTGCTTTGCTCCCAGTTTCGCGAATTTATTCATGGGTTACTGGGAGCAAGAGATCTTTAGCAGTACTACCCTTAAGGAAGACCTACAGAACATCGTCATGTGGCTACGCTACATAGACGATTTGTTCATCATTTGGAAGGGTTCTAAATGTGAGGCTGCGAAATTCATTGACAAACTCAATACCAACAAATACAACATCTTGCTTACAGGCGAAATCAATGCAGATAGAATTGACTATCTTGATGTAAGCCTGGAGATCAAACGAGGCAGGGTGTGCACCTCTCTATTTCGGAAGGCCACGGCAGGGAACAGCATTCTGCACGCCCTCAGCAGTCATCCAGAGGTACTCAAATGGAGTATACCTTATGGAGAACTGCTTAAAGCGAAAAGAAACTGCAACAACACTCAGGCATATCTAGAAGAACAAAACATCATCATTGATAGATTCCGTACGAGGGGCTATCCTAATTGGGTGCTCAAGAAGGCCATGATGCGAGCAAAGAAGGTTGAAAGAACTGACACACTTAATGAGAAGGTGAATGATCAGCACGATGAGAATGACAACACTCGAATGATTCTTACTTTCAATTCTGAATCACAGAAGGTTAGGCACATATTGGCCAAAAATTGGGACATTTTGAAAGCAGATAATGTTCTAGGTACTAGTATCATGCAAAGACCCAGTATAACATACAGACGCAACAGAAACATACGTGATCTGGTAGTCAGGAATGACATTACCAACCACTCCACTCCCACCAGCCATCGCCTCATTGGTTTTTATCCATGTGGCCATTGCAAGGCTTGCAGACACAGCAAATACAGGGGAGCCTTAGAATACAATGGTATTAACAAAAAGATCACTCAATTTCTAACTTGTGGCACCACCCATGTCATCTATGCCATTGAATGTACCTGCAAGCTCTGGTACATCTGCAGCACAACGTGTTCTGCTAAAAAGAGGATCTTGGAACATCTAAGAGCCATTACCAACCATGACCCCAAGTACCCGGTAGCACGGCATTTCGATGAAAAACATTTCTCGAATGTGTCAGATCTCAGTTTCTTAATCCTAGAACATGTTCCCAAAAATCCCAGAGGGGGAGATCGGGTACTCAATTTAAGACAGCGAGAATCACGTTACATCATAGATTTTCAAACTAAGAGCCCTAGAGGTTTAAATATGGATGAAGAACTATCAATCCATCTCAGAGTTGGGTCATAACTGTGGTTCTTTTGCAATTGGTTGTTGTTTTCTCTCTCATTCTTGTCTGAACAGAACAATTGAGGAATTTATGTATTACTATCTCTGTTGTTCCAGCTATTGGTGTGCATTGTATGCTATCAATATGTACAGTTTTTATGGTAGCAGTAACTGTTTTAATCATTGATTTTGTTTTTCTCTTTTTTCATTTACAGGAGAAAAGGAAGGTACCCTTTTGACATGTACTCACCCACACGGGCAACCTACCCTTTTCTTCGTATGCACGTTGGTCATTTCTTATTCACAATCACCGACAGATACTGGTATGTACACGATCCACGTTATGGAATAATTTTTGTACACATAGTATAAGGACATCACAACATTGGACATTGTTGATCTCTCATGGGAGCCCATACGCCATCCTAACATCATTACAGCCGTATTATGTGGGACTCTTGTGAGTTAACAGATATTTGACTTGAAAGTATAACAACAATGAGATATAATGTCTAGATGTCCAACTATGTGAATTGATGTCATAACAACAAGAACTTAACATGGCCTTATGACATTCGAATACAGCACGGTGTTCATGGCAACCACTACAGTTATTGGGTTTGAGTAGGTCCTTCAAATGTTGACGTTGGAGCATAACCTGTGCAATAAGTACATGTAGCAGCACTTATTCTGCTTATAATGTCCTTTTTCAGATCTTTTGCAAACAAGTTAGCCAACTGGCCTGTGTATTTCACACTGTACTTCGTAAGTAAGTTTATGGGCCTTTCACGCTTGCAATGAAACAAATGCAGTTCACACGCACACTATTGTTATTTATATTGTTTGCTTTTTAAGTGTCTGTAACATCAACTAGGACCGTACAATTATGTCAACAGTCGGTATACACATTAGCATGTTTACACAAGTCGGAATTTACCTTTCCAAGATGGATGCCATGTTCAATAGCAAAACTGCAAACGTAGTCCTATCTTTGTGTCTATGTTTGGATCTGTCATAACTTTATCAGTACCTGCTTTCATTTTGTAACTCTACACGTGAACAAGGCTGTCGCTGAAACGCGATATGTAGTATTAAATTTGGATCACCATACTGGTTTGTTGCCTGGTTCTTCCTGAGAGCGTACAATATGAACTTTTGCTTTGGTTGGATATATATATATATATATATATATATATATATATATATATATATATATTTATATATTCACTGAAAAAAACATAGGTTTCAGGGGTGTTATAGTTAGCTGGACATTTCCCTCGTACAAAACCCTAGAAATTCCTCTGTTATAGTTAGTTCAGCTAACTATAACTTGCGCCCCTGCAATGCACTGCTGATGATGTCACATATTACATCAGTCATGACATGGTCAGTGACATCACTGATGACATCTCTGATGACATCTCAAATGACATCACTGATGACATCACTGATGACATCATCCATGTGATAAATTACTGCATCTTCTCACACCCTAATTTAACAGTTGATACACGAGCTCAAAATTTCAGATGTCCATTCTCAAAACCATAGATACTCCAATACCAATAACTAAATACACACTTATTAACTCTTAGGTCTACATACACCTCCACTCATTCACATGTACAGTCACTCATACTTACAGTCACTCCGTACAAGATTATTATATGCATTTATACACCTACATAGACACTCGCACACCACCAATCATCCATAGAGGTACTGTCACACCTAGTCAGTCATGCAAATAATTAATCACACTCCCACCTACTCACCTATGCAGTTATACACACTCAAGTTCACTTACTCATAAAAATAGTACCACATTCTTACGCTCTTATACAATCATTGATACAAGCACACACTCATCCATACAGCCACTCTCACAATCACACACTCTCACATATACCCACTTATATACTCTTACACGCATATATACTGCCTTTCACATATGTAGTTAGTCACAAATGTACCACTGAGATATACATTCAATCACTAACACACCCATACATACACTCACTCAACCATACAGTTCATCACAGATGCACTCTGAAAACCATGCACCCATAGAATCACCCACTCACACATCTATGCACAGAGTCACACACAGCCTACCCACACAAACACTCAGGCACCCATACAGATACTCAGACAACCAATCGATAACCCATATAGACACTCATATAGCTATTCACAAAACCATGCAGCCACTTATACACCAACAGACAGAAACATACAGACATTCACACAGTTTAGTCACTAATCTGCAGTAAGATACATTTAATGACTCACTTATAGAGTCAGTTACGCACCTAGAAAATCATCCATTCACACACTTGTACAGCCACTCATTCTTCCACAGGCCTTTCACTATAAATATATAAAACATATTTAAAATGTACAGAAACACACAGTCACTGGATGATGTCATCAGTGATGTCATTTGAGATGTCATCAGTGATGTCATCAGTGATGTCACTGACCATGTCATGAGTGATGTAATATGTGACGTCATCAGCAGTGCATTGCGGGGGCGCGAGTTATAGTTAGCTGAACTAACTATAACAGGGGAATTTCTAGGGTTGTGTACGAGGGAAATGTCCAGCTAACTATAACACCCCTGAAACCTATGTTTTTTTCAGGGAATTTCTAAGGTTTTTTAAATGCCAATTCCAAACTATAACGCCCCTGAAACCTTTGGTTTTTTCAGTGAATTTCAATGGTTTTTTAAATGCCAATTCCTAACTATAACGTGCATGAAACCTATGGTTTTTTCAGTGAATTTCAAAGGTTTTTTAAATGCTAATTCCTATCTATAACTTATCTCTGAAGATATCATGAAAAGCATTCTTTTTTAAAAGTAGGGTGCACATTAGTTTTGTGGAAAAGCATCTTTGTGATTGGTTACGAAAAAGCAGTTTCAACGTGGAGTACATATCATAGGATAAAATTTGCTCAGCTCAACCACACCTGCTACTTGCATTTGGAAGGCACTGTTCGAACTTACAACAATCGTCAAATTTTAACCTGCACGTGTCATTAAATGTTCAAGAAAATATCGTAAAGTTTTAAAAAATTGATGAACTTTTAACCTGCACGTGTTGTAGAATGTTCTAGAAAGTGTGTTGATAGAATACGTTGCACTTTTGACTTCTATTTGTTGTTGAATATAAAAAAAACGGTTCATAGGGAAAATTCAATAGAAACCAATAGAGAAGTTTGGAAACCTAAAAGAATCAAGGAACTATTCTAATTTATTCTTTACATGTAAAGATAAGGGTACCCAAGCACACGTTAAATCAAAGTTAAGACAGTTAGAATATACATAAACAAATAACACAAATAGATCTTCGTCTCTTTCTTTTGAGTTTCTTCGGTTTAATGTTCTTTTCTCAAAATGTATTTCACAGTCTTCAAAACGTTCCCAAGCCAACACGTGTTTCGTCGCCTTTAGTAGTTTTTTACATGCGACTTGTTCACGGCTAGGTACAAATTGATATGGTAATTACATTAGTTAATATGTTATTACAAGATGCAAACATTTGTTAACAGCGTAAACAAATGTGCTCCCAGGGAAGGTGTAAAACTATGGGTAGATTTATCCATAGATGGTATCATAAAGCTATAGTGTACTATCAAACACCGTGAGGTATGGTGAGCACTAGCCATATCATATCAGTTGGTGATTGTCAGATCTCCTACAAACTAACGTGTGAGTGGCGTATGTGAAACAATCCAGTATGTACCGGAACTTTAATCCAGTCCGAATTTAATCCAAAATCGCATGCGGTATGAACAGTCCATTAAGTTAGAAAGCAAATTAAGTATACAGACTCTTGTCGTAAAACATATTTTATGAGTAGAAATAGAAGGTGTGCCAAATGGAAAAAAGGTGACGCAAATAAGACAACTGACCTGAATACGGTTTAGTATGCAAAGTCTGTAAAGGTATAATCAAGCAAAGAAAAGTGTCACAATGGTGACTATATAGACACTTTGTAAAACGTTTAAGAAATGGAGAAGTTTATGTCCAAATTCATATACATACGTCTAGTATGACGATAATTCCAGGTCATACAAACAGACGACGAGGGAGGGGGTGGTTGATCAATTCTATCTGGAGGATGCACTAATAATATACGCAGACGAGACGTATACGGACCTCACAAATTTATACATAGCTTATCTCGACATTGCCGCAGAAATGTAATTTCTGATAGACAGACCAGTTAGTTTTGGCTGTGTACTATACTTAGACATTCTACCTTTCTGTTACAGACATGGTGCTCAGATTTGGGGCACATGCGGAAATGTGAAAACATTTCCTCCAGATAGAATTGATCAACCACCCCCTCCCTCGTCGTCTGTTTGTATGACCTGGAATTATCGTCATACTAGACGTATGTATATGAATTTGGACATAAACTTCTCCATTTCTTAAACGTTTTACAAAGTGTCTATATAGTCACCATTGTGACACTTTTCTTTGCTTGATTATACCTTTACAGACTTTGCATACTAAACCGTATTCAGGTCAGTTGTCTTATTTGCGTCACCTTTTTTCCATTTGGCACACCTTCTATTTCTACTCATAAAATATGTTTTACGACAAGAGTCTGTATACTTAATTTGCTTTCTAACTTAATGGACTGTTCATACCGCATGCGATTTTGGATTAAATTCGGACTGGATTAAAGTTCCGGTACATACTGGATTGTTTCACATACGCCACTCACACGTTAGTTTGTAGGAGATCTGACAATCACCAACTGATATGATATGGCTAGTGCTCACCATACCTCACGGTGTTTGATAGTACACTATAGCCTTATGATACCATCTATGGATAAATCTACCCATAGTTTTACACCTTCCCTGGGAGCACATTTGTTTACGCTGTTAACAAATGTTTGCATCTTGTAATAACATATTAACTAATGTAATTACCATATCAATTTGTACCTAGCCGTGAACAAGTCGCATGTAAAAAACTACTAAAGGCGACGAAACACGTGTTGGCTTGGGAACGTTTTGAAGACTGTGAAATACATTTTGAGAAAAGAACATTAAACCGAAGAAACTCAAAAGAAAGAGACGAAGATCTATTTGTGTTATTTGTTTATGTATATTCTAACTGTCTTAACTTTGATTTAACGTGTGCTTGGGTACCCTTATCTTGATTCTATGTGGTCTGACCGCAGTTTTTAGGGAGGCTGGTGGTTCTCCCCTACCCTCTAGCACCGTCACTGATTCATGAAGTTTATATATATCAGGTGTACTCACCATAAGCGCCTATCATCGATTATAAATACCACTGTGCAAAACGTTAACTATTCTTTACATGTATTTATGTGTGCAGCAACAACATTTTAGACACAACAGAACCAGGAAGAGGAAGAAGCAGGGAGTGGGGGGATGAGGGGAGATGGGCAGAATGTCACACATGCACAATTAAGTACAGCACAAGTATAGACAAACAATGGCCAAAATGAAACACACCAACAAAGAGCACAAGTCACACAACCCGTCAACATCACACCACTGAATGAGCATAGAAGTGAAAACCACGCTGCATTCATACAGGATGTGTACAAAGGCCAGTCGTTGGTGTTGTGGGCTGTGGTCATCGTGGATGAGATGCCCAGCATGTGGCACATGGTCGAGTTCACTGTGTGTTATGTTGCCAAACGGCTGCTCCTCCCTCCCACGAGCCCCCACACTTTTGTACGGTGAGCTGTTGTATCTCGTGCACTCGTACGGCACGCCATTGTAATGCCGATTTGCACATGTCCGGCTAGATTCCAACAACAACATCACAGTGCCGTTTGGAGGTTGCACATGCCACTTTACAACATCGACTGCTGCGGCTCTTGTAACAGGCCACACCAGAACACAGAGACACACTTACCGCACTTCCTGTACACGGACATATCCGTGACACCCCGTTCCCCTTGCCAGATAGGCACACCCCTCCACTGACCTGTGAACCCCAGACCAGCACACGCCAGTTGTGCATGCAGGAGGGTGCGTACGTAGCTACACATCCAGGCTCACTTCCAACACTGAGGTGACAGCACACTGTGATGTTGCAGGGCTAGTGCCTATCATGCTAAGACAATGACCACAGGGACACACTTACTGAGATATGGGTTTGGGGGGCATTGGCAGTCCTGGAGTTGTTGAGATGAGTCTTCTGGCCCTCATGGGTATCCCTGTATCATTGACTTTATGGCACCAGTGGGTGTTCTGGTGTGGCTCTTGGCTGTGTTCCCTTTCATGGTGCAGGTAGTTGTCCTGCTTAACACCAGCAGAAAGCAGGTGTAAAATCCCTGGGGCTAACATGTCGTATCGCCGGAATTTGTTTCGCATTGCAATTAGTGTGAAAGTTGTGATGTGATTTTTTTCGTATGCAGAACTATATATGAACTGAGCAGTGTATCTCGTCAAGATCCAGCACCTGACGCACTATTCCCAATCAATATAAATACAATGAGATTTCTTAATAGATTTCGTGTGTACACTGTAAGTGCAGCCAATACCTCAGTGCAATACAATACAGGATTTTAGTATTTAGAATAAATCGCAAAGGTGCACCTCATGTCTTTTTGCACGGGAACGGCTACTCTCCATTTCATTATCAGCACTTTAACGGAAGTAAAGTTGAGATAAATCTAACACACTATTCAGAAGTTGGTGCAAACTACAGATATCACTAGTATTCCAGCGATGAGTGCCCCAAAATTTAACACCATGGTGGACTCCATCAAATAACAGTAATAAGAACAAGAAAGAGTCACACAGCAGTTCAGAGAACAACCAAAAACATTATTAATTTTTTTTCAATCTTTATTTTTTATTATAATAAATATATAAACGATAAACTATTTTCAAACTTTATATTTTTATTAACATAAATATAAACAATAAACTAATAAACAAAATGTAACAACAATAATACAAAACAACAAAGCAGAACACTCCTGTGGGAACTACGGATGTCGACGACAGACATGGAAAATCAAAAAGATTGTTAAAAAAAAAACAACATGGTATTCTTAACGAAATACCACAAGAAACAAATCACAAATATATGAAAATGTATACAGCTAACAAAATTTTATAAGTTTAACTTCCAAAAACTGTAAATGTTGCCGCTTTAAAATATTTACAGAATCTGAGGAAATTTTTTTGCAGAAGGCACCACGCCCACAACGTTTTTCATAAGTGGTGAAGACATTTTTAATTTTTTCCAAGTGGCAAACAAAGACCAATGCCACCTCCTTCATTCACAAGATTTGCCAAAGAGTTCTGTTACGAGGGGATCCTAACAAAAAATACTCGTGCGGCACAGCAAGTATGATGAAACACCTAAGGACCCTTCATCCAAACAATCTTGCACGAGAAGAGTGCAAACAGATGAGAAGCACTCCTGTTCTGTATCTGTAAAAAAGAATCACAAATAAATGTATATTAATAACTTTCAAATTTATACTATTCTATTACTGTACAAACACATTTTATATAAAAACTGACTAAGAAACTATAGCCCTGAACCACAAGTGTGACGATCGTTAAAACACTACATGCATAGTGCATACTACTATGAAGCAGTTCATGCCCTAAAGCCTACCTCACTAAAAGACTACATGCTAACTGACTAAATGATTACAGTACTATAAGGAGACACACAGGGTGTTTGCTAGAAGAGTATGAATACTAACTAGAGAATTGAAGGTGTGAAAGACAACTGTGTAGGTGATTAGAGGCCTGCATCAATACTGCATAGGCATTTAAAGCAGTCCATGTGCTAAGGCCTGGCTCACTGCATGACTACTTGGGTACTGACTGAATGATTAGAGTACAGCAAGGAGAGTGCCTAGGCGAATTTATAAGTGCTAGGATTTTCGCACAGGGAATGGATTAGTACTTGGTACTGAATGAGTCACTAGAGGAGTGCAAAGGCAGTCACAAGTGCTGGACTGTATGGATACTGACTAGGAAATTGAAAGTGTGAAAGACAAGTGTCTAGGTGGTTAGAAGACTGCATGCATAGTGCATAGGGGTTTGAAGCAGTCCATGTGCTAAGGCCTGGCTCAGTGTATGAATACTTAGGCACTGACTGAATGATTAGAGTACTGCAAAGATGGTATCTTGGTGAATTTATAAGTGTTTGGGTTTTAGCACAGTGAATGGATTAGTACATGGTGCTGAATGGGTCACTAGAGGACTGCAAAGGGAGTCACAGGGTATTTCCTGGAAGTGTATGGATACTGACTAGGGAATTGAAGGTGAGAAAGACAATTGTGTAGGTGGTTAGAGGACTGCATGCATAGTGGATAAGGGTTTGAAGCAGTCCATATACTAAGGCCCTGGTCACTGGATGAGTACTTGGGTACTGACTGAATGATTAGAGTACTGCAAGGAGAGTGCCTGGGTGAATTTATTAGGGTTTGGCGCAGTGAATGGATTAGTACATGATGCTGAATGGGTCACTAGAGGAGTGCAAATGGAGTGACAGGGTGTTTGCTGGAAGTGAACGGATACTGACTGGGGAATTGAAGGTGTGAAAGACAAGTGTGTAGGTGCTTAGAGGACTGTATGCATAGTGGATAGGGGTTTGAAGAAGTCCATATGCTAAGACCTGGCTCTGTGCATGAATACTTAGGCAGTGACTGAATCATTAGAGTACTGGAAAGAGAGTGTCTTGGTGAATTTATAAGTGTTTGGGTTTTGGCACAGTGAATGGATTAGTACATTCTGTTGAATGGGTCTCTAGAGGACTGCAAAGGAAGTGACAGGATATTTCCTGGAAGTGTATGGATACTGACTAGGGAATTGAAGGTGTAAAAGACAAGTGTATAGTATGTTAGAACACTACATGCATACTGCATAGACATTTGAAGCAGTCTATTTGGTACTTAGAAACTGACTAAATAATCAGACTACTTCTAGGACAGTGCTTAGGTAAAACTTTGAAATTTTCAGTTCTGCCACAGTGAACAGAATAGTACTTGGTACTGCACCTTAGTGTCAAACCCTGACTCATTTTATCAATGCATAAGCAAAGACTAGCTTCTAATCCTACTAAAACTTGACAACATGAGAGGTTTTAATTTAGTTATCTGTCAGCAAATACACGATGTTACCAAATGCCTCTCTCACAGTAGTTCTCAAATGCACACAGACTCACAGTGTGATTCTAGACAAGCACCACTATCCCTAGGAGTTTACCAAAACTCATTCACTACAGTGGAAATGGTAAGCGAACTGCACACAATCTTCATATTTCAGGACTGCACTTTTATGTCAAAGCCTGACTCATATAATCAAAGCATAAGCAAAGACTGGCTTCTAATGCTACTAAAACTTCACAACATGACCGGTTTTAAAACAGGTATATGTCAGCAAATACACGATGTTACCAAATGCTTCTCTCACAATCCTTACCCAAATGCACACAGACTCACAGTGTGATTTTAGACAAGCAACACTATCCTAGGAGTTTACCAAAACTCATTCACTACTCTGGAAGAGTTGATGGTACTGCACACAATCTACATATTTAAGTACACCACATCAGTGTCAAAGCATGACTCATTTAATCAACGCATAAGCAAAGACTGGATTCTAATCCTACTAAAACTTGACAACATGACACGTTTTAAAACAGTTATCTATCAGCAAATACATGATGTTACCAAATGCTTCTCTCACAGTGATCCCAAATACACACTAACTCACAGTGTGATTCTAGACAAGCACCGCTATCCCTATGAGTTTACCAAAACTCATTCACTACAGTGCAAGTGGTAAGGGAACTGCACACAATCTACATATTTCACAACTGCAATTTACTGTCAATGCCTGACTCATATAATGAAAGCATAAGCCATAACTGTCTTCTAATGCTACTAAAACTTGACAACATAACATGTTTTACAACACTTATCTGTCAGCAAATACACGATGTTACCAAACACTTCTCTCACAGTGGTTCCCAAATGCACACAGACTCACAGTGTGATTCTAGACAAACAACACTATCCCTAGGAGTTTACCAAAACTCATTCACTACAGTGGAAATGGTAAAGGAACTGCATACAATCTACATATTTCACAACTACACTTTAATGTCAATGGCTGACTAATTTAATCAACGCATAAGCAAAGACTGGCTTCTAATGCTACTAAAACTAGACAACATGACAGGTTTTAAAACAGTTATCTGTCAGTAAATACACGATGTTACCAAATGCTTCTCTCACAATCCTTACCCAAATGCACACAGACTCACAGTGTGATTTTAGACAATCAACATGAAGTACTGGGTATTTTAGACCCAGCGGTGCAGGGGCACACACCCTATGACTTCTGGGTTCACCCTGTTCCAGACCTACAGAAACACAGAGTCTTCTGGGTGAAGTCAAAGATTCGTTTATTGGCTGCAGACCAATTACAGGTATCCTAGAAGTACAACAGCGTGTATGTTCTCAGGAGACTGCTGAAAATCATAGGAACGGACTTCATCTTAAATACCCTTTTTCTTGCCTCAAGCATACATTCCTAGGTTTATGATATGGCCATTACAAGTATATATTACAAACGAAAAAGCAGAGTCATGATGACCATCCCACATTCCAGTTCGGCCAGCCCTCAATGATTTACACAGTAAGGTTCAGATCCCACATCGGATGTCAATAGACCCCCCAATAAACATGAGCATCTCCTGTTTTGGGAAACAAGTCATAAAGCAGGAACAAGCAGGTGTGAAAGAGATTAGCCGGAGGATTGTGTAGAATGAAAGGGTTTTATGACGGGTCAAGCCCTGATGCTAATCACAGGTGGACGGAGGAAGGGGAGCTCGTGAGACCAGTTTGACCCGGGGCAGCAGAGCCAGCTGCCCAGGTCACAGAGAAGTCAAAGGAGAAGCCCATGTACTGTGAGGCCCGTATTTACTCCATTATAGCCTATGTGAGGGCAATGACAAGATGGCCACTGCTTCCAAAATGGAACCCGCGTAGTGAAGCAGAATAGCGTGTACACAGTGCATTCATAGCTAGAACGATATATAAAGCACTCGTACATACCGCATTAACCATTTGCGGTTTGCTAATACCAAGATAGACAGGGGTAGGGCCCTGTCCCCTACGCGGTCCCGAATATTAAAGTACGACAGACCCTCCTTTTGCCCTTACATAGGCAATCACTATACTCATCTTAATCCGAGTCTAGGTCGATGTTCACGAAGTCATGGAGATGTTGCTGTAGCATCATCCTATTACTTAGCTCGTCCCTCGATACAGGTTTCCTTACACATAAGGTAGCACAGAGGCCACATATCGTAGGAGCACACTGTATGCACAGACAGAACAGGAAAAGAATGGCTAAGATCATTCCAATGACCATCAGAACTTTCCAACCCCAGGCAGATATCAATTCCCAGAACCACCCCACCAGTGACCAATCTCCCTTATCCACGTGTATGGATTCAGATATTTTATGGAGTTTGGAGATGGCTTGAAACACTGTTGGAGCGTTATCTGGTATGAAAATGCAGCAACTAGATAGGATAACCTTACATACCCCACCGCGGTCTGCAAGAATAACGTCTAGAACCATGCGGTTCTGCAAAGTCATAAGGCGATCCGCTTGGAGCTCAGCCGTCAGATTACCAAGGGCACCAGCCGTTACATTTATAGTGGATTCAACCACACGTGTTAGTTGTCTCAGGTTCCTACTATTGACCATATGTCCCCAAAACGGCAGGAAACCCAAGAAGAAGTCTCCCGCTTCCTGACCGGCAGTATCCTCCTTACTAATTACACCTCTCACAACTCTGGTCTTGTGATAATCAGAGGCAGCAGTAAATGTAGGTGGTAGCAAGTTCGCAATATAACATGTGCCCGAGAAATCAGGGGGCAGCCATGTATATGCTCGATCATTACAGATGAAATATGTGCCCTTGGCAGCCAAAAACGCAGGGGAGAACTGTGACGGGAAAGTGTACGTTTCAGTACAGTCACTTTTTCCCAGTTGAGCTCTAGGATTCTGACCATTACCCTGTAAGCAGAACCGACCCATGTGGGGTACGACCCAGATTGGAGTTGAGATTTTTCGCTGTCTTTCACCCAGACTAATACTATACCCCGTCGCGTTCCATCCTACATAAGGTCTCAGCTCTTCTTTGGGAATGGATGAGTATGCATCGATATCTCTACTCATATCGGCAACTCCTTTCATCAAAGCCTTATTATTGGTGATAGGTCTAATGGAACGCGGTTGGCGAGGGGAGTATGTATCTAGAGCATAGAGGAACATGGTCTGGAATGCCCATGACGATCCATTGTAACTATACGGCAGCACCAAATAAGGAATACCTTTGTTAATGGTGTGTGGCATTAACCCGCACACCCAGCAATTGGTCGTGTTCATTACTAGTTGGTGCTGGTGCAAGAGCTGGATAAACGAGTTATTTACAAACTCTGATCGTCTGGTCTGTTCGTGCTCAGGCAAAGGGTGAAAAGAGTGAGAGGAGGCAGTAGAAAGAGGTATAGGCTGTTCAGTGGGTGCAATGGGCTTTTGAGCAGAGAAGAACACAAATCCTACGATGAACATTATGATACTACACAGTGTAAAAAGGCACAAAAATACAAAACATTTACTTCTTACTATTCTACACATCCTTGCTTTAAAGTTCATTTCCTCAATCGGTCTCTCCATCTTGAAAAACTCCATCCTCTAATCGGGCCGCTCGCGGCGGATGAGTTTCTTCTGCTAAGGAGTACGCCTGTCAGTCCAGGGAAACGCCCTAGACCAACCAGAACCGTTGACCTAACGTCTTCGGCCTGTACCCCAAAGTCTTGGCACCGCGACCCTGCGGCAGAACCCGGATGGTGGTTCGAAAAACAAAAATCAAGAAAGTCTTTCGGATGGGAGAGCAAAAATGTCAAAAAGGAAATAGTAAGGAAATCTTTATTTGTCCATGGGTCTTGGTCTCAAATTATAACGGAGACGGCCAGGTGCTGTTTGGTCTTGGAACAAAAGTTCAGGCTCAGTGGTGTCCAGTCGATTTGATGGTGGCACAGCTTCTTGCAGAATATTGTCACTCTCTTGGTCTGAAACTGTGCCTCTTATGCGTGCGTCACTGAATGGTACAAAACGAGGTACAGTGTCTGTCTCAGAGTCGGCGATACCCTCCTGGACCCACTGGTCATATGGCAGAGGCAAGGGGACTACTTTGCAGTGGGTACCATGGATCCAGTGCTTCTTCCCTTTTACTCGCACCGCTGATCTTGTCGACAGAAGCACAAGGTGAGGGCCGATCCAGCGAGGCTCGTCGTTGCTCTTACGCTGTAAATTTCAGATCAGGACCCACGAGCCAGGGTTGATAGGGTGTCCGGGAGTTTCAGAGGCTTGAGGAAGAGTATCATGTACCTGTTGGTGCAAAACACGCAGTTTAACAGTCAAATCATACAGGTAATCGAGTAGTACTGGATGCTCAATCTCACTAAACTTCGTAGGCCTCGGTACACCCCATACGTTGGCCGGGCGGCCAAAGACGACCTTGTAAGGGCTAAGTCCCACTCGTGAGTGTATGGTCATTCTGGTGGACAGGAGTGCTAAAGGCAGAGCGTCAGGCCATTTAAGACCGGTGCTCGCCTGGATTTTGGCCAGCTTGAGCTTTAAGGCTCCATTGTAGCGTTCTACTAGTCCAGCTGATTGGGGGTGATTTGCAGCATGGAACTTCTGCTTTATCCCTAGCCCTTCACATACATTCTTCATCACTTTACCCACAAACTCACTTCCATTATCACACCACACCATTCTTGGCATTCCAAACCTAGGGAAAAATTCCTTCACAAGGGCTTTGGCTGTGGATAGGGCAGTGTTATCTTTCAGAGGATAAGCCTCTATCCATTTTGAGAAAGCACAAACAACCACCAGTACATATTTCAGGTTGTTGCATCTTTCCATGTGAATAAAGTCCAGCTGCAAAACTTCGAATGGACATGATGGGGGTGCAAAGTGACCAGCTGGAGTTGGGGTTCCCCTACCAGGGTTATACTTCAGACATACCATGCAGTTCTTGACCACATTCTCTGCACACTTGGGAATCCCAGCATTCTGCCATACTGGAGCCAACAACTTACAAATTCCTTTCGTACTGATGTGTGCCATTCCATGTGCCATAGTAACCACTGGAAGCACATATGCGTCAGGCAACAACCATCGCCTATGTTCTGTCAGATCAATCCAACAACCATTCTCATCCAACTTACCCATACTTTCTCTCCACTTGCTTAACTCTTTCTCTGTGGCTTCAGCTTGAAGCGACTTCACACTCTCTATTGTGTTTTCACACATCCCAACATCATCAACCCATCTTGCGGGGCCTGCAACATACATTCTAGTCTTTACATTCTGTGCTGTTTCTTTCGCGGTCTCATCAGCAAACGCATTCCCACGTCCAACATCATCTGTGACTTTCCTGTGCGCACTGCATTTCATGATCGCAACTTGCAATGGTAGGGTCAGTGACTCAAGGAGATCATTCACCAACTTGCCATTCTGAATTTTAGCTCCAGTCGTATCACCATTAGGGAGTTTGAAACATGAACCATCCACCCATAGAGTACCATCACACTCAGTCAGGGGAGTATCTTTTAGATCTACTCTCCCTTTCGTCTCTTCTTCTGTTCTGAACAGACAGTCATGTTGCTCAATCTCATCTGAGTCTGCTGGAACTGGCAATAACGTAGCTGGATTCAGCGTATTACATCTCTTTATGTGTATGTGATTTGCTAACAGTGTAAGCTCATAGCCTGATAATCGCGCACTAGTCAAGTGTTGTGTCTTGGTCCTATTTAATAATGTGTCTACAGCGTGTGGAACCATAACAATCAATGTATTGTCCATTACCAAACCAGCAGATTGTCGGATAGACATTACTGCAGCAGCTGTCGCTCTCAGACAGCTTGGCAATGCCCTCGCTACAGGGTCCAAGGTTGATGAAAAATATGCGCATGGGCGCGGTCTGTCGCCAAAAGGCTGTGTTAACACTGACAACGCACATCCATCTTTCTCGTGAACATACAATGTAAAAGGCTTGCTATAGTCAGGGGTGCCCAACACAGGTGCTGAACACAATGCATTGCGCAATTCCACAAAACTTGTCTGGCACTCTTCAGACCATGGGATAGGATTCGGTGTGTCTTTGCATGTTAAGGCTACTAAAGGTTTTGCCAACAAAGAAAAACTAGGGATCCAATGCCTACAGTATGAAGTGATGCCCAAGAAAGCACGCACTTCTCTCTGTGTTTTCGGCACACTCAACTGTGCAATGGCTTGAATTCTTTCTGGGGTCAGTTTCCTTCCCTCCTTCGATAAGAGATGACCTAAGTAGGTCACTTCTTGTCGACAATATTGCAGCTTAGAGAGAGACACTTTGTGACGGAAAGCAGATAAATGGCGCAACAATGATAATGTGGCTTCTTTACAAATCTTTTCAGTATCCGCAGCGATTAGTAAATCGTCCACGTACTGAATCAGGATAGCGCCACTAGGTAAAACAAGTGCATCAAGCTGCGCTTTCAAAGCTTGACTGTATATGGATGGACTCTCACAGTAGCCCTGGGGAGCGCGTTTGAAGCGGAAGCTTCGGCCTCCCAGACTAAAGCCAAAAATGTCTCTGCTCTCTTCTGCAATTGGGATGCTAAAGAAAGCATTCTTTAAATCAATCACTGAAAACCATGCAGCAGAGGCTGGAATCATCGTTAACAAGGCAGTTATATCAGGGACAACTGGAAACTGTGGCACAACAATCTTATTAACCTCTCTAAGATCGATCACAAATCTGTAAACAGGTGGCTGTGAAGGGTCCGTTCGTTTTAAGACAGGTAAAATCGGACTATTGCAAACGTTGCCTCTTGTCTCCTCAATCACACCTTTATTAATCAAGTCGCTGACAATGTCTAACAATGCTTTCTGCCCTTCATTAGAGATCTTGTACTGGGGAATACGTGGCAGTCTGACATTAGCCTTTAAAGTCACCACGTATGGCGGTATCTCCAAGAGGCCCACATCATTGGGACCAGTAGCCCAAAGGGCATCCGGAAGGGACGACAATTCAGGCGGCATTGTATTTTTAGACAAGTACATTGGGGAAATCACTTTCTTGCCTAATGTAAGTTGTACTCCTGAAGGAGAACAATACAGTGTAGCGTGCAATCTTTTCAACAAATCTAATCCCAGTAAATTCTCACCACAACCTGTTGTCAGAATCAGGGGTGCTTTCAGCTCGCAAGGTCCAACAGAAAGTGACATGGGACTAGAAATCGGGTTCCTAACTGGGGCGCCAGAAAAACCTACTGAAACATTTATATCGCCAGACAAAGGTGCGCCAGGGAGTTTTGAATGCATGATTGAACTCTTTGCAGCACCAGTGTCTAGCAGAAAAGGCTCCGTTACATTTGCTGAAGTCACCTCAACATACGGTCCGCTCTGATCCACTGGCACTGAAACAACTCCCTCTCTCTGTCTATGGCTGTCCTAATAATCATTATTTTCTGCATCGCCATCCTCTACATAATAATCATTATTATAATACTGGGCCGTATTACTAGTCGCGTTAGCTTGCTGATCAAAGCTATTAATGGCGCTTTGGGGCGGAAGAGGACGCGCGTTCTGGGGAACACTTCCACGCCCTCTGCCTCTAGGAGCTTGCTGACCACTCCTACCTCTTGCGCCATATGCATTACCGTTCTGCTGCATTAATTTAGGGCAACTATATTTATAATGACCTTCCTCTTTGCAGTATGAACATTGGTTGGGACCTACAGGGACACGTGGTTGATAATACCCATTCATTTGCTGGTTGTTCTGAAACTGTTGGGGTTGATGATAGACACCTTGGGGTTGTCTATAATTATTCTGACCTCCACGTGGCGGATAGGCCTGCTGTAAAAGGACCTTTGTCTTTAATTCCTTCGTTTTCTTTTCTGTTCTATCTTTCTCGTCTTTATCTCTATTTTCATAATACTGTGCAGTAGCCAGTATTTGCGCTGAAGAAGAAACAGCCCAAGAACTCTCTGAGTCTTTCAACTTTTTACACAGGTCAGGAAGTAAATTCTGCACAAACTTATCCACAAATAACCGTTGGCCACCCTCAGTACTCATATCCTGCCCACTGTGATCAATAAACGTTTCTTCAAACCTAGTAAAGAAGTCTGACACTGTCTCATCTTTCTTCTGCTTGCATGCAGATAACTTGTCCCAATTTACGCGCATCGCGGGCATTATTGTCTTCATATACGTGATGATTCTACCAGGCAGTTCAGCTATTAAAGGTTCTGGTTTCGCGCCACCAGTTTGTCTAGCATCAGCAACACTAATGTTAGCCCATGTGTCCCCTAGTTCTGCATCGTGATCTACATTACGGATTGACCCCCATAGAGGTTGTGGAACAACATTACCAAACAACATGTCTATGTCGGCCAGATTCATAACGCATGACCCTGCCTTCTGTGACAACTCTTTATAATAACCTGCTGGATTTTTACGGGGATCAGGTAATGACTGCTTAAGTGCTAACACCTCAGAGCGCTTCCATGGAACATGCACCCAAACACGCTGGAAATGCGCTGGCACAGCGGCAATACCGGCGTTAGCATCAGCTGCAACTGCTTCCTTCCATACCGGGGGAACTTCTCTCATGGGGTATTGTCGCGCTTTTACCTTTTTCCCCACAAGGACATCTTGTTCAAACAATGACTGTTGACAATCATCATTCCTGAAGGACAATACAACCGCAACTGCTTTATCTACTTCGCGGTCCACAATTATACCAGTTCCAAAATCAAACCTCACTCTACACAACTCCTGCGGGCTCGGATTTTTACCACTATCTTCCAATTCTTCACAGAGAATTTCGCACATTTTCTCAAACACATATCTCTGTTTCGGGGCATCCCACTGATGGAAAACGTTGACAACTGATTCCACATCATACAATGAAGGGAAAACAATCCATCTACGCGCCATGCTGTCTATTACCTTTTTCTCATCAGGGTTAGGCAATTGGCTACGCAATTGCTTACGCTGTAAACCAGGAGTCGCACCAGACGAATCAAAGAGAGGCGACATTAATGTAGTAACCACATTAGCTAAACGCTGTTGCGCTGAAGGAGAAGTTGAGGCGAAAACAGGGGGAAAAACAGAGGGAAGAAAAGAGGATGTAGAAACAGGTACTGGAGTGGTGCAAGGAAGAGTGTCAGAAGAGGCAGCTGCTGAATTAGGCAAAGTCGCGGGAAGAGTGGGGGCAGTCGGGAACACAACTGGCGGCCCTTGAGAGGGCTGCGCTATATGGATAAGAGCTGGCTGCGCAGCAGCTGGCGGTAGCGGCAAGGCTTGCAGTATATTAACTGGAGGTGGCATATTCACAAGCTGGGGAGGTGCCATGGCATTTTGAGCATACGGGGGTGGCGAACTCAACAAATGCGACATCAGGGGATCTTTCTCCTTTTCTTCTAACTCATTCTGCTTAGAATGTGGTAAAGCTGGGTAACATTTGTCGATCCCTAACTTACGCTGCCTGTGCAATTGCTCATTCATCTGTTCCTCCTCATTGTCTTTAAATTGTACAGCTGCTTGCATTACTGTTATACCTCTCTCTCTTTTATTCTTTTTCGCTAACTTAATTTCCTTTTGTTTGGCTTCCTTTCGCCATAAGCGGAAAGAATCAAACATCGCCGGCCGGGCTTTCTTTTTGAACAATTTAATTTCCAAATTATCTAAAATATCGGTATCAAAACTACCATTTTGGGGCCATTTTAAAACACCGTCTTTCCTGGTGTAGTGGATCCATACTTCGTTATATGCAATGGGGCCTACGCCATGTTTTACATAGAGCTCATAAGTTGGAGTTCCAACCGGAGGAACCGGACATGATTCCTCTAGCTGGAAATCTTTTCCACAACCCAAACAGAATAATCTACCAAATATTCCAGAACCAGGCATCTTCGCTCACTAGTCTAGATCCAAACGTCAAAGGATTATCGATTACGATATTCTCGTGAATACACGAGTCCTCTGGCTTTGGCGTTTGCAAACTCCAAATTACCAAATTACCAAATCAAACGATCCCGAAGGATACCAAAACAAATGGGAGACGCTCCACTTATACTTAACTGAATATTGCTGATCGATGGCGTCACCAGAAGACTCTCTCGATTGTTTCGCTCTCTCAAAACTCGTCAAGGGTCCAAAACAGGTCGATTAATCAGGGCAGCAGTCCTTCGTAGCCGTCGGGACGCGGAGAACCTCGCAGAAAAGACTTTTGGACCACGTCGACATGCAGGGGTCGATGAAGTGGCGGCCTTCCTCCGGAATTTCCACACGAAGCTCCTCACGAACCTCTGGCTTGGACTGGTACCGCTGAAATCGTCCCGAGTTGGGCGCCAAACTGAAGTACTGGGTATTTTAGACCCAGCGGTGCAGGGGCACACACCCTATGACTTCTGGGTTCACCCTGTACCAGACCTACAGAAACACAGAGTCTTCTGGGTGAAGTCAAAGATTCGTTTATTGGCTGCAGACCAATTACAGGTATCCTAGAAGTACAACAGCGTGTATGTTCTCAGGAGACTGCTGAAAATCATAGGAACGGACTTCATCTTAAATACCCTTTTTCTTGCCTCAAGCATACATTCCTAGGTTTATGATATGGCCATTACAAGTATATATTACAAACGAAAAAGCAGAGTCATGATGACCATCCCACATTCCAGTTCGGCCAGCCCACAATGATTTACACAGTAAGGTTCAGATCCCACATCGGATGTCAATAGACCCCCCAATAAACATGAGCATCTCCTGTTTTGGGAAACAAGTCATAAAGCAGGAACAAGCAGGTGTGAAAGAGATTAGCCGGAGGATTGTGTAGAATGAAAGGGTTTTATGACGGGTCAAGCCCTGATGCTAATCACAGGTGGACGGAGGAAGGGGAGCTCGTGAGACCAGTTTGACCCGGGGCAGCAGAGCCAGCTGCCCAGGTCACAGAGAAGTCAAAGGAGAAGCCCATGTACTGTGAGGCCCGTATTTACTCCATTATAGCCTATGTGAGGGCAATGACAAGATGGCCACTGCTTCCAAAATGGAACCCGCGTAGTGAAGCAGAATAGCGTGTACACAGTGCATTCATAGGTAGAACGATATATAAAGCACTCGTACATACCGCATTAACCATTTGCGGTTTGCTAATACCAAGATAGACAGGGGTAGGGCCCTGTCCCCTACGCGGTCCCGAATATTAAAGTACGACAAACACTATCCTAGGACTTTACCAAAACTCATTCACTACTGTGGAAGGGTAAGGGGACTGCACACAATCTACATATTTAAGTACAGCACATCAGTGTCAAGGCATGACTCAGTCAGTCAGTCAGTCAAGATTACTTTATTCGGCGGCTCATATCAAGAACCATAAAAGTGCAAAACATCAAATACATACTCAATAAATAACATTTGAAATAGGTTTAAAACAATGATAAAAATAGACTTGGTCAGATTTGATCAGAGTTCAAAAATAATAATAAACAACACTATGTCCACTTGATTTCTTTCCTTAATCTCATCGCAATAGCCAAAACATTAGCTATATTAAAAATCTACCAAGTGGTACCTAACAGCTGGAGATACAAAAGAGCAGGTTTGACTTGCCTAAAACCTTTGTTTTTAATAAGGGGGGATGATAAACTTTTTACGGAGAGGAGACAGGTGTTTGCAAAAGAAGAGAAAATGAGCAGTATCCTTGAGGGAGAATCTGTCGCAAGAACAGATCTCCAGGTCCCTGTCCTTCATCCAACCTACAGAATTAGTAAGCAAAAGATGGTATTTGTTCAGTCTAAACCTGGTCAATAGAAAGCGATGATTCATGTTGTTCACTATGGTCAAGTAGGGTTCTATACTACTAGAGGTAATTATTAGCTGATGGGCTTTTACCGTAGGTTTTGTTAACTCCTTTTCTTCTCTAGCTAAGGTTGTCCTATGCTTGTATGTATCCTTTACCCATTTTGTGTCCCCCTTTAACAGGTTGTTAGGGTTATCAAATATATCTGGGCGACCTATTTCGTTAGTTAGATTCTTAACCTAGCGCAACCAGGGAATAGCCATTCCGAACTCGAGAGATGAACAATCTTTTATAATCTCACGATTTAGCTCAAGCTCCGGGTTTTGCCAAATTGATAACCATTTTAGTGGAGGGGCTAATGCTATCCGGTCAGTTAAATAACCAGCCCACATTCTTGGTGAACAATGTAACCGGAAGTTGCCTGGGGAAGTGATAGAATGGATTTAAAAAATTTGTCCTCTACCACCTGGAGTTCCTTTACGTTTTTGAATCCCCACAGGTCCGCACCATACATGGCTATAGAAATACACTTAGCTGCATAGATGTTCAATATAGCTTGCATAGGCTTCACTCCCAGTTTACGAGCAAAATCCAGCACATCTATGATTGATCTGGCAAAGGCATTTCGTTTTGCTGCTAATTGAGGGGCCCATGAAGACTTATCATCAAATATGACCCCCAAGTAAGGGAAACTGGTAATTCTAGATAGGACATGACCCTCACAGAGCATAGTCTTAGCTTTCTTGGGTTTACAACCTACAGTCATAACATGAGATTTAGCGAAATTCACGCTTAAATCAAGTCTTTTCATAAAATCAGCGAATGTATCTAAAAGACTTTGAAGCCCTACTGCCGTGCGTGCTAACAATGCAGCATCATCTGCATATAATAGTGCAGGAATATGATGCTTCCCTACCCTAGGGATGTCCTTACATGACTCAGTTAAGGCAGTGGCAAGGTCGTTAATATAAAGTGTAAAAAGCAGGGGAGCTAAAATACAGCCCTGCCTTACACCATTAGAGATTCCAATCTTGCCAGTACTGTTACCCAAGCGGTCGAATCTAACAGTGGCAGAGAGATCTCTATGAAGATCTGCTAAAAAATAGACGATATTCTCATCTACGCCACACTTAAAAAGAAGTTCCCACAGTTTCGACCGATTCACTCGGTCGAAGGCCGAGGATAGGTCCATAAAGGCAAGATATAACGTCCCTTTCTTGGCTATGGTATATTTACCTATTAATTGGTAAAGATTCAGGCATTGGTCTATAGTGCCCCGTCCCTTTCGGAACCCATATTGTAGGCATGAAAGGGTGTTGGTATCGTCTAACCATTCTGTTATTTTACCCAGGACTACTCGCCCCAGGACTTTTACTGTGGAATCAATAAGGGAGATAGGACGGTAACAACTAGGGTCCCCTTGGTTACCCTTTTTAAAAATGGGTATGATCACAGACTCGGACCAGGTGTCCGGAATGCCTGCGACACAGACCCTGTTAAAAATATTCATTAGAACTATAGACCAAGTCTCAATATCAGATTTAAAAAGGTCCGATGGGACGCCATCGGGTCCTGGAGCCTTATTGCTCGTCATCTTACCGATGGCCTCAACCACCTCGCCCCTGGTTACCGATAAAGTATATTGATTCATAGTGGGAAGGGGGGGATTCAACCCTCCATTTGTGCCCACTTCATAAACTGACTTAAAGTGAGAAAGCCACTGGTGATCCCCAATACCGCAGTCTAATTGGTTATTACAGGGGTCACGAAAAAAAGGTTTATTAACCACGGACCAGAACTTTGCACTGTTACGAAGGACGTCAACGGAAGAAAGTTCTTCCCACGCGTCCTCCCGGATCTCCTTTTTCCTAGTTTCCAGAGTTTTATTATATTCTTTCCTAAGCTGGGCTACGGTAGGCCGATTCAATGGGTTGCTGCTCAAGGCCGCCCTCAGCTTTCTGTTGGCCAGTGAACAGTTTTTGTCAAACCATCCCAACTCAGCCTTATCCGTTGTTTTAGCAGGACACCGAAGATCTGCAGAGATCTGAGAGCAGATTACAGAGCACACCCCTAGTACTTCCACATTCCCTGCTTCTTGGTCAAGGCACGTAATCAACTCTGGGCCAACCTTCTTTTTTAAGTTAGCGAAAAAATTATCAGGAATAACTTTATTCCATCTGATCCTACGGTCCTGGTCTGTGGAGCGGATGTAAGATTTATCCGTTTTATCATGGGTCATAACAGGTTGTAAGAAAAGATTATGGTCACTAAAATGTGTCCAGGCTGCTGAATATCCAATAATCCTGTTCCCCAAAACTGTACTGACAAAAATATAATCGATCACAGAGTGTTTACCGTTCCCTTTAAACGTAGGGATGTTTTCATCCTCCATAGGTGGGAGTAACAGGCCATAATCGGCGAGGATTATTTCCAAAAGGTCACCCTGTGGTGAGTGATCAAAATGGGCCTCCCTCGACTCTAATGGACCTAAGGGATCTGTCAGTAAACATTTTTCTGGGCATCTGTGAATATTAAAATCACCCATGATAATAATAGAACAATTATTCTCGTTGTCCTCCTTAAATTTTACCAAAAAACAATTTAATGCGGTGAGATGTTCAACCGTGGTATCTCTATAATAAGAGTTATAAAAATTAACAATTAAAAAGTCACTACCCCCATTCAGGGAAACTTGAACTGCCAGACAATTACATGAGCCTGTGTCGAGTTGAGTCAGCGAGCCAGAAATGCTTGCTGATATCAGGGTAACCAACCCCCCCTTGGCCCTCCCCATATTGGATGGTACTGCAGACACGAAAAAGCTTGTGTAACCATCTATACACAGGGTATTATCAGTATCCCATGTTTCTTGGAGGCAGATCACTTCTCCTGAGCAAATAAGATTTCTCCAGGCTGGGTCGTCTGTTTTATTTCTCAGGCCAGCTATGTTCCAGGTGACCAATTTTGTTAAGGGACCCATGGGTCCATGAGTAGGGCCATTGATTACTGGTGTCACTCTACCTAAAGCCGCGGGCTGGATTTCAGGGGCTAAAGTTAGTTCTTGTGTCCCTAGTCACTCATTATCATCTAAAGCAGATAGGGCAGAATATCTATTTAAAACAGGGACAGCATAATCATGACGGGCACAGCTCTTTGAAAAATCATTAGTCATCCTCCTGTCAATGACTGGAGGATAAAAAAAGCCCAAGGGGAGGACATTGATATACTCATGATGGATTCTAACTGAACCAGCCTGCCTTAAGATGTCCTCAACCAACCTAGGGGATCTAAAACTTATGACAATGCAGTCACCTTCAAGACACTTATTAATCTTTCCCACCCACGGGACTCTTCTTATCATCAAGAAATTACTGTGTAAGTATTGCCCCAAAACAGTTTTGTTCGATAGATAGTGGAGGGCCTTGTTTTTTAAGGAGGACCAATGCTCCCGGTTCCCATCCTCAAGCTTTGGAACGTTAGCTAAAATAATTGAATAGGGGCAAGCCTCTGCTGGTAAATGTAATGTCGGATCCCTCCCTGGGGGCCGAGTTGGAGAAGAAATCCTCCCCCCTAAGTTCTGTGTGCATATATCCTTACCCCGGACTATTTCTGTAACATTTAGTGGTCGAGATGTAATACTAGGTCCTACGCCCGGGGTGGTGCAGGGAAATATTGGTTGTTGAGGTATAGTAATCATAGAGTCCAACAAATTGTCAACTGTAGCTGCACACGCATTTAATGAGTCAACTGCCGCGGAGCTTGGCTCGACGTTTAAGGCCTTAATGTGAAGGTGTGACTCGATTTTAGTAATGCGGTCCTCTATTCGTTTCAAGGTGGCCATTAGCGGTGCAGTAAACAGTTTAAAGCGGGCATCGATAATTGTCGCTATTTCTAGCCCTATACTTTCAGTGACAATGTCAGGGCCCTGAGTTATACAATCATTTGTTTCCACGCACGTTGTCTCTCTAACTAACTGGGGAGCACTGAAATTAACCTGAGCCAACCCCGGAGCAGGATTACTCTTTCTGGAAATTTTTGCCTGTTTCCGAGTTCCCAGGGGGTTGTTTTTGGCCTTTCTTTTGCCTGCCATAATTTTACCCCCATTTAGTGTCAAGTTCGCACTAACTCTTGATTGACTTGTTCTAACAGCCACAGGAGAGGGAGCAGAGGTCAGTTTGGGTGTCATTGCGGGTGTGACCATGGAAGTATCCTCAGTGCCTAACCCATTTTGGGACATACAAGGATGGGCAACATCGAGAGGTGCGTCGCTAGCAACAATGGACGCGGGAGAGGTTAGAGACACAACTAGCCTAGGTGGTTCTAATGAAAGTCTACGTTCCACCGAGGCAATTTCTTTAACGATAGCAGATTCAGCATGTTTCAAATAGCTATCTAGAGTCCCCAAACCAACAGTTCTTTTACTTATTTTGGAGTTCATTTTAAACAACAATGGTGTGAGGTAACGTGCCGTAAGAACACAACCAGCCGCCTGCTATCACAATACAAACATTCAACACAACATTACCGACACCATATGGTCCGTTTTAGGGCAACAGATAGTGTTCCGCAGTCGCACAACAAAGGGAGTGATCCCAGCCCAGCCTCTTCCGGCCTCTGAGGGCCTAAGAGGGCCCGCCCTTTGCCCGGGCTTAGCCCGGCGCCGTCCGCGCGCGTCCCGCGACGCGGGGGAAGTGCCGGACTTTTAAGCGCCTCCTGGCGCGGGAAACGGTGTCAGCGGATCACCTGTCCCAGAGGATAATGGGACTTGCAGTTCGTCCTCTCTCGGCGGCCGCTGGTGGAAATGGCGGCGGCGGCGAAGAACGAGAGACAGCAGCGAGGCAGAGGGCACAAGGTAAGCAGTAGCACGTCCCCGGGTCAACAAGGAAAGAAACCCGCTCAGCAGAGGAAGCGCCAGACTTTTAAGCGCCTCCTGGCGCGGGAAACGGTGTCAGCGGATCACCTGTCCCAGAGGATGATCCCAAATACACACTAACTCACAGTGTGATTCTAGACAAGCACCACTATCCCTATGAGTTTACCAAAACTCATTCACTACTCTGGAAGAGTTAATGGTACTGCACACAATCTACATATTTAAGTACACCACATCAGTGTCAAAGCATGACTCATTTAATCAACGCATAAGCAAAGACTGGATTCTAATGCTACTAAAACTTGACAACATGACAAGTTTTAAAACAGTTTTCTGTCAGCAAATACACGATGTTACCAAACGCTTCTTTCACAGTGGTTCCCAAATGCACAAAGACTCACAGTGTGATTCTAGACAAGCACCACTATCCCTAGGAGTTTACCAAAACTCATCCACTACAGTGGAAGAGGTAAAGGAACTGCACACAATCTACATATTTCACGACTGTACTTTAATGTCAACGCCTGACTAATTTAATCAACACATAAGCAAACACTGGATTCTAATGGTACTAAAACTTGACAACATGACAGGTTTCAAAACAGTTTTCTCTCAGCAAATACACGATGTTACCAAACACTTCTCTCACAGTGGTTCCCAAATGCACACAGACTCACAGTGTGATTCTAGACAAGCACCACTATCCCTAGGAGTTTACCAAAACTCATTCACTACACTGGAAGTGATAAGGGAACTGCACACAATCTACATATTTCACGACTGCACTTTAGTGTCAATGCCTGACTCATTTAATCAACACATAAGCAAAGACTGGCTTCTAATGCTACTAAAACTTGACAACATGACCGGTTTAAAAGAGCTCTCTGTCAGAAAATACACAATGTTACCCTATCCTTCTCTCACAGTGGTTCCCAAATGCACGCACACTCACAGTGTGATTCTAGACAAGCACCACTATCCCTTGCACTATACCAAAACACATTTCTTCATCTACAAGGAGTACTACATTTTACTGCAGAAACATAACTCATTTCACAAATTCATAAACAATGACTGGTTTCTAATTCTACCAAAATATAAAAACTGCATAGTTATCTGTCTACAAACACATGAAAAAAACAAATCCTTATCACAAAATGGTTTCTACATGCACACACACTGTCAATAAGTTTGTAGAGAAAAAAAAGTACTCCCTACACTTTAGCAGGAAAAATACATTAGTCTGATTGAAATCAAAATAGTCTACATACATCCCCTCACAATTAAATAACTCATCTTTCAAGTTGTTTTGTAGATTAAGAAGTATATCAGTCACTCACCATATTTTCTTTTACAGAATTTCAGCACTGTGCACCTCTCAGCAAAAGCAAAGAATGAAAAAGCTTCCCTTTCATTTTCCACACATATACATGTAAACATCAAATCACAATCCTTCGCACATAAACTCAAAAGCAAACACACATTTCTATTGGTTAAACATTTCAACCCTTTCCAACTGAAATACATTTCAACCCTTCCCCCAATCTGCCTTCTGCCTGTTGCCATAGAAACAGCTCATGGAACACTGCACTGAGCTCACAGGTCACAAGTTCAGCACACAATGTTCTTACACAAGGCAGGAAGTGTGCTTGACTTTTCAACATATCAGCTTATCATATATAATGTTCCTTACAATCTGTTTTTGTTAACCAATAACAATCATACCTTTAAAAAACAAAAATATACACCCTACCTTTCAGTGTAGAAAGTTGTTATACAACCAATGATTTCTTGTCGTTTTTCAAAAAACATTGCCGTGGATCCGCGCACCCACCGCGAGAGAATCCGTGCATCCAACGTGATAGGATGAGCGCACCATGCGCGCATTTCGCCGCTTTTTTTTTTTTTAAAAAGGGGTGCCACAGGGGGTCCTTCTGGGACCCCCTAAGCAGATCTCGAGAGTCAGAGTATTTCCACTCTGCCCCCTTTATATCTTTTACACACTTATTCCCCTTCCATCTTCAGCCTCGCTTCTACCGAGGCAGAAAATGGCCGCCAACAGTTCCTGGTTTCGAATGTAGAGAGACGCTCGACAGCCAATTAGCTTTCAGCACGCGATCGGGAGGGTGCGCGCTCCGTTCGGGGAGGATGCGCTTACGGTGCGGGTACGGTCCGCGGATCCTCCGCGGCCATAGATATCACTAACTTTTTTACCCTAATTTTCTCAGGAACTACTGAACAGATTCACACCAAATATGCAAAAGGCACGAGTCCGAACTGAGGACTACCTCTTTGCCAAATTTGGTGTCATTCCGTTCAGCGGTTCGGGCTGTAGCTGCGACAACAGATCCTATGGGAAATTGCATGGCGAAAACGCGTTTTGGGACCCCCCTTTTTTCTCGGCCCCCGCTTCACAGATCACCACAAAACTTTCAGGGTAGGAGCGGAGCGGAGCTAGCCAAAAGTTTGGAGAATTTCGCGAAGATTCGTCAATCGGCGCCAAAGATATTCCCAATAGAATTTTGCGGATTTCCTATGGAAAATAGGTCCTAACTATAAATATCTACTGGCGACCGCCAGCAGATAATATATATATATATATATATATATATATATATATATATACACACATACACACACACACACACACACACACACAGAGGAATTTTGTAGATCCCTGCACACTCCTGTAGTTTACGTCACAGAAATGCACGGAAAATTGTGTTTTTATTCAATGTTACATCTTTGGTAAGAAAACATTGAGCAAGCCACATAAAAACACCTCCCTGCGCTCCAGGTGCTATTTTTGATGTCTCCACAGTAAGTTCTTGGGCCCTTTCCTTTCATGGGCACTTGGCCCACCCACACAAGTATGGTAGTATTTGTATCTTGAGACCTGGGGAAACACTCGGTGAGAGAAAATTTGTGCCGGCCAGGTCATCCCACAACTTTCCCATACAGAAATGTGAGAAAAAATATGTTTTTGTCAATGAATCAAATTAACAAGGACATCTGGGTAAGCAAAACTTTTGGGATCCACACAAAACATACCACATATTATTCCCTTAGTGACCAGTTAACAAAATGATGTGAGCACAGAAGGTGTCCGCTAGATAGAGAGTAAGCACTGACAGTAAAAAGATTTAAAAAAAAAAAAATACAAATAAAACATTATTGCACACTCATCTACTAATCAATCACAGGCATACTGGCTGGAGTTGGCACAAGAGTAAGTAAATTGTTCATAAGAAAACTTTATTCACCAATGACTTTAGAAAATAAAATCCACAAAAGTCATGGTTAATAGTTTTCACATACAATAGAGAACCATTGACTTACAGCTTGTGAGCTTTAATGCCACGTCAAGGTATCAACCGCTTTACAGTCCATTCACATGCTTTTCATGCCTTAGACACAGAAAACCATTCACATCTACAGCTGTGGCCCCAATACAATAAAACACTTGCATTTACAAACAGCGCCATTCAAGGGCACATCACTCTCATAAGCCAACAGGACTAACACACCAATCACACAACCAAGCATTCAACCATCAGACAACTGGCGAACACACCTCAAGCAAGTCAATAAACATATTGGCTATCAGCGACCAACAGACTGCCAGCCCACACATACCACCAGACAGATCAATAAATAAATCAATCAGGAGTTCATTAAGCTCAGTCTTGAAATCCTTCATGAACTTGGTGAGTGTTAGCATCTGTCTGAGGTGGAGAGGGAGGATGTTCCATGCCTTGGCCGTGAGGAAGGAGAAGGAGCGGCCTCCCGTTCTGGTCTTCTTAATGTGCTGCACCGTAGCGAGGGAGAGTTGAGCTGAGCAGAGGGATCTTTGGGGTGCGTGGAACGAGAGGCGGTGGTCCAGGTAGGCAGGTCTGGTGTTGTAGAGGGCTTTGTGGGCGTGAGTGAGAAGCTTGAAGGTGATTCTCTTCTTGACGGGGAGCCAATGTAGTGTCCACAGGTGTTGGGTGGTGTGACAGTAGCAGTGGCGTGGAAAGTTGAGCACTAGTCTGGCGGAGGTGTTCTGGAAGTTTTTGAGTTTGCAGGGTGAGTTTCTTTCTGATTCTGGTGTAGAGTGCGTCGTCGTAGTCCAGTCTGCTGCTGATGAGGGCATGGGCGATGGTTTTCCTGTGTTCGAGGGGAATCCAGTTGAAGGTCATTCGTAGGAGTCGGAGGTGTGAAGCAGGAGGAAGATACAGCGTTGATTTGGCGGTCCATTTTGAGTTCAGAGTCTGCTATGATTCAGAGGTTGCATGCGTGGTCCATGGGGGTGGCGCATTTCTGAGGGTGGGGTGCCACCAGGTGTCGTCTCAGGCATTCGAGTGTGGGCCCATGATGAGTACTTCTGTCTTGTCCGTGTTCAGTTGCAGGCAGCTGTTCTTCGTCCACCTGGTGACTGCTTCCATCCCTTCTTGAAAGTTATGTTGGCAGTTCAGACACAACAATCAAACCGCCTGGAAGCTGGTGTAATGTGTGAACTGGTATTTTGATTGCGGTCTGTGTGTGTAATAACTTGCTGCTGGTCACAACACACACACATACATACTGGCAGACAAACACCAGTCCACACACACCACCAGCTACTCACACCACCAGCCAAATGCCAGTCCACGAAAACCGTCAGACAAGCGCCAGTCCACACACACCACTAACCAAGAGCCAGTCCACACACATCGCCAGCCAAGCACCAGCCACTCACACGGCCAGCCAAGTGCTAGCCGTTCACACCGCCAGCCAAGTGACAGTGTACACTACCACCAGCCAGACGCCAGTCCACACACACCACCAGCATAGCACCTTTTTTTTAACAAGAAAACACAAACCAAGGAGATGAAAAACCAACTATGACTACAAACACAACAGGTCTAACTAAACACATCAAACAACCCCCAAATGTGAAACTGAACAAAAAAATATGAAAAGATAGAGACAAAGCAGTTCACTTTTACTGTCACACTTGCTCCCAATACTTACGTTGAGTGTGGTACGATTTAAGACATATGTGCACACTTAGCCCAGGACTAGAAGAACACTTGGGGCAGTACATACAACTCTTCTTTTCCACACCTCATCGGACGCAGACTCTACATCTCCTACAGGAAAAGGTTTTTTGTTGGTGTGTAATCAAGAATGTGGCGATCTTTAAATCTAGCCACATCCTCTACCACTCCAACTCTAGGAACACTTTACTGCTCTACTACAACAAGGCTGCCTATTAAAAACTCCTGAAGTCATCTTTGAATCTGGAGAACAATCCTTGAATACAAGAAAAGTATTGCAGGTTGCCAAATGAAACAAATGGACAGCCAACTTCTTATATATCCCTATGTGGAGAGTAAGGGAGGTTCAACCTCAAGTATATCCTCCAAAAATGTACAACACAGCAAGGGTACTTGGGGATGTTTAGAGTCAACTAAGTCCTGTTAGGAACTTTTTTATTTTTCCAGGCAGTGGGTCATCAAAAGATTTTTGAAAGGCTGTCTCACCCTCAACTTATCATGGCATGCTTCATAATTTGACAAACTCTCACACCGGGATCGGAGCAATGCTACCACGGTGGTCTCAACCGAGGAAAGCTAATCTGACCCTGGGAGTTCTTACAAATCTATGCTCAGGACAATACACTAGGTCCTGCCTTTTTTGTGCAAGATTGAATATAAAATATACTTAGAGGTATTCTCAAAGTATTCTTTATTCTGTGAGTACCTCTGGTATTTAAAAAAAACTTAAAACAGGTCGGTCATATTGTAAAATACAATAAATCACCTGACTTATTACCAACATGTTTCGACTACTATCCAAGCCTAAAAGTTCTAGGGTCTTCTTAAGGGTAATCAACTATAAGCAATGGTGTACATTCAGACCATGCAAGTAGGTGAAATCTGCAACCCTACTGGTCCCTCTGTTAATTCAGCAATACCTGAATGAAAAGAAAGGGGAAGAGGGACTAGTTACCAGTTGATGAATCCAATCCCACTTTCCCCTAGGCCCTTATTTTTGTAACCAAAAGAAATGTATTTACATGAAACCATCTTTTTTGCACTAACTCATATCTAGACATCTAGAGGGTTAGACACACCTAAATTAGTTTTTGTGGGAACCGTGCTAGCACCTGTGGTGTCATCACCTCAATTTTATACCAACACTATCTGTAACATTTTCTTTTTAAAAGAACTGTATATATATATATATATATATATATATATATATATATATATATATATATATATATATTATCTACTGGCGGTCGCCAGTAGATATAGTTAGGACCGAGTTTCCATAGGAAATCTCAAAATTCTATTTTGAATAACTTTGGCGCCGGTTGACGAATCCTCACGAAATTTTCAAAACTAATGGGGCGCTCCGCTCCGCTCGTACCCTGAAAGTCTCGGGGTGATTCGTCAAGCGGGGGCCGAGAAAAAGGGGGGGTCGCAAAACGCGTTTTCCCCATGGATTTTTCCATAGGGACTTTAGTCGCAGCTACAGCCCGAACGGCTGAACAGAATTACTTGAAATTTGGCAGAGAGGTAGCCATAAGGTCAAGGAAGTGCCTTTTGCAGGTCTGGTGTAAATCTGTTCAGTATTTCCTGAGAAAATAGCATTTAAAAGCATATATATATCTATACTCGCGCACCGTGCGAGCACCCTAACGTGCGCGAGCGTAATTCTGATGGGTGGTTACATGTTAGTCAACGTTCGAATCGGTCGAAATCAGGAAGTGTCGGCCGCCATTTTGTTTGTTTTCAGTGCGAGAGTGAAAAAGGAAGGTGGCGAACGTGAAAAGGGGGCAGGGTAGAGAGTTCCTGACCCCCTAGCCTTTGTCAGGGGGTCCCTGAAGGACCCCGAAGGCAGAACATTTTTTTTTATTTTTTTTTTAAAAATCACGGGAGTGCGCGCACTGTGCGCGCAAGGTGTAAAACCAAAAAAAAAAAAAAAAAACATTTTAAAAGGAAAAAAGATATATAAAAAAATATATTAATAAATACATAACTTAGCATTTAAAAAACCGTACAAATTCACTGAAAAAACCATAGGTTTCACACACGTTATAGTTAGGAATTAGCATTTCAAAAACCTTGCAAATTCACTTCAAAAACCATAGGTTTCACACATGTTATAGTTAGCAGGACATTTCACTCGTGAAAAACCAATGAAATTTCCCCGTTATAGTTAGTGCAGGCAACTATAACTCACGCGACCGCAATCCTCTGCTGATGACGTCAGATATTACATCACTGATGACATATGTGTCTTTCTGAAAAAAAAAAAAATGTAATATATGTATAGCTAATAATGAATGGAAGAAGACATGGGTAAATAAGTGTCTAAATACAGTGATGTAATATCTGACGTCATCAGCAGAGGATTGCGGTCGCGTGAGTTATAGTTGCCTGCACTAACTATAACGGGGGAATTTCATTGGTTTTTCACGAGTGAAATGTCCTGCTAACTATAACATGTGTGAAAGCTATGGTTTTTGAAGTGAATTTGCAAGGTTTTTGAAATGCTAATTCCTAACTATAACGTGTGTGAAACCTATGGTTTTTTCAGTGAATATATATATATATATACACACACACACACACACTAATGGTACAAAATGGGCTTTAAGAAAAAACAGAACATCACTCATATCATGATATACCAATTCCAAAGTAGAATTCCTTTATCGTGATGGCTTGCGATATTGTGTTGCATCTAAATTTAAATGACACTTCTCCAAAACTCTTTTGTATATAACATATGTAAAGTCCAACTTTCATTAGTGATACTGACGTGATATATTTGCTAAGTCCACAATAAATCATGCACTATAGGATGCCCCTGAGCAGGTACAAAACACGCTATCATGCCATCAAATAAGCCATTCATGCTCAATCACAGAAAACCTTCATTGTTTTGCCTTACCCATAAATATGACATCATTAAGGAGATGTAGCATACTCTGCTGTCTTTGGGAAATGCACTTTCTTTCCTTGTGTTTTTTGTGTGTGCCCCCCTGGTGCGGGCGTGGTGTGGTAGAATGAAGGTTATTTGTAGTTCTTTGAAAAAAAAATCCCCATCCCTCATGCCCTTTGTAACTAATAAAGTCCTTGTTCTCGTAGTCCGTAGACCTAGAGCTTACCTGCGGTATCGGCAGTGTGAGTTAAGGGAATGATAGACACTGCCCATACGTTGTGCCTCCTGTAGATGACCATATTGGTATTTTATGTTACTATCACTGTTCAGACATACTGGCACAGTATAGAAATGTGTACTGGTCGGAAAAGTGAAATAGAACAACAGGCAAGGGCCGGAGCGGCATGTCAAAAGGGCTCTGCCTTCGCTCTTATAAGCCAAACTTACTTCGTCAGAAGGTAGGCATAGAGCAATCACCTATCAGGCCCCCGTCCATTGCCGTAATGTGGGATGGAAGCTCAGAGCTCGAGCTGCTGAGAAATGATGATTTGCACACTGATAACGTCTTGGCAGTCGCCCGTGTGCTTTGAACTACAAGGGTGCCGGGCATTGGAGTTCTTTTAGGAACGGCTTGTGCGGTGGTTACGTAGACATTTACAGCCAGAGTCCCGGGACTACAGAACTGCCGGGACTTGTAGTTCTAAAAGCTAAATAGAAATTAGAAATGGAAGACATTTATAGGTAAAAATAATTCAGTTTTGAGTACACCATGCAACACAACTGAAGGCAGACAACACCGGTTGCATCATGTTTGCTTTAACCCAGAGTTCAGCCTTGTAGCCCCAGACTCCAATCCAGAGTGCTCTTGCTGCACTATTGGCATATCAGTGTCTTCCTCTAAAAGAGGCACTTCCTCCACACTGAGAGTGGCTTTCTCTCAGACAGAAAATTCACTGCTAGAATATTGGACTTCCTCCTCTGCTTTAGGCCTGGGCGTTGAACTTCGCTCCGTTCGCAGAGTTTGCGGAGTTTTCTGCACTCCGCACTCCACGGAGCTCGCGGAGTGCATACAACTTCGCTTTGCAATGTGCAGCGGAGTTTTTTCCCCGCTCGTGAAGTTCGTGACCGTGAACAGTAAGTTCGCGAGCTGCCGCTCGGGTAGAATTACTACCCGAGTGGCAGGAACACCAGTACAAACTGCAGTTCACACTGCACTCGGCCACTTGCGGAACTTCGCTGAGTTTCTTTGTAACTTCACAGAGTTCTGTGTAGCAAAACTGTGCGAACTACGCCCAGACCTACTCTGCTTCAGATGCAGAGTCAGTCTCAGAACCATGGTCAGAGGAAGATTAAAAAAGCAAGCTAACAACCAGCTGAGCGGTCAACCTGCGGTTACCCATAATCCTTACTAATAAAAGTAACAGAACAAATAAGTCAACAATATCCAACTCTGTGTAAAATAAGTATTAAACAAACTTCGGCTTTACCAACCAGAAAGTAAACCTACTGGTATATAGTAATCTGGAAGGAAAAGTCAATCAATACAAATCACACAAGGACCTGTATACTCTAAAATCATACCACTCACTTGCCAGATACAGCACTACTGAAGACCAACTGCACCTAATATGCACAGACACATCAAGCGCCAAATAAGTCCCACTAGAAAGGGAAAAGAAAATTACAGCTATCACAAGGCAGTAAACAACTACACAAATTAATGTGTTACTTTGAAAGACAATCACACAGATTTAAACATTCAAACATTAGTACAGCAGTAAAATAAAATTATACAAACAGGCCAAGGATACACATTAGATGAAAAGATTACAAAATGAGTTGCTTACTAACTTCAATTCCACGAACTACAGATCTGCCAAAGCTACACACACAAACAGGATCCACCAACAAGACAAAGGAAACCATTGACTCTACAAAAAAAATAAAATAAAATTGAAACACATGTAAATAACCAAATATCAATCAAAAGACAATGATATTCCCCTGAAAGGAGGAATGACAAAGGTGAAAAAAGACACCACCAGATGGAAGCAAACCTTACCGCAGCAGCTGATCCCCTGTCACATACATACCCTTATTCCCAGGTGACTCAAGTGTTATCCCACACCCTGAGGCCCAACCACTCAGAAAAGGTCAAAATAATATGGCCCCTAAGGGGAGCGACCCTTGAATAAGGGGTCGCTCCCCTTCCAAACATAATCCTTGGTATCTAATGGACTTCGGAGGTGGGGGGAATAAAATGTGCCCCCCCACCACCCCAATGGGTTCACTCCCCTTCAAAAAGTTATTACCTGGTGTCTAGTGGGCTTCCATGCACCCCTCCAGAGGGCAGATCGGCCTAAAAGCGTCCGATCTGCACTCTAGGGGGGGGAATACAAAGAAACATTATGCCCGAAGGAGTGTGACCCTTGTCTGAAGTCTCCCTCCCTGCAAATTAATAAAATAAAATCCCTGGCGTCTAGTGGGTTTCAATTCCCCCCTGGGGAGCACATCGGCTGAAAACAACTGCCAAACTAGCCCATTGGGGGATCCCAACACATATACAATATATTGCCCCCAGTGGAGCGAACCTAGCTAAGGGCTTGCTCCTCGCAATTTCATAACATAAAATCCCTGGTGTCTACTGGGTTTCGACCCCCCCCCCCCCCGGGGGCAGATTGAGTGAAAAAAGGGCCGAACTAGCCCCTGGGGGCAGAAACACAGGTAAAATATATTGACCCCCTCCCCATACAGCGACCCTTGCATAAGGGGCCAATCCCTGAACAAGAGATAGAAAAGACCCGGTGGTCTAGTGTGTTGGGTTCCTGCTCCATAATCGAAGCCCCACCTGCAATCGTAGAGGAGGAATACAGTATATACAGACAAAGGGAAAAGAAAAAACTGTTTTCTTTCCCCCTGTGTTTGTATGGCCCCAACCCCCTCTTCCTGTTAGAAGGACTCACTAGAAACCCATCCTCTCTCCTGCACCGCACTGGAAGCAAATGGCTTCCAGCGCGTCCCAGCTCAATCTGAGAATGTCGTCACACACAGATTGCTAAGGGGGTTGGGTGTGGAAGCGAAAACACTTCAGCTACCACCCTTAATAGATCTATGTTGCTGAGGGCCCGTGGGGGGAGGGCCAGCGCTCCCAACACAGTTGGGTGGACTTGGAGCCATCCTCCTCAGCAGATGCCCACCGTGGCTGAGGACAGCTCTAAGCTGTCCTGAGCACCCAAAGGGTTAAACTCTCTTTGCCGACAATCAAAGGTCCATACAACCAGTGGGTGAGGTTATTTAATGATTAAACCTGAAGACTAATGGCACGATTACAAATATTACAAATTTAGTGGCCTCACCACCGTACCGCAGTGGTTCCAGGCAGACCACCGTGGTGGCGGTCTCCTGCAGACCGTATTACAATGTCACCGCTAGGCCAGAGGCGGTGTTTCTGATAGCAGGGAATACATTTTCAAATGTGTCAATGCAGATGTTTATATTTTGACTGCACAAGTGTTAAATGTACATATATGTATGACACATGTGAAAATATACCCGCTACCAGTACTTTCAATTGCTGGCGTCTGAACCACATGTGCCCAGTCAAGTCAATGGGTAAATACTGCAAAACGGACTTACCTAGATTTCTCTGGCAAGATATTCACATTTAGCTTCAGTGAATGTCACGATCCCAGCATGACAGAGATACTCTTTGTTGGACAGAGCGGGCTAACCTTACAGTCTGGAGTCAGACGTATAAACCAGATATAGGGATTCCAATGCCGAGGGTGAGGTAGCTGGACGAACAAACCTTAAAATATCCAAGTTATGCTACCGCAGCCATATCGGAATGGTTGGGAGGTGAGTATCTGAATGTGTATATTCATAACTGGCTCACAGATCGACTATGTAAGAAACAGGTCTACCCCTGGAACCTATAGTTTTTAGGTCGAGCCTACTAAGCGCGCATGGGCTGTCTGCAAAATCTGTAGTAAACCGTTTACTGAGTGTAATCCCACCTGCCACTTGCCATTAGTTCAGTCCGGCTTTGCTCTGCTTTCCTGGCTCATTATTGGATGGTGCTACGACACCTCACTTCCGGTTTATTGCAAGCAGTACTGACCAACTACAGATTAGTTATGCTATAGGTCTGTATCTCTTTCATTTTGGGACTACTTAATTAATTTGTTTTTGTAATCACCATGGCGCACGCTTCACAGGTCACCATGCGCATACGTTTAATATGCAAAGGCGCTATGCTTCATGTTGTAGCGCGACGCCCACTTTCGTTATTATTACTTTTTTAATTTTAAGTCGGCCGCTTCACGGGCCGCCATGGTTCTAATATTTATAAGCATGGGCGCCGTGCTTTCTTTCCCTTTTGAACACAAATCATAGAGAAAGTTTGAGCTGTCGGCTAAGATCGTCCATCGGGTGACCAAAAACATACGTACACTAAAAAACTCAGGCACAGTTCACACACGTTTGGACTCAAGAGGTTTTTATATGACATCATCAACAAGCGGCGCATTCACATTCCCACACCCAACAAAAACAAAATCAGAAACTTGTTTTTCCACAAACAAACGTGACCTCTCGTATCGGGACTTCATCTGCAATGTCACCAACCCAAGCAGCCTCTGAGTTGTAGCTATTTGGGAGCAGCCGGGCTTTAAGGACGGATTCGAGGGCTGGCTAATTAGATGCCGAGAGCAAGTCTGATGCAAGTGGACACACACACAACAAGCAGGAGGTGATTTACACCACAGGTCCACAGAATAGTCCTCGAACCCACACTGGGATTTTAATCACTGTGGAACAGGGCCTTCTGTGTCTGAGCTGCGAGTCCTCCAATAAAACCGCGTAACTGGTGTGGACATGCCTGGGGAAACAGTGAACACATCTTTAACAAAACACACATGAATACCGCGAGCAAGATAAAGCCTCGCACCCGTGCCGCAACCATAAGAAGCTTGTTTTACATTTTTTAAGGTTTACCTGCTGGCTGCCTTTTACTGCCGGCTCGCTCCCTAGCGCTCATTCATACCTTCAGGTCGAGTTCACGCTATATAAAACTGCAAGAGAAAAAAAGTATTTGCAATGCAATAGGTCTCACATTACTAAATGTTTGAGCTATTGCCGTTACTTTATTTAACATCAAATGTGGACTGCGCACACCAAAATGATAAATGGTTGTAGATTTGTTGTGTGCTATCTGGGGTATCACCATCTGGTCAAAGGGTGTATATGAAACTGACAAGAAAGCGTTGCATGTGTAGGGGACTTCCCCCAAAGCACAGCAATGACCCACGTGGGGTAAAGAACAATGTACCAAATTCTGGTCCAAAAGTGATTTGCACAACAATGGTAAAAGCAAAAAGTTGTTTAATGTGCATCAATCTTTCTTGATATTAAATTCTTCATATCAATGTTCGATTAACAAATCCTTATTAGATGCATTATTAGTGATCAAATCTCAATGCATTTTGGGCTGTCAAAGCCCTTCATCAGGGGCCAAATATCTGCAAATAATGAGCAAGGGCACAATGAGGAAACGTACTATACAAAGAAGCAAATGAACGGGTAGCTAAACGCAAAAGTGAGCAACATGCAAAAGACGAGCTGAGACGTGGCTGTGAAACAAGCCAGGGTAGGTATTGTAACGCTAAACCTGAATGAAGAGGTCCCATGTGTCGCCATCTCTAATGGTGATGGGTTAAGTGTGAATTAAATAGAAGGACCCGAATGAAAAAAACCGAAGCAAATAATTATCGATTCAAAACGAGTGAGGAACAACCAATGAGAGTCACCGTGATCGGGGGAGCGTTAGAACCTCCGAACCATGCATTGTACATAAATAATAAATCGCCTGTGCAGATTAACACAAGAAAAGTGCAGTAACAGTCAGTAAAAACGTACTAGTGCTCGACAGCGATTTGAAACAGTGGCGTGTGTGTCGCGGCCATCATTCCGCGAGATAAGTAAAGATAATCGAACAACGAAAACGGACTACAAAAAGTCAAGGAAATTGGCGGCCGTATTGAAACATGCAAAAATAAATACCACGTTGCTGTACTAGATTGTAATGGCGATGTGTACATTCAAAGAATAATTCAGCATAAGAAAATAAGAAAATGATGATGAAATCTAACGGCTTGTCAAATAATGAGATACATCAGCTCAGAGATGATAAATAACGAAATCACATATGAAGGAATAGTGTGGGTTGAGGCAGAAGAGTGCCCCAAAGTAAGATGTAACACTAAATATGTGAACAAAATAGAGTAGACAAATGAAAGTAAATGAAAAATGGAAAAAAGAGTGCCAAAGCCAAGTGATGGAAAATAGAAACATACATATATTAAGTAAGCGTATAAGGATGAATCAATGCGATGAGAATGATATAGTAAATCCAAAACATAGATGATAATAGAAAAAATGGACCCAAAGAATGCATATATAATGTAAAGAAGAGCGTGAAGGTTACCGTGACAAGATATAACAGTGTGGGAAAAACAAGAAGAAAATTAAGAAATAGAATATAAAAATAATAGTGCACCCATCAGAAGCCAGCTAACACGGAAAAAAGTGCACAGGCTGAGAAAATCATCGCATCCAGAAAGAGAGTCCCAGGAGTTACAGATAACAGGAAAACTCCCTTCTGTCATTAAATCCAAAAGGTTTAAGGGCGTTGAGGGCTTTGTTCCAATGATTCTCTCTTTGTAAGAGGTAATTATTGTTGTTTCTGCCTTCAACTTTCTCCACTTTATCCAATACTAGGAATTGCAATTGACTGATGTTGTGATGGCTTTCCATAAAGTGTGTGGCAACTGTAGATTTAATATTTTTGGTTCTAATACTACTTTTGTGTTAATGTATTCTCGTCTTGATTTTTCTCTCCGTTTTGCCGACATATGGTATTCCGCACAGACACTTTAGAAGATACACCACTTTGGTGGTATCACACGTAGCAGTTACTTTCAAGTTAATGCGGGTCCCTTTCATGGGATGAGTCATCCACGCTACTTTGATAACGTTGTTGCAGTTACTGCAGTTGTGACTGGGTATAGTTCCTTTGAATTCCTTGGCGGGAGTGATTTCTTTCAGTTGTGTTAAAAGGTCCTTCAGGTTCTTTCCTCTGCTGTATGCAAAAATAGGTTTGTCATTTGAAAAGGCCCTTGAAATCTGGTTCCGTGGCCAAAATTTGCCAGTGTCTGTTAATGGTGTTTTTGTAACGTCGACTCATGGTGGAAAATTTGGATATCACGACCATGCGGTTCTAATGAGGTTTAAAAGTTTTAGTCAAAAGTTCAGACCTGGTTTTGATGGAACAGCGTGACTTAGCTTGATGCAAAATGTGTGGAGGATAACCTCATTTAGAAAACCTAGTCAACATGGCATCCATTTGTTTGATGCATGATGCCGGTTGTGAGACGATCCGTTTAACTCTCAACAATTAGTAAGGCAGATGATTTTTCAGGGATTGTTGATGGAAACTGTTAAAGTGCAGAAGGTTGTTTCTGTCTGTGCTTTTGAGGAACATATCAGTTTCAAGTTTGTTGGAGAGTTTCTTGATGTGTACATCAAAAAAAGACATATATTCATCTTGTATTTCAAAAGTAAATTGGATCCGGTCATTGATAGTATTCAAACAGTTAAGAGCCATAGTAAGTTTGTTGTGTGGTCCATTCCATAGAATAAAAATATCATCTATGTACCTCAAAAAGACTCTGGCATGAGTTTTCCATACCTCTTGATTGAGAATGTGTTTTTCGTCAAATTGTTTCATGTAAATATTTGCGTACGATGGAGCGGCACAATTGCCCATAGATGTACCAGATTCAAGAACCATTTGCAGGAACCATTTATCATCCCATTTAAAATAACTCTGATAAAGAGTATAGTTAAGCAATTCCATAAGAAACAGTTGAAAACTGGATTTAAGTTCAGAGTTTAAAAGAACATTCTCAATGGCAGCAATTCCTAGATCATGTGGTATCGAAGTGTACAATAATTTAACGTCAATGGTGCATAACCAAATTTCATCATCATGTTTAAAAGAAATCTGATCAACTTTAGTGATGAAGTCAGTAGCGTCTTTGATGTAAGTACGCGTTTGTGACACAAATGGTTGTAGATGTTTATCAAGGAATTTTCCTACAGGCTCGTGTAAACTTCCTCTGGTGGAAACAATGGGTCTGAATGGAGGACAATTGAGACTTTTGTGTACCTTGGGTAACATATAAATAATGGGTGATTTAGGGTGAAGTTGTGTCAAATATCTTTGTACTTTTTCAGTGATAATGCCATCCTCAACAGCCTTTATCAATAAAGTTTTCAAGATCTGAGCAAAATCATCAGTGGGATTGTGATCCAATAAAGCATAAGTTCCAGTATCCATCACGTAGTTGTGTACTTGTTACTTGTAAAAGTCAGTGTCCATTATCACAATGGAGCCACCCTTGTCTGCGTTTTGACAGGTTATAGCAGAATTGATAGCCAAATTCTGAAGTGCTTTGGATTCTTTCATGGTCAAGTTGCGATATTTAGATTTGTTGTGAAAATTGAAAGACTGTAGATCATGCTTGACAAGTGTTTCAAAAGTATCAAAGCTTTTATGGCTTATGGGAGCCATATATGTACTAGCAGGTCGTAGACCTTTCAGTAAATCATCATCTTATGGTTCTTGGTGTTCAACAACATTCTCGAAGAAATTCCTAAGACTTAAGTTACGCCTAAGGTGGAAGAGACTGATTTCAAGTTCAAGAGCGTTGGTGAAACATGTGGAAACAAAAGAGGTGCCTTTTTGTAAAGTCTTCAACTCAAAGGGGCTCAAGGTATAAGAGGAAATATTAATTACCAAGTTGTCCGAGTCTGCATTTTGGCACTCTAGGTTTTCTTCCCCTTCAATCATCTGCCGGTCGTTGGAAGACTCTTTGGGTCGTCCTTTTCCTTTTCTTTTGCCCCACCTGGGTCGTCTTTGTCTGATATACCCTCCTCTAAAAAAGGCACATTAACAGTTTGAGGTATTTCACTACTCGTAGACGCCTGTGTGCCCATGGTGCACTGAGGACCTTGTCTGGTGTCACTGTCAGATGATGAAGTCTCAATTTCAGTAGTTTGGGTATAAGGTCGATTTTGTCTACGTTTGGCATAAACTTCTGCCTATGAATAAACTTATCCAAGTTTATAATCAATAGTGTCACACCTATATTTGTGGATCTTCCTTTCATTGATTTCTTGTGCGTATTTGTTTAATTGAATGTTGATGTCTTCTAAAGTCTTGGTGAGAGTTTCAGGTAAGTTCTCTTTCTTGTCAGTTACTTTATTATTAGCAACGCCAAAAGCTCAAATCTTGAGCAATGTCAGACCTATTGCATTGCAAATGCTTGTTAAATTATGTTGGCTTCTCATTCACCAGAACATAAAACGTATCGGCTATAGTGCTTACTCAATGGACCGTGTAGGCCAGATCCTCCCTAGTCGCTCCACAACTGTGGGCCTTGGAAACTCAACCACCATCTGGCCACAAATGGAGCGGCGTTTTTTTTATAGAGATGTACAATGCAGCCATCTAGGGATGGACGGGATGGCATTCAAGCCTCCCGAAAACACAAGCTTGCAGCTAAATATATCTGCGAGACATACTCCCATTTAAGGATTATATCAACCGTAAGGAATCACATTCTCCCCAGGAATCTCACTATTAGGTCCCTCGGGTAAGGGTTTCCAGTGTGAATATCCCAAAAACGTCTTGCAGTTTTCTCCCTTCTGCATGATACGTACCATCTCGAGAGATAATATTTTCTAAAATAAACCATTAGCTGTCCTCTGATTGATGGCCCTTATCCAATCACTGTTTTACCATGGAGGCAATTAATTTGCGGGTTTTCACAGCTGATCAATGTTCAGTCAGGCATATGTAGAAACTGCGACGTTTTGCAATTGGTGAGGGTTTGCAATTGTACAGTGTATCCATCATGTGTGTGGAGATTTGTTTCTATAGCACTATCACATGCCAAACATTGGCAACATGTGAAATTTCCTTTAATGGGATGAGTTCCATCAAAGTTTTTTTACATAAATTCAGTAATATTCGGGGGTTGCAATCTCACAATATTGTACTTTAAGTTTTTGTTCCAGTGATGGGCAAACATGGGTTTGGGAATTTTGATGTTATTCTCTGGGTCACTATTAAGAATGTGCCAATTGCAGTTGATGATTTGACGTACCTTTTCATTAATCACTGAGTGTCGAGTGATGCATACAAGCTTGGTTTACGATCACTTTGCTCTTTTTCCGGCAAGAAGAGATGATTTCTATCCTACAATGTAGCTCTCTTATATGCTTCTCTGGTGAGTCTCTTGGTGTATCAATGCTTACTGAATTTCTCTCTCATTGTGATTGCCTTCTCATCATAGACTGCAAGATGCATGCAGTTGCGTCATAATTTAAGGAACTGTCCAAATGGATTCCCTTGTTTTTGGTTCCTTCTTTGGTAGATATTGAAGTGTAGAAGGGTATGGCGTGTAATTGGTTTAACAAATAGATCCACTTCTAGTTTTTCTGATTTATGTCAGATCCATATATTCAGAAATTCAAGATTCTGTTTGCTGGTATTGGCTGTAAATTTCAAATTATGGTCACATAAATTGAGCCATTCTGTGAATTAATTTAGGATCTCCTGCTCTCCTGCCCAAATGAAAAAAGTAGGGAGCCAGTTCATTATAGAGGTACTTCTCCTTAAAATTAATCCTAAAGATATTTGCTATACTCGGCGCATATGAGGCACCCATACTCTCTCCTTTCTTCTGGAGAAAAACATCTCCCTTAAACTCATGAGTATTTTCTTGAAGAACAATCTTAAGGCATTCCACTATGAATGTTATAGGTACTTCTATAAGGTGTTGCTGTACATATGAATCCACAGCACTGATGGCCGCCTCTTGAGGGATGTTACTATACAGTGCCTCGATATCTAAAGTGACCAGAATTTCACTATATTTGTTGTAGGTGAAGCCTTCTATAGATGTAATCATATGTCCTGTGTCTTTTATATATTATTTTATGCAGGGAACTTTATGGTGCAAGAAAGAATTAACATACTTTGATAGTGGTTCAGTAGCTGACCCTATCATGGTAATTATGGGTCGCAAGGGGGATGTTGTTGGTCTTTATGGATCTGAGGTACTCCATAAATGCTTGAAATCCGGGGACCGGTAACATTCAGAAATTCAAATTCATTAGAACATATAGGGCCTGCATTATGGGCCTGAGCTGTCATACGTATCTTTAGACAATCTAATTGTGGGGTCACCCCTAATGCCCATATAGTGCTCCGTATTGCTCAGCATGAGTTTCATTGTGTTTCACTCTGTATTTACCAAGTCTATCCCTCCCCTTTATCACTGCTATTAACTGTGACATGCTTGTTCTCAGTTAAGGCTTTTGAAGCTATGCGTTCATCTCTTTCTAAATTGGGAGGAGGTCACGGGTATACCGAGTAGATTCTTTCATTTTATCGAGGATCACCTTCTCAAAAATGGTCACTCCTGGACCCAATTGTTCTAATAAAGAAGCGAACTATGTGATGTGTACAGTATCATTGTATGTATGATTACACGTGGTTCGTATTCATTGCATTACAGCCCTGAAGAAGTCCATTGTTCTGGTTAAAAAGCATTGGCTGTCTTCGCTGTATAAGTGTAACACTTTTAAGAAAAGAAAAGAAAGAGATTTGTAAATAGTTCACATATGTGATTGGGGCTTTTTTTGTTTATTTCCGATACGGTGCACCTCTAAGCTTTATATCATTGTTCTAACCTTGTCTCAAGGGTGGCCCTTTAGCAGCAGGTGCTTGTAGAGAGTGCACGCAGCTAGGAAATGAAATGTTTGATAACCACAATTTTGGAACACAGGTTATGTGCGGCACTCTATGATTTGCTGCCTTCTTTATATGGTATTTAGCCTAGTTCTTCCACTTTGACTAAAGGTCAAAGAAGATCTTGAGGCTTTGACTCAGTGGGTCACAGGGGATCGGAGAAGCTGTGCAGGAGGGAGAGATAAGGAAGACATCAAGGGAACTGGTGCCACAGGAACCACCCGTTCACATGGACTTGAAGGAGACTGGAGCATTTCTTGGTTCTGGCTAGATTCTTCAGGCAGGAAGTGTGAAGCTTGTTCCGCAGGGAGTGAGGCCAAGCAACATTTCGGGGTTGGGCGGGGTTTGTATACCCTCTCGAAGGCTCAACGAATGTAGCTAGATCACATGTGGTACACGGGGCACATGGCTGCCTAGAAGGATCTAAAACTCTTGAAGAAAATACGTTTTAGTACACTCGCTTTTACCCTTAAGGAAGGGCTAGTGCAACTTAACGAGTGGAACAAAATAACTGCAAATGTTATCTTATGCTATGCTATGTTAAAAAGAATTATATATCGCGCGTCTACCTGTGGGCATCTTGGCGCATGATGAGAAGGGATCTGTTAGTTGTTAAACAGCCTTGGTTTAAGCTCCTTCCTGGAGGTGAGCAGGGGGGAGATGGCTCTAAGATGTGGAGGGAGAGTGTTGCACAGCCTGGCAGTGGTATTGACAAAGCTCCTAGCTCCCCAGTTTACTTTCTTGAATTTAGTAGTGGCATTCATTCTGGCAGTGGCCGAATGCAGATGTCGGTTGGGAGTGTACCACTTACGATGTTCCCATAAAAAATCAGGTCCTGTCTGATGCAGGGCTTTGTGAGCCACACAGAGGGCCTTGAAATTAATTTGCTTGTGGACGGGGAGCCAGTGCAGTTTTCAAGTACCTGAAGAGAACGAATGAAATATGGAAGACTCAGAATCATTCTGGCTGCTGCATTTTGGACCGATTGAAGCTTTCTACTCATTTTTTCTCTAGATTCATATACAATCCATTGCAGTAGTCCAATTTTGAGAGGACTAATGCTGAGAACACAAGTTTCCTTGTATTGCTGGGTATGAACGGGATGATATTCCTTATCATCCTAATAGTGTGGAAAGAGGACAAGACTACCTTGACTACTTGTGCTTCAAATTTGGGCTTATCATCATCAATGAAGCCCAAATTTTTAGTTTTCGTCATGGGTACAGATGATGGACCTAGGCTATCAGGCCACCAAGCTGGGGACCATGCAGGGAGAAGGTTTCTGAATAAATTACCTCACTTTTAACTGAGTTGAGTTTTAAACAATGCTTACTTATCCATAGGCTGATAGCACCCATGCAATCATGGAGTCTTGATGGACCAGAGGAGTCTTTATCAACTGCTGATACTACTAGCTGAGTGTAGCGTAGGAGATAGGATTCAGGTTGAAGCTTTAGATCAGAGATGCTAGTTCTGAAACAGATATATTGAACAGGGTTGGGCTCAATAAAGTGCCCTGAGAACCCCGCAAGGTAGTGTGAATGGTAGGGAGTTATATTGGCCCAGTGTCAATATTTGACCCCTCTCTGAAAGAAAGGATGAAAGTAATGAAAGGGCCTTGTCTTAGACCCTGTATGGCATTCAAGCGGTGGACCAGAAGCTCATGGTCCAATGTGTCAAGCGCCGCAGATAGATCTAACAAAACAAAGTATCATTTTCGCTCGAACGTGTATAATTAAAAACAACACCAAGGCCTTAGTAACAGTGGGAGCAAGGCTTGCCATTGATTCATGGGATTCTGGGGGAAGCTTGCACGGATTCAAGCGCAGTGGAATTATGGTTTCTGGTAGATATCAGTCATGATATCATAGCATGGCATAGAGCGCCATAGGGGTAAAGCAACCTGGGCACTGCGAGCTAGGTCTACTACAAAGAAGGAGCATGAGGGGGTCATGACACATTGTTACCACTGCCTGAAAATTAGACTGATGGGGAATAGTTTGAGCATGACTGCCTCGATGTTATGAATCTATGTACCTAGCCAAGACCTGACATAAAGGATGAACCTCTTGAAGAGCCCAACCATGTAATTTTTGTAGACAGCTCATTTTGCAGAGATAATGAGGTGACTTTCAGAGCAGCTTATGCTGTTTGTACAATTCAAGAAGTGGTGGAAACCTCCTGGCTTCGAGGTGCTACCTCTGCACAAGGGGTGGAACTGATTGCCCTTTTGGCCTGTTATACTACAGCTCAATTGTGAGTGACTATATTTACAGATAGTCAGTATGGCTTTGGTGTGGTCCATGATTTCAGACAGTTGTGATTGCAGAGAGGATTCATGACTTCACTTGGTCGCTGATCCGGAGTGGGGAATATGTGATGAGATTGTTGGAAGCATTACAATTGGCACAAGAAATTGCAGATGTTAAATGCACAGCTTACAGAAGTGGCAATGACTATGTCATGGTGGAAACAGATATGCAGATGAGGTTGCTCGGTATTGTACGATGGTGGCATGCACATTTAATGGAGAATATACAAAAGAATTTGACGAGGACACCACCTTTTCAATGCTGTTGTCAATAACTGATACATTGCAGCAAATTAAAAGGTTGCAGGAGAAAATTTCAGAGGCGGAACAGCAAGGATGTCAGATCATGATGTGTGAAAAATGCCAATGACATTTGGGTTTCAGCTGCTGGAAGACCTGTGTTGCCAGATAGCCTGTTATTTCTCATGAAGAGACATTTTCATGGCCTTGCACACCATGGGAAGGATGCACTGGTGAGATTATTCAGGCAGAAGTGGTTTAATCCACAATTCTGAGTTTTAGCTGAAGAGCTATGCTATAGGTGTGTGACATGTCAGCAGATAAATATAGGGAGGAGAACCCCTTTAACACTGAGCCATATAGGGAAATCATGAGGATCCTTTAACAGGATGCAGTTGGATTTTATCAAAATGCCTGTTTATAACATGCTGACATCTGTTTATAGTGTGCATTTTCTCCTGATGGGTGGAACCCTACCCAACACGGAGAAATTACAGTCTCACTGTAGCCAAACTGTTGTTACGTGAACTCATTCCACGGTTCAGATTTCCGGTTTCTCTAGAGTTGGACCAAGGGATCCACTTTAACAATGAGGTCCTTAGAATTATGTGTGTGGCACTCATGTGGAACAGGGACTGCATTGTAGCTATTATCCAGAAACTTCAGGTAGAGTTGAACAGCTAAATGGGACACTGAAATCACATTTGGCCGAAGTGTATGCATCTACTTCACTAAAATGGGCAGATGCTTTGTCATTAGTATTGATGAGTCTCTGAAGTGTTCCTGACAGGAGGACCGGATTATAACCTCATGAAATACTCATGGGGTGTGCTAGGTGACTACCTGCTATGTCTGCGAATGCGCTTCTAATATAACAGATGACATGATCCTCGATTATTGCAAGGGATTGGCTGATGTGGTGCTTTCTGTTTCTCACCAGGTTGGAGCTGTCACTTCAAGCCAGGAGCAGTGTCAGGACCTAAACACAGGCGACTGGGTCCAACTTAGAAAGCACAGTCAGTCAGTCAGTCAAAAGGTCTTTATTTCGATTTACATCATAAAAGACATGCTATACATATAAAATACAATCCATAATAAATTGTCCTAGTATAGTCCATAAAATCCTTAAATAAATACATACTAAAAACAAAATAAAAAGTTATTAAATACAATACAAAGACGCACGACTGATGCAATCAATAGCCGCTAAAAAAAAAATAAGAACAAATTTCATAATATAATGAACAATAATAATGAACAATATGCTAAACCACCTGCAACATTATGTGTACTCCTGAATTATAGACTCAAATTCCGGGTCCGAATTGACCAAGCCCAACTAACAAATTTAGATACCCCTATGACAATATACTTAGTGGTGTCAGATTTTAGGATTCGACTGGCAATCTGTGCTGATCTTGTTCCCAGTGAACGGCATACAGGCTTTAGCCATACACATCTAGGTTGAGAGTACATTGGACAACAAAAAAGGTCAAAAATTGTGCTTAGAGCCAAGGTGGGAAGGGCCCTTGTTGCATGATCAAACATGACATGTATTATGTTACGCTCATGCTTTGATGTAGCTGTTCATATAATGCTGTTGCTGTAATGAGAAAGACATGATTGTGGCATGCCTTGTGTAACGCTTGTGCTATTTCAGAAGATGAGTTTGTGTTGTGTGTACGAGCTTGATTGCTCATGGAAGGCGTGTGTACATTTAAGTTTTGGGCTAGTGTATATGTACGGCGGGGCTGGCAGTTGGGGGTATCAGTTTACTTGACATACTTGTCTTGCCTATGCCGTCTCCTGAATAAATGTTGATACCTTGACGGAACCTGTTTTCCTGCCTGGATTTCCCATTTATATAAGTGCCCTTTCAACTTTCCTTACACAGGCGACATGTGGGCATGGATTTACGAATGGATACCATTACTGGTTGTTTTGTTACAGAAGCTGCAATTAGTAATTTCTGGGCATTTGGATGCCCGTCACTGGTTACTTCTTCTGATCATTTCCCACTATTGGGGCAACATTGGGGTGTTGGATGCACTGCTATTGGACTACGCCTGGAGCCAGTGAAGGCGTTGCAGCAGTTCTATTGGTTCACCGTTTGACTGGCTGTTCTTTTAATTATTTGCCACCATTGGAGCAACGTTGTGTGTTTATGCACTGCTATTGGATGATAACTGGAGCTAGTAAAGTGGTTGCAGCGATGTTATTGGTGCAAGAATGAAGTTGTGCATTTTGTTGGGGTTTGTTTCTATGGTTACAACATGCAGTGGCTGGACGCCACAGGCAGATATGGCTTCACAGGGAGCATAAGGTTGCTGCAAGTGTCTACGGGAATTGTTTTCCTTTAGCAGTATTCCACTTACTCTCTGGTTTTGTCAGAGAGTGTTTCCTCATTAGCTTTAAGCATGACAAGTAATGTAAAGAGTGGCTAGATTTGGTGGTGTCATTTTCTATGCAGGATTCCAAGCGATCTACGATTATGTGCACACCTCCTATGTAATTGACAGTGGTGAGTAATTTTATTATGTTTGGTATACACTGTGGGGGTTTTTGGTGCCATTGCTTGTTTAATTATTTATGTATTCAATGTATTCACAAGCTAGTATTGTTGTATTGATTTTTTATTTATATACAACACTATGTCTGGAATTGTGCCCCCTCCTTCCTTTCTCACAACACCAGGTGACCCACCCATGGACTGCGAGACATGGGAGGCTGTTTTTTTTAGAGTATGTAGAGGTTCTGGAGGGGGAAGAGTGCGAACCAGAGAGGAAAGTAGCTCTTTTAAAACAATGTCTAGGAAGGATTAGTTATAAAGAATTTAAGAATTTGCCTGTTTTGGTTAATCCTGGCAACATAAATAGTTATGTTTACGGTATGGTAGGAAAACTAATGTTGTGATGGAGAGATTCATTTTTTATTTTAGAAAACAATGTTCTGATGAGTCAATAGAGGATTATGTTGCTGCACTTAGATCTCTTGCTGTAACTTGTGATTTTAAACATATTTCTTATGATCAGGTTCTAAGAGATCAAATTTTAATGAGAACTAATAATAAGAACTTACAAGAAAGAATATGGACTGCTACTGACATGTCTCTCAATGCTGTTATTGAGATTGCTATGGCCATTGAGCATTCTGTAAAGTTTGTACAGGAAAAAAGGGATAATGAGAAGAATGATTTGCATATTGTATCAAAAGATGGGGATAAGGTAAAGAAATCTGATGCACAAAAAAAAGAGATGATTAAAAAAACTGAGATGAAGACTAAGTGCCAAAGCCCGGAGGGGAGATTTGTATAGCCTTGTGTTATAGGTGTGGTAGTGGTGGGCATTTAGGGAACTCAAAATTGTGCCTGGCAGGAGATCAAATGTGTTCTAGGTACAGAAGGAAGGGGCATTTTAGCGGAGTGTGCAGGTCAGCTCCCAAAAGGGTGAATATGGTACAAAAGTACAATGACTGTAACAGTGTTTATGACAATTGTGAACAGGATATGAACACTGTATTGAACATAAGTGCGGGGAAAGGGACAACCAAATCTCCCTTATGTGAGATTGCAGCTGATGGGGTTGTGCTACATGTGCTCATGGATACCTGTGCCTGGTACACTATTATATCACATGATACTGTTAAGAGAAATATGGCTAATAAAATGTCACTGCCTCCAAATGTGGCACCTGGAGGATATACAGGTCATTAAATTGGCTTAGTTGGGTACATATGGGCCAATTTAGAGTTTTCTGGATGACATACATTTGTGAAGATTTATGTGGCTTGGAGTGGAAAATGCTTATTGGGTTGGCCACAATAAGAAGAAATGGGGATTAAATTGGACTCAGGGGCTAACCCTCCTGCGAACACCATTGGGAATCCCCCTAATGTTGTTAGTGAGGGAGTCACTGGCTTCATTCATGATCTAAAGTCACAATACTCTGATGTTTGGAGTTGGGGGCCTACTAAGGGATTAAGCATCATATTAGATTTGTGATAATGTCATTCCTACTCGTCATACGGTGAGGGTTGTACCGTTGTCTTGCAGGAGCAAACTGAAGGACATGCTGCGCGATCTATGTGAGAAGAACATCATTGAGCCTGTGGAGTCATCACCATGGGTGTCTCTGATTGTGATTTCAGTGAAATCCTAAGGGGAACTGAGGCTCTGTGTTGATTTGTGCAGCCTTAATAGTGCCATTTGGGTGGCTGCCCATCCCCTTCCTAACTTACATGAGATGGTTACTATAATAGCAGGGGCACAGGTCTTTCCTTGTCTAAATCAAGCGAGTGCATACCACCAAGTTCGCTTGGATGAGGAATTTAAAAACCTTACGGCTTTCATCACTCCAGAAGGATTGTTTAGGTTTTAGCCGTTTGGGCTAGCTAGTGCAGAATCCGCTTTTTATAGGATAATGAAAGAAATGCTTGAAGGTTTAAAGGGTGCAATCGCATTTCAGGACGACATATTGGTGTTTGGAAAAAATGTAGAAGAGCATGATGACAACTTAAGGAATGTTTTAGCGGCTCTATCATGAAAAGGCCTTGTGCTACAATCAGAAATGTGTAAATGTAAGAAATGTGAAGTGAAACATCTGGGGCATAGCATCAGTCATGTGTGCTTTAAATCTAAATGGAATCATGCAGAAAACATCATCAATGCTCCTGTTTTCACCTGCAAGGAGCAGTTAGTAGCATTTCTTGTGAATTTTATGCAAAGTTTATTCCTAATTACGCATCCAAACATGTTAGGACAAGACTCAGTTTGGAGTGTCCTATGCCTTCTCTGGCCAACAAGGTGGCTTATACTCCAGAAGTAGACACAAAGATGCTTGCATTTCTAAATTAATTGGGTAGGGACCCAAGATGACGTCTGGCTAAAGGACTGAAGGGGTGTCTTGACCGCCTTCTGGATGTGTTTGGACCCTTCACAAAGATTTTTGGCCTATGTGAGGAGGCTTATCTGCAGGAAAGTGCAGTAAACATGTCGGAACTGAGACAGTGGGTGCAGAGAGCAGTATGCTTGTTAGGGAATACTAATGCAGCGCTATGTGCGGAGCATAGAAAGTGCCTGCTAATCAAAATAGATCCAAAATTGGCAGAATTAGCAGGAAAGGAGTCGGGACAAGAGGCTAATGGTCTCCTTTTTGGTGAAGAGTTTGTAAAGAAGATGGCTCGTTATGCCGGAACCTTTAATTCTATTAGAAAAGTACAAAAGGATATTAGAAAGGTTTTTGGAACGGCTGGGAGAATGCAGGGTCGATTCCTTGGCCAGGGTTTTGGAATCACACGGAATTCATTTTCACATGGCTATAGACCCGGTGGCTTTCAATCGCCTGGAATTTATACATCCAACTTCTCCCAGAGACAGAGGGGAAGAGGATGATATAGAGGGGATAGAAGGTCAAGACAAAAAGGTATGTTTGGAAAACGACCCTTTGTCTATTCATGAAAAATTGGGTGGCAGACTCACCCATTTTTTAGACAGATGGAAAGAGATAACTTCCGATCCTTGGATGTTACAAACTGTAAGTGGGTATCAGATAGACTTTGTACAAATGCCAATCCAGGTAAAATGACCGAGACCTTTAAAATTTGCAAAGGAGGAGGAAAATTTGGTGGACCTAGAGGTTGGGGAGCTAGCAAGGAAGGGAGCTATAGAGAAAGCAAACAAAGACGCTGCAGGGTTTGTAAGCAACCTGTTTCTCGTAGAGTAAAATGCCAAGAACATGAGACCGGTGATAAATTTGAAAGAGTTAAACAAGTGGGTGGAGTACAATCACTTCAAAATGGACAGTATTCCTATGTTGAGGGATCTTTTGAGGAAAGGGGACTGGTTGTCCAGATTGGACCTAAAAAACACATACCTGACGGTTTCTGTGTGCCACTAACAGAGGGACGATTTAAAGTTTCCGTGGCAAGGAAACATGTGGAGATTCAAAAGCTTTCCCTTTGGTTTGATGTTGGCTCCCTGGTGCTTTACAAAAGTGATGTGGCCCATAGTAGCGTGGTTGCGTACAAGAAGGGTGAGACTGATTGTTTCTTTAGACTATATCCTGATTATGTCACAGAGCAGGGAGTTAGCTCACAAATATACAACAATGACAGTTCAAGTTATGGAGGATTTGGGTTTTGTAATAAACAAGAAGAAGTTAAGTTTGGAAGTGAGTCAGGAGACCATGTTTTGGGGTTTTCAGATGTGGACGTTGGATTGTGTCTTGAGATTGCCCATAGAGAAGGTGAAGAAGATCAGGAGAGTGGTTTGAGTATGTTAGTGAGCGAGTGAATAACTTTGAGACAAATAACAAGGGTATTAGGCTTCCTTTCGGCATCCATCCAGGCAGTCTTCCCAGCTCCCTTGCCTTATTGAGCTCTACAGTGGTTGAAAACTGTGTTTTTGCAGAGAAGGGCGAAGTATTCTCAGAAAGTGCAAACGGATACAGAGATGAGAGAGGTATTAAGATGGTGGCTGGAGAATTTGAAAGCATGGAATGGAAGGGCCATTTTCGGACCAACCCCAGATTTAGTTATAGAATCGGATGCCAGCCTTCAACGCTGGGGAGCAAGGTGTGGTTCATTGACAACAGGGAGGAAATGGACCGGACAAGAAAAGGAAATGCACATCAACTACCTGGAGTTGTTGGCAGGGTCTTTTGCAGTGAAGAGTTTTGTTAAGGATGAGGAAAAATGTTGTATGCTTTTGAGGGTGGACAACATTTCGGCAGTAAGATATGTAAACATATTGGTGGGTCCTCGCTTAAAGGCGTTGGCAAATTTGGCAAGAGAGTTTTGGCACTTTTGCCTGAGCAGAAATATTATGAATCTGAAAGAAACAGTTAGTTATAGATTCCTTTCCTTAGAATTACCCCAGGCGTCAGACTGGATCCGGAAAGTTTTTCGTCAGCAGTACCTCTGCACATCAGAAGGTTGCGTCGGTCGGCTCTGCATCCGTCGTTGGCATTGTGGTCACCGGGATGAGGTCACGGTAGCTACTTAGATGCCACCCTCGTGCAGTGACGTCAGTTTTTTCTTTTTCCGCGCCAGCCAGCGCAGATCCGGAGAGAGCAGCATCTCCAGTCACTTTTTGACTGAACTTTTTGAGTGACTTTTGTCGACGTCTTTTTGAGTCCTACTGACTCCTGGTGCTCGTAGGGATGCCCGGCTTCAAGGCTTGCGGTTCCTGTACCTGACTGATGCCGATGACGGATCCGCACCGCATGTACCTCTTTTGCCTGGAGAGCGACCACAACCCCAAGTTGTGCTCCGACTGCTGGACCATGGCTACGAAGTCTTTGCGGGAGTGGTCCCGAAAGCTTCTTGAGCGCCGGCATTTGGCTCCGCGCCATTCGAGGTCCCGCTCGCGAGGGAGTTTGAAAGACCGGTCGCAGAGCCATCACCACTCGTCATCCAAGTCTTCGCTCTCGGGGTCAGGTAAGTCGAAGGACAAGAAGAAGTCAAAGAAGCATTGTCGCTCTTCGACTTCTCCCCGTCGGTCGGCTGACTTGACAAGGGATGCGGGCGATGCCCTCCCGCGGCTCTGCGTGCGGAGCCTGAAGGGCCGACTCAGAATTTCCCTCCCTTCCCGGCACCCAGAGCGACCCCTGCCCAGGTTCGTCAGTTTTACGAGGCGATGCATGCCATCTTTGGGAAGCCCAACTCCGCCGGCGCGCCTTCGGGCCCCACGGACTTGGTTGGGGGTCCTAGGCCTTCTCTGCCGGCAGCTCCGCCCCCGGTTGACCTCATTACACCTCCACCGGTGCCGCTTCCTTCGGCACCGCACCCGCACTCGATGCCAGTCATGCCTCCAGCCAGCGTCAACCCGGGCCTCCAACCTGATGTGGACACGGAGCTGGACCGGCATCGCCAGATGCGGGGTCCGGCGCCGACTGGGGTTTTTGTGCACCTGTTTACTCCTGGGGTCCCTTTCAGGCACGATTGGCACCCAGAGGACAAGGAGGAGGACTGGGAGTGGCAGGTGACCCCCTGACCGACCGGTTGGATTATGATCTGGACTGGAGAGAAAACCTGGAGGATGCCAGTAGTCTGGATACCTCCCCTGACCTTGGCATTTTGTCTCCCCCTACCGTGGCTACGGAGGAGGGAGCTTTCTCCACCTCGAGCTCCCTACAGTGGTGGTCAGGACTAACCTCCTGACAGAGGTGCTTCAACCGCAAGCAAGCTCTTCGGAGCCCTTGCTGCTGTTTAATGAGACCCCAACCAACGTCTTTTTGGGCACCTGGTCCAGGCCCAACATGGGGGCTCCTGTGGATAGGATAATTGCCCGACGCCACCGCCCAGCCATGGGCAACCCCACTTTCCTCTCCCAACACCCTACCCCTGAGAGCTTTGTGATCCTAAGCCTCTACCTCCAAGAGCACATTCCCTAACACTACACCAGATAGGGAATACAAGAAGCTGGATCATCTTGGAAAGAAGATTTTTTGTTCCGCCAGCTTGGAACTGCGTTCGGTAAACACTGCATGTATTTGGGCCGTTATTCCCACTCGGTGTGGGACACGGTTGTGCAAGTGCTGCCTCAGTGCCTGGAGGAGGCCCGGACCGTTCTCTCCCAGGTTGTTGCCACCAGGAAGGACGCAGCAAAGTTTACCATCCATTGTGGGCTGGATACCGCCGACTCTCTAGGCAGGACGATTTCCGCGTCGGTAGCCCTTCGACTCTACGCCTGGATGAGATCAACTGGCTTTTCTGGGGATGTCCAGAACACCCTTATGGACATGCCCTTTGATGACCGTCGCCTTTCTGGCAACAAAGCAGACAACGCTCTAGAGCGTTTCAAGGACTTACGGGCTATGGCCAAGTCCTTGGGCCTCTCCAACCACCCTGCGCAGTCTGCTTTTCGACCCTTTCATGGCTATGGAAGGGGTGCCCCACTATGTCCTGCCCAGAGCCACAGGCTGACGCAAGTTCCCCAACCTTCGCGCGGCCAGGTACGTGGGAACCACCGCCGTGGTTCATGGGGGCCAGCGGGCAGGCCAGTTCACCAAACCCCCCTCTGCTTCAGCTTCCAAACCTTCCTAGTCCGACATTTCAGGCCCATCAATTGCCCGTGGGCGGCAGGATCTGCCATCACCTACCCCACTGGGGCACCATCACGTCAGACAGGTGGGTTTTGCTGATAGTCCGAAGAAGCTACTCCCTCCCCTTCGAGGCTACCTCTCCAGCCATGCCACCTCAGTACCATTGTATGTCAGAGGATCATCTGGCCTTCTCCAACAGGAACTCACGGCTCTCTTGGCCAAGGGAGCCATTGAGCACGTTCCTGCCGCAGAAGTAGGTTGTGGTTGCTATTCCCACTACTTTCTGGTACCCAAGAAAGACAAGGACCTGCGTCCTATCTTGGATCTCAGGAACGTCAACAGTTTCCTCCGAAAGGAGAAGTTCAAGATGTTGACGCTCGCTCAGGTCTTGTCTGCCCTCGACCCTGGAGACTGTATGTTAGCGTTGGACCTGCAGAACGCTATTTTCACATCCCTGTCCTGCCGGCCCATCGGCGTTACCTGCGGTTCACGGTAGGCCACGAGCACTTTCAGTCTACCGTGCTCCACTTTGGCCTTACCAGCGCCCCTCAGGTGTTCACGAAAGTGATGGTGGTGGTCGCAGCTCATCTGCGCAGATCCGGGGTTCCAGTCTTCCCCTATCTCGACGACTGGCTGTTAAAGGCGGGCTCGCCCCAAGCTGTCGTCTCCCACCTCCAGACTACGGCTGAGCTCCTGCATTCTCTGGGGTTCTCCATCAATGTGCTGAAGTCACACCTGACCCCCTCTCAGAAGCTACTCTTCATCGGAGCGGTTCTGTACACGGTGCGGTTTCGGGTTTATCCTCCAGAGCAGCGAGTCCGGGATATTCGGGCTATGATTCCGATCTTTCAGCCTCTATCCCGGGTTTCGGTCAGGATGACCCTGAGGCTGCTGTGCCTCATGGCCACCTGCATCCTGCTGGTCGATCATGCCAGGTGGCATATGCGGGCTCTGCAGTGGGACCTGAAGTTCCAGTGGGCGCAGCATTAGGGGAATCTGTCCGATTGCGTCCAGATCTCGGAGGGCACTGCATGACAATTGCAGTGGTGGCTCACAAACCAGGATTGGGTCAACGGCAGGTCCCTCTCCCTTCCCCAACCAGGACACACAGTGGTGACAGATGCATCCCTGCTGGGATGGGGAGGCCACATGGGAGAGGCAGAGATCAGAGGCCTCTGGTCTCCGGGGGAGTTCGGGCTCCACATCAACCTTCTGGAGCTTCGGGCAATCCGTCCTACACTCAAAGCCTTCCTTCACTCTGTTCGGGGAAGAATAGTACAGGTGTTCATGGACAACACCACCACCATGTGGTACTGCAAAAATCAGGGCGGGGTGGGGTCGTGGGCCCTATGTCAGGCGTCCCTCCACCGCTGGACATGCCTGGAACATCAGGGCATATCTCTGGTGGTTCAACACCTTGCAGGTTCACTGAACGCCAGGGCAGACAAACTCAGCCGCAGGTGCATGATGGATCACAAATGGTCTCTTCACTCGGAGGTGGTGCAAGGTCTCTTTCAGCAGTGGGGAGAGCCTTGGTTCGAACTAGTTGGTACCGAAGTGAACACGCAATATCAGCAATTCTGCGCTTTGGAATTTCCAAGGCGGCACTCACTAGGCGATGCTTTTTGTCGCGAGTGGAGTTGCGGTCTTTTATACGCCTTTCCGCCTGTACCAGTTCTGCCCAGAGTGCTGAAGAAAATCAAGCGCGACCGGGCCCAAGTCATTTTTGTGGCTCCAGATTGGGCACGACGAGTCTGGTATCTCGAGTTGCTCAACATGGCCATCGATCCTCTGATCTGACAGCCTCTTCGGGAGGATCTTCTGTCACAGCAGCAGGGGACGGTCCTCCACCCGAACCTGTCCAGCCTCCACCTCGTTGCGTGGAGATTGAGCGGCGTCAGTTGAAGTCATTTGACTTGCCTCCCGAAGTCTGTGATGTAATCTTGGCAGCCAGGAGTCCCTCCACTAAGATGGTATACGCCTGCCGAAGGAACAAATTTGTGGCATGGTGCGCAGCAAAGGCTGTGGATCCCCTTTCTGCCCCTCTTTCTGAGATTCTTTTGTTCCTCCTGTCTTTTGCCCAGCAGGGCTCTGCTCTGGGAACTATCAAGGGCTTTCTCTCAGCTATTTCTGCCTTTCTAAGGCTTCCTGATCAGACTTCTCTCTTCAAGTCCCCGGTTGTAAATCGTTTCGTAAAAGGCATTACTTATCTCTTCCCTCCTATCCCCTTCGTAATACCGCAGTGGGACTTGAACTTGGTCTTGACCTATTTGATGTGCGCTCCCTTTGAGCCGCTTCACAACTGTCCTTTAGGACTCTTAACTCTTAAAACTGTATTTATGGTAGCCATCACATCTGCCAGAAAAGTGAGTGAGCTCAAGGCTCTTTCATCGAAGCCTCTTTTTCTGGCTGTACATCCGGACAAGGTTGTCCTAAGAACTTGTCCATCCTTTCTTCCCAAGGTGGTCACCTCTTTTCACATCGGGCAAACCATCACTTTGTCCACCTCCGCATCCTTCTAAAGAGGATGAGAGGCTCCACCGTCTGGACCCAAAATGTGCGCTTTCCTTCTATCTGGATCGCACCAAACAGTTCCGGGTGGACGACCAACTCTTTGTTGGCTACGTGGGCGCCAGGAAAGGTCGGGCCGTACACAAGCGGACCATCTCTAGATGGGTCATTTTGTGTATTAAAGCCTGCTACTCTCTAGCGAAAAAGGAGCCTCCAGTGGGGCTACATGCCCATTCTACCAGGGCGATGGCAGCCACTACTGCTTTGGGATGAGGAGTCCCTCTAGATGACATCTGTCAGGCAGTTACGTGGGCATCACTGCACACGTTCACAAAACACTACTACCTGGACAGCCAAGTCCGGAGAGACGGCTTCTTTAGCCGTTCTGTTCTACAGGACTTTCTGGTGGGAGCCTGGTTCGCAGACCCACCTCCGGGGTTGGCATTGCTGGGGTATCTATTCTAAGGTAGGGAATCAATAACTAACTGTTTCTTTCAGATGAACAGTTTACTTACCTTCGGTAACAATATATCTGTTAGAAACATAGGTTAGTTATAGATTCCTTACCGCCCCACCCATCTTCCCTGTTCTGCAAACTGATTTCTAGGGTTAAGGACATTCTTTCAGGGCCCTAGTTTTGTGCATCAGTGGTCAGTGTATTGCAAGGCTCTGAGTTTCTGGCGTGGAAAGTCGTGTACAGAACTGACGTCAGCACGTGAGGGCGGCATCTAAGTAGCTACTGCAACGTCCTTCTGGCGACCACGACGCCAACAACGGACATGGAGCTGACCGACGCCACCTTCTGAAGCGCAGAGGTACTGCTGACGGAAAACCATTCGGATCCAGTCTGACGCCTGTAGGTAATTCTAAGGTAAGGAATCTATAACTAACGTATGTTTCTTACAGATATATCGTTACCGAAGGTAAGTAACTTGTTCTTCAGGCACAGTACTTAGAGGGGATAACAATACTATAGCTGACTGGAATTCAAGGCAGCTGAAGGATTTCAGTGATGGGAGATTGATCAGGGAGGTGTTCATGTCAATAAACAGGAAATGGGGTCCCCTAGGGATGAATCTGTTTGCCAACAGGGCGAATGCTCAGATTCCCAGATTGTACAGTTGGAGACCAGATCCAGGGGCGGAGGCTATAGATGCTTTTCTGCAAGATTCAGGAGGATTACTATTTGGTTTGATCCAGACGGTGTTACTGAAGCTGAAAAGGGAGATGGCAGAAGTAGTTTTGATAACTCCCTTTTGGTCATCCCAAGTTGGGTATCCAGATGTTATGGAGATGTTGATTTCCGACCCAGTACATCTACTGAATACCCCAGACTTGTTAACAGGTGCAACAGGAGACAGACACAAATTGGATCTGCAGGGTCAGTTTAGGTTGATAGCTTGGCTGATTTTGGGAGAGCCTGACAGGTGTCAGGGTTATCGTTGGATGCTTCTAAACTTATCAGAGAGTCATGGGCTCCAGGGACCTCAAAGGCGTACAGGGTGGCCTGGAGAAGATGGGTTCATTGGTGTGTTTTGAGGGGTTTGGATCCTGTATCAGCACTTTTGGTAGACGTGGTGAATTATCTGACAGAAGTTTTCCTTGAGGGAAAATCCTACAGTTCTGTTAATATTGGTAGGTCGGCATTTTCAGCAGGGCATGAGTTGATAAATAGCTTACCTGTGGGTCAACACGATGTAGTGAAGAGGTTACTTAGGAGCGTAAGGAGAAAAGCTCCTCCATGAGCAAAATATTTGTCCGTGTGGGATGTGGACCTTATACTAAAGGAATTAGCTAGTTGGACTGAGAATGAAGTTTTAGATTTAAAGAACCTTTCGTTAAAGTTAGCTATGTTACTATGTCTAGTCTCATTTAGGAGGGTTTCTGATGTTAAGGCACTAGAAATTTGTGGACAAACATTTGTATCTGATGGGGGTTGTTTCTATATTTCTAGGAGAACAAAAACTTTGTCTAGAACAATTGTTTACCCAAATTCTGATGAATGTAGAAAGTTGTGTATAGTGAGATGTTTGTGGAGTATGAAAGCAGAACAGAAAACCTGAGATGCAACTCGGATTTGCAGCTGATAATTACTTATAGAAGCCCTCATAAGGCAGTTTCTACTGCTACTTTGGCTCGTTGGGTCAAGGAAGTTATGAGGAGAGCAGGAATAGATCTATCTAGATTTGGAGCTCACTCTACAACGGGGCTATGGTGTCAAAGCCATTCTTGTTAGGGGAGGGCTGACTGGGATTTTAGCTGTAGTGGATTGGTCATCAGAATCAGTATTTAAGAAATTCTATGTTAAACCTATGGATTGTCCAGTGAGGAATATTATGGCAAGGCTTTAAACATGCATAATATTGGTCTCCCTGCCTTGCCATAAAATTCAGATTTTCCACAGCTAGGGTGGGTAGAAAATCATGATTTTATTAAAGACTCAGAGGCTGATATTATCCCTCTCTCTGGAATTCCCACCCTATAATATGTTTCTTTGGTGCGTTTTCAGGATAAGACTACAAGAAATAAGATGGAGTAATGGTGAAGAGATGAATTGTTCCAGTTGATATTTTGGGGATTTGTTTATTCAAGACTATTCTACGAGATGTGATCTATGAAGGATGATCGCAGCAAAAGAGGGAAGATAGCTGCCACACAGGCAATTAAATAGAGATTCGAATGTTAATAGATTCCTAGTCTAAGTTCTTATCATTGTTTTGTTGTTGCTGCTGTGAATCTGCAATTAAAGAGACCTGCATAATATCAGCCTCCGAGTCTTTAATGAAATCATGACTTTCTACCCACCCTAGCTGTGGAAAATCTGAATTATACATTAGCATTATAAGGCCTGTTTTCACATAGAACTGTTGTTTTGCACAAGATTGATTTTCTCTTTTCCTGCAGATGCTGTAATTTTCCAAAAGCCTTCTGTTAGGGAATAGGCATTCGATTTGTATTAAACAACTGATAGTGATGTTCACACCAAGTGGAGAGGCAATAACAGGAAGCATGACTCATGGGAAGAACTGTCTGACCTACAAGATGTGGACAAAGTATCTTTTCAAGGGCTTGTCTCTGTGTTCTGTTGAGAAGATGTGAGAAACTAGGGAGTTTACCTGCTACCGGTGTTTGTTTAAATCCTAGTGGATATAAGGAACAGGGAATGTGTTTGTTGTTTTCATTTGTGTTCTTTTGAATTTATATTAGCGTGCTCTTAGGGTAGAACCCACCCTCTCTCAAACAGACACTCTTTCTGATACTCTCTGACTTATTATATGCAAAAGCACTCTGGACCTTATTGAGGTCAAATGGGTTATCTCTTTTCATTTATAAAAGATGTCTGTTGATTTAGAGCTGAGAATACATTCCAACTTGAAATTCCCTTGGCATAATGTGTAAGCTTCAAGCGTATGCGTCTTTTCTCTCATCAGAACTCTTAATTGTATTTTCTGAACTGACACCTTTACTCTGACATAAATTTAGCTTAAGGAAAATCATTTATGGAACACACGTGTTGTATTATCTCTTTATTAGTTTTAATCTTCACTAATAAAGTATTTTATCTTGTTTTGAAATATCAACCAATGTATTATTTGAATTTGTAATAATGATGACTAAAGATTAATATTTGTTGAATAAAATAAATTCATCTTATTAGAATTGTTGATAAACCCTTTAACTCAAACAGAATTCTCTTTAGTTACTGTTATAATAGCCAAGTGAGTTTGTTGTCGAAAGAAAGATTGATGTAATGATTGCTCCATTTAAGCTCTCTTCATTGATGAACAACAGTCCATATGGCCAGAGGAGTGAGCGGTTATTTAAAACACACCCAAAGATTAAGGTACAAAAATGCCTGCGCTGTCAGTGATCAGTTCAGCAAAATATATTAGCTATGTACATTCGATTATGCACAGAGTATATTCAACGCATGCGCAGAGTACATTCACCTCTGCACTTGTGTGGAGTACATTCAACATTGCATATGCTACCAAAGGCGCATGCTGGCAAAAACCTCCAGCACGAAAGCACCCAACAACAGGCAAATACTAGATGGGCGCGCTGGTACTTACGGTTATGACACATTTTACATACCAGCAACTGTATCTCCAGTAAGAAGATCTCCAAGTGCTGGTAGGGATATATTCCACCTCTTACCACCCTACAAAATGTTGAAGTACTCCCCAAGCCCACTGTGCACAGCACAAGAACAACGGTGGTAATCACAGACCCAAGCCCAGCAGAGGTTCACAGTTCCTATTTTTGTCCTAGTCGGCAGGAGCCAAAAAAAACAGTAAGTAATGTAGGTAAAGGGGGTGTTTATACACCTTAGAATAGATAGGCTTTACCCCATCACTTCCTGTTTTATTCTCGCTTTGAGGTGGAGGTCACCTAAAAAGGATAGGGATATCTAAGCAATGGAAAGGGGAGGATAATCATCTCCACTTAGGCCCTTAAATATTTCCGACCTGAAGGCTTGCAATTTTTGCATTCTTTTTAAAGATACTGAAAACAAAATGGTGACATTTATTTTTAAGGCACCGAGAGATTGACTACGTTGAATAACAGGATGGAGCTCCAAAGTCGTTAGTAGTGACTGTAAAGCTACATCATCACCCATAATGAATCATCTTGATCGTCTAATGCTTTACACAGCACAACAAATCAAAGGAAAGGAAAAAAAAAAACCTGCGTATGAGCTACTCGCCTAATGACACAATAAACTGAGAAAAATGCATACAGAAACTCTGTATTGCTGTTCTTCAGCAGTTTTAGTATCTATGTAGCAAACTCATAAAGTTTCTGTCCGACGCCTTTTATTTGATTTCAGTTTTCTGGGTTTACCAATGGTACACGGGGATTTCATCTGCTATCCTTGGTTTTTAGGTTTCGCCTGCACAGCGCTTGCACTGTGCTTGTGAAATCTATTATTTTTAAATATGTCTTAAAAGAGGCTTACATCCCGCTGCCTCGCTTACCTGGCTTTTCATTGGTTCCTGTGCTTGCCACTTACTTTTCCTCCATTTCTATTGGCTGTAGCATATTTTCCTGCATTTACCCTTCACTTGTTCCTCATTTTCTTCTCTAATCAGTTTCCTGTGGCCAAAATACTGCTAACATCTGCTTTGGTGAAACTATTTTTTCATAAACTTTTGCCTCTTTCTGCTTTTTCGTCTTGCAGCAGATTTATATAGCGCAACTGGAGAGATTACGTGATTTGCCCAGAATCACAGGATGTTGCACCACCGAGACTCAAACTGGGATCTCCAGCTCTAAGTCAGCAGCTCTGGCTGCTGCAACACATCCTCTCCACTCATGTGATACTTGTTTGTTGACAGTGTGTCTGTGATTCTCCAGCAGCTGTTTGGTTTGCATGTGACTGGGAGAGGCTGTGAAAACATCAGCATTCACATCTAACCCCAGACACTAAGATTGACACAGAAAGAATGATTAGAAAGGAAACAAACCTGCCGTAATTAAAATAAAAGTAAATAGTGCATGCTCTCTGTGAACAAGAGCAGGCATGACTATCTACAGCTTCATTCAAGATCAAGATGCTTTATTCAGTAATCTGAACTGTAGGATCAGCCCAGCATGCAGCACGACGAGGTGTCGTACTTTGCAATTTGGGACCGCGTAGGAGGCAGGGCCCTACCCCTGTCTATCCCGGTATTAGCGAACCGCGAATGGTCAATGCGGTATGTACAAGTGCTTTGTGTAACGTTCTAGCTATGAAAGCACTGTGTATACGATATTATACATCACTACGTGGGTTCCATCTTAGAGCGGTGGCCATCTTATGGTTGCCCTCACATAGGCTACATATTACGAGCAAATACGGGCCTTTAGAGCACATGTGCCTTCCTTTGACTTCTCTGTGACCTGGGCAGCTTGGCCCCGCTGCCCCTGGTCAGTCCGGTCTCACGAGCTCCCCGTCCTTCGGCCACCTGTGATTAGCATCAGGGCTTGACACACCATAAAGCCTTTTCATCCCACACGAGCCTCCAGCTAATCTCTTTCACACCTGACTGTTCCTGCTTTATGGCTTGTTTTCCAAACAGGAGATGCTCATGTTTATTGGGGCCTATCGATATCTGATGTGGGATCTGAGCCTTGCTGGGTAAATTATTGTGGGCTGGCTTAACTGGAATGTGGGATGGTCATCATGACTCTGCCTTTTCGTTTGCAATATATACATTTATATGGCCATATCGTAAACCAAGGAATGTGTGCCTGAAGCATGATATTTTGTATTTAAGGAGGAGCCAGTTTCTGTAACTTTAAGCAGTCTCCTGAGAACATACACGCTGGTGTACTTCTAGGATACCTGTAATTGGTCTGCAGCCAATAAACTGATCTCTGACTTCACCCAGAAGACTCTGTGTTTCTGTAGGTCTGAAACAGGAAGAACCCGAAGTCATAGGGTGTGTTCCCCTGCACCGCTGGGCTTAAAATTCCCAGTACTTCAGAGGGGGGCTAAGCCCTTTCAGCCCAGTGAGCGTTGTGTTGTGCGCTCACTCTGCATCCTTCTAAACTGCACCCTTCAGCCTGTGCCACACTGCCATTTTTTCATTTTCTCCTTAGGTGTACCAGGCTACCTTCAGTATGATGTCAAAAGTGATTCTCAGCGCATTTCATCTCTTAAAAGAAAATACCTTTCTTTTAGCTGTGCCCTTTTTCACGTCACTTACCACTTGAAGCAAGTTTTGTAAATGTGCTTTAAGTTTTCACAGCACTTTCTTTGGAAAGTGGACCCAGGGGGTGTCTCCAGAAAAGAGTGGAAGAATGCTTAATGGTCACAAATGTATGACTGAAATGTTGGGCTCTGCTTGCAGGCCATGACCTTCGGTCAGTGTTGCTATGTGCATCCTTTGTAGAGTGAGCTGCCAGGGGTCAGATGTAACTCAGTCACTTGCCAGGCACTTGCCAGGCACACTGAAGACTTTAGGGACTATCCCACTGCCGGTTTAGGGTTAGTTTTTCTCTTTTTATAATGACTCCCTCTCTTTTATCACTGCTTCACTTCATGTGGAATATGTCCACCTTCCTCCCTGGAGGATTGCTCAGTGAGCTGAGAGATCCCCAAAAACAATATTTTGTTATTAGTTCTGCTACATCCGCAATGCGTATGTGCGTTTTCAAAAATAATAGTTGTATATACTGTTTCCAAAGATTTTATTTTTTATTTTTATATAGCACAAACTCGACCCGAAGATATCAGAGCACTTTAAATGAGCACCAGTTGCATAACAGAGGAACACATTCATTTTTGGGCACAGGGAGATTAAGTGGTTTGCCCAAGATTCACAGGATGTGTGAGCCTCCCGCCAGGCTACAACATAACTTGTCAAATCAATGGGGGTCCCTTGAACTCTCTGTACACATCCGAAGATAGAAGAGATACACGCACAGTGCATGCTGTGATGGAGAATCAGGAAACAGTAAGTGTACGGAAAGGAGTCTTGGAAGGGGTTGTCACCCAGGCTGGTGAAGACACCTCTTGAGTGACTTGTCAGCTCGTTGGTGGTCACAATGCACTCACTGTACTCATCTCTCTCTCTCTTTCAGTCTGGGGCATATTTACAAGGGGATATCACCACAAGAATGTGACTTAAATTGTGTTTTAAGTCCCCATGTGCGCCCGTAAATCACTGTGAGGAAATACTTACCATAAGATGGAAATATCTACGAGCAAGGAGACCAATGCATGCTGACAGAATAATGTTTGACTATCGAACAGTCTGCTTTCGCTTGCTAAACAAATCATCCAATAGCGAGCAACCAAGATGTAATTAAAGCTCGGCCAAGTGTTTCTAATAGATGTAACCAACATTGAGAAAGGCGACTATGCTGAAACGCATCTGTTGGGTACAATAAATCTGGAAAAAAGACCAGTGAGTGCACCTGTTTGTTTTGTGAGAAGTTAAATTGGGAAGGCCACTTTCACAGAGGAGGCACCCGTTGTGTTTAGTGTTCGGCAGCATCTAGCGGCTTTTGGAGTTACATGTTTATTTCGATTGTCAGGACTGCAGAAGCCTGAAAAGCAAGAATATGCCAGCTAAGCACTGAGTTGTTTCATTACTAAATGAGGAGCGAAGGGTTACTAAACCACTGCCAGCAGGTATGTTATATGCAATATGGCAATTGCAGCAGAAATGAGGGGAATTGAGATTGGTTTTTAAAAAACATGAAGACTTTCTTGGAATAAAAATGTGTTTTAAGTCAGCATGTGCGCCCTTAAATGACTGTGAGGAAAAACTTACCATAAGATGGAAAGATCTATGAGCAAGGAGACCAATGCATACTGACAAAATAATTATTGACTCTCGAACGGTCAGCTTTTGCTTGCTAAAAACGTCATCCAATAGCGAGCAACCAAGATGTATTTTAAGCTCGGTCATGTGTTTTTAATTGATGCAACCAACAATGAGAAAGGCGACTATGCTGAAACGCGTCTGTTGGGTTCAATAAATCATGAAAAAAGACCTGTGAGTGCTCCTGCTTGTTTTGTGAGAAATTAAAATGTGAAGACCACTTTCACAGAGCAGGCTCTCTCCTCTCCTACGAAAAGTGTTTGACACCGCTTCGGGTGTCAGACAAGAACGGCTTTATTTTCTTGCAAGCGCTGTCATTAAAGAGTCTCTGGAAACGCAGGGCAGACGCGTTTCCGCCTCAATGGCTTCATCAGTGCCTGTTCCAGGGGGTTCTTTTTGAAGTTATTCCGCCTGTGACCACTCCCAGTCACATGGTTACTGGCCCTCCTATGCCTCACAGGTGCAATGCACTTGGCGCTGCTCATCCACACTGCTGCATTCTGGTTAGTGTAGTCCTTCGTATGAGCCCATACAATGACGGGGCCTCTTATAACACCAAGGAAAGAGGATGTGGTCCGTCGGCTAAACTGCCGACTTTGGTGCTGGAAACCAGGGTTCGAGCCTCGAGGTCGCGTCCACATCCTGTGATTCTGGGCAAATCACTTAATCTCCCCGTGCCTGAATGTGTAATGTAAATACGGTGCTCATGTAAAGCGCTCCAATACCTTTGGGTCGAGTTTGCGCTATATAAATATGCACAAAAAAAAAAAATGATGGCCCAAACTGTGTTGGCCTGGATCCACACGCCACCGCAGCCCTGAGGGTGGCAAAGCCCTCCTGTGTTCCCCTTATCAGGCAAACAATTTTGCCTCCTCTCTCCCCATGCTGGTGATAAACGCCATGTGGAAATCAAAAGCCGGGGGGGGGCGACGCGTTGCAGTCTCATGCGAACACCAATAGTGCAGGTAAACCGCGTAGCAACATACCGAGAGGGCGTGTCACTTAGCCTGCAGCTCGCACTACATACCAACCAGGCTCTCTCCTCTCCTACGAAAAGTGTGACACTACTCTGGGGGTCAGACAAGAACGGCTTTATTTATTTTATATATATATCTGTGAGCAAGGATATTCGTGTCCGAAACGCGTCAGATTGCAGCTCTCTAATAAATAACAACAGGGCCTATACTTGGAGGATTCGTGTCGTCTCTATTCGCCTCATAGTCTGTGAAAGTGCTGAGACTTAGTTGGTTTTTTGCATATATATATATATATATATATATATCGGTTTTTCGTTCTTAAAATCTCGTCACCCTACTAAAAAAACATTGGCAAAACCAATAGATTTTGGATAGGGTGTGGCCTAATGTCCAGAGCTGCCGACTTTGCAGCTGGGGAGCCAAGTTCGAGTCTGCGGTCTGCTCAAAATCCTGTGATTCGCGGGGCAATTCATCTCTCGGTGCCTACCACAAAAATTCATTGTGAACAGTAACTGATGCTCATGTAAAGCCTACCAATACGTTCTGGTCGACTTCGCGCTATATTAAACTTCGAAAAAGAAAAAAAAAAAACGTTTTGCGAAAGCTTGTTATAATAACTGCTAGATAGACGGGATGACGTAACCGTAAATTACGTAATGACACATCAATACGTTTATCCAAGTCTCGCGAGGGCTTCTGAAACAACGTAGGTATGGTCGCAGTGCTGTACCGAGAAGCATGTAAAACTAAGAGGTACGCCACGCTGATTAGATAGTGTAACTGGCGTCCGTTTTTGTCCCTGTAAATTACAGTGTAACAGACCATAAGTATTTAACGTCAAGAATCTCGCCCACATCCTGGGAATCCATGCTCAAAGTATGTCATTTTCCCTAAGTAGTGTTGCCAGCTGTTAAAGAATAATAGAATTACACATTTTGTTCACGCATCTCCATTTCTTTTTCAATAATAGGCTGCCTATTTGTTCACTGATGAAAACGTAACCCAGATTTCAAGTACCTAGCCCGGTAGGTATAGTGTGTTCACTCCACGGTCTCCACCTCAACAAACTGAGCACTTCACGTGGTGGATTATATTGCATGTTGAATAAATAATAGCCGTTGTTTTACTTTAGGGAACTTCCTAGTTCCCAACGAACTTCCCGTCCTTACGAGGAAGCCCTAAAAATACGCTTTTAGACGGTTAGTTATGTGGCTTTAAGAAACTAGATGATTCAAGCTGAACTCAAATGCTTTTGTTTTGGAACAAGCGGAGTATTCTTCAAAGACCTCTGCATTTTTTTCATTGACCAGGAGCAGGTTTCGGACCGCTTGCTCCGAAACAGACCAGACCTTAGCATCACAGAAAATCTGTGTTTCATTGTTTTCTTTTCTCACGCATTGTTGTTGCAGTTTTGCTACAAATAAACTTGTCTTAACACTGGTGGTGGTAGCGAAACTCACGAGTGGCACATAGAAAACACAAGGCATTACTGAAGCTAATACTGTGTATGCGGAAACATTTTTAAAAGATTCCCAATTTTCGAGTAGAGGGTTGCTGTTTCTTATCTTTGATTCATTTCTTTAACACACGGACAACTGGGGTTTGGCAGGAGTGGATGGGGCATCAAGCTTTGATAAATGTTGGTGGGAGAGGTTGTGGAAGCAAGCGGAGTACAAAATGGTGAGTAGGAGGGGCTGTAGCAGCCAGACCCCAAGGATATTGCGCCATAGACATGCACATTTTTCAGCACTTTTATTTTGCTTGTAATCATTAATTTTCCTATCGGAGCGAAATGAGACGGTGCCACGTTAGGTTTTACGCGCCTTACGAGCAGAGTTGTGCTTAATCACATACAACATAGCACAACTCTGCTCGTAAGGCGCGTAAAACCCAACGTGGCATCGTCACATACAACATAGATGACCATATTCTACGGTCCAGGGAGTATAGGAGTTTCCATACCCCTATTTTATATTAGAGGACTATTCAGTGCCCTGAATTATGATTGCCATTCATTTTAGGATAAAGATACCCATGAGATGAAGTCGCCTTAATTTTTATACTACCAGCGTTTCGCCTTTTGACGTAGCAGTCATTGTCAAAATTTTCGATACTGTTTAATCATTTACAAATCTGGATTGAATATACACCCTCTATTAAGGGTCTCATGATAAGACATATGATATTGTGCCATTGTTAGGAGAGACAACATCAATAAATGTCTTGAAGAAGGTCGTCCAAACAAAAGTAATAACCCACCGAAACGCGTTGACGCAACCCCATTCTGTTAAATTTGAGGAACAATTGAGCCTAATCGTTTTCTGATTTGATAGACTCCCCTGGTATTGATTCTGTCAAATTAACTCCATTATGATGATTTTTAACATGTCACTTGTTTTTTGTCTCTCATAAGTTTTGATATTAGTCTTTGAGTCAATATATGTATATATGTACTAATATTTTTCTTTTAATCGTCTTTACATGTGTCCAAGGTTGTGTTTTTAACTCTTGATTGTGTTTTATTAAATGAAATTTTGATAACTTTCAGAAGAGGTTTTCGTGCATTTATAGTTTATAATTGATTTACGGATCTTGATTGAGTATATTTGTGAGCCTAAGACTGTGTGTCTGATTACCAAGTGGTGGCATTTGACTTCTGGTTAGTCATTTCCCAAGAGAAATCCTTCCTTTTTACACTGTCTGTATCGATACCCCGTCTCTTGGTGAGTGGGGCCACTCCCGTTTTGTTTTAAATCATTCATTTTCAGCCTTAAAATAATGCAAGCATTTTTAGCAGAGTATTTCACTTTGAAATAGGCATGTTAAAAGTGTTTGTTTGCTATATTCTCATTTGTGCTAACTTTCCGGATCATAGGTTAAGTCAAGCACAACAGCACAGGGTTGCTAGTCATCCTGTTTTCTGTGGCATTGTGGTGACTAGGAGCTAGTGGTTCCAAGCCCCAGAGCCAGCTGCTGTATTACACCACGTTTTGAAATGTAACCATATTGACTGATCGTAATTGCTTAGTGAAACAGTCGTATACAAAGTGAGAAGGTTTTGCCTATTGTATAAAACATGCATGAAGAGGCGTACAACAAACTGGTATGAATGCACAGATGGATAATAACACATTCTAATGAATACTGTTATGGTAGAACACAGCGTGCAATATGTGTCACTAAGGGGCATATTATCAAGACAGGTGATAAAATTATCGCCGCTTTAGCGGCAGAAAACTGCCGCTAAAACGTCGATAATGGGATTGATAATATACTCTATGGAATTCCAATTGAAGCTCATGGGCTTCAATTGGAATTCCATAGAGCATATTATCAATCCCATTATCGACGTTTTAGCGGCAGTTTAGTGCCGCTAAAGCGGCGATAATTTTATCGCCTGTCTTGATAATATGCCCCTAAATGATGAAAAACTGATGATTTGCAAAGCTGCACTAAACACGCTGTTTTCATCACACCTAAAATTAATGACTGTACTTTGTCCCTGCCACACTTGCAGTTGGATATGTAGTTTTATTCTTTTATTTTTGTCCGACTCTCCATCCCAGAGAGTATGTTGGAAGATGTTCCTGGGGCTCAAGAGGGCGAGGCTTGCAGTCTACACTTTTACGCAGCTGCCGCTCGTCTCTGCTCTCTCTTGCAGTCCATAACTCCTTGGAGGGCTGCCCATTGCCACATGTGAGAGTCCGGCCGATTCCTATTGTGCTGCCTTTGGGGCATATTTACAAGCAGGCGATAAAAAATTATCGCCGCTTTTGCGGCCGTTTTTTGCCGAAAAGCGGCGATAATTTTATCGCCTAATTAGCATGGCCACGCTAACGCATGAAACCTTGCTTTAGCATCAGGATTCCTAACGCCCAGCTTTGCATCTCTAATGAGATGCAAAGTGGGCGTTCCTGACCTAACATGACAGGAGAAATGTCGCTAAGCGACATTTCTCCTATCATCAAGCCCCACGCTATGAAGCATAGCGTCAGGAAAAGTAGCGATAACCCCTGTTATCGCTACTTTCCTTACGCCTGCTTCAGGACTGACTTAGCCATGATATCCTATGGAAGGTGGATATCATGGCTAAGTTTGTGAGTCCCTATCAGCAAGCTAACGCCACACTGCGTGAGATTATCGCTGGGTTTCCATCGATAATCTCACGTTAGGCAGTTAGCGTGAGGATTTTTATCGCTGAGGAGATAAGCGTTGCTAATAGCACGCTATCTCAGTGATAAAAATCCACGTTACCCAGCGATAATTATCCTCACCCTAAGAGCGCTGAGTGATAATTATCACCGGGTGTTGCTGTTATGCCCCCAAGTGTTCATTGTCTGAGCAACCCCCTGCTACTCTGCCGAGTCATCCTTCTCCATCAGCTGATATGCAGAGTGCGTCCTTTCATGTGCTTTTCACAACTGTTAATCACAGCCCGCAATATCTCAATAGCTTCGTGACTGTCTCCACAAGCAGTCCACAAATCTGCAGCCAGTATAGACTATGTTCAAGACCTCTGTCTCAGATGGACTTGACAGCGTCGCTATCCAAAATCCTGTTTAAGCACTGGTTGCATCACTTTAATTGATTACACATTCCCTTCTGTCTCTTAAAATATCATCAGAGCTCTACCTAATCCTCATACCATGTTTTGTTTTCACCCCTTTGGTACAAAATTGGAGGTCTCAGAGCTTCAGTTTACAAGTGACAGCCACATTGTTTCCACGGTGCATACGTGTAGGGAGAGCATCACGACCTTTGTAGTGCACAAGTGATCACAAACTATTTTAAGCTACGTGAACACAGAGTTTGCCAGTGAAGCGCTACTTAAGTTTTCTAATCTTCCTATCAACAGCATTGTTTCCCCTTTGTTCTGTGAGGCGCACTGCTGAGAATGCTGCAAGCTCTGAATGTGGTGTTCTGCAGGGCCCATTGACATGATTCCTAATGCGGCAGGTGGAAGCAGGCAGGTATTACGGCTGTACAGCACAACGTAGTGACGTGTGTGCGTACAGCTAATAAGATGGCAACATTCTTTTTTCTGTCTTCCCAAGACCCTTTTTTGTATCCAAAAAGCTGAATATTGCGATTATCGTGCTCTTTCACGATTTTGTGAATCGCAAGATGCTAGAGGGTCTGAGCCAGAGGCGCAACTAGAGCCAAATTTCGGGGGAGGTGGGTGGGGGGCTGACTCACCCAACAATATGCAGAGTGGAGATGCAGGGGCTCTAAGAAGCGGTGAAAACAAAACAAAGCCTCGTTAACAATTAAATGGTCTTTTAAAGACCTGTGAAGTACTCGGGTGCAGCTGCTAGAAAAGGGACGCCAGCCCACATCAGCTCAAAAACTGTGTGTGCGCCCGGGAAGCTGTCTCAGCCCGGGCTGACACACACGATTGGTGCTGAAGCCCTTTGAGCCCATTGGGCGTTGCGCGCCTGGCCTGAGCAGCAAGCTGAGAATGGAGGATGGGCTGGAGGTTCTGGGGTTGCAAGCTGAGATTGGAGGGACGGTTGGAGCTGTTGGGGAAGCAACCTGACAAGGAAGGGTGAGCTGGAGAGATGGGGTAGCACACTCAACAGAGGTTGGGACAGGCCTGGTTCTAGTATTTTTTATTTGGGCGGGCCATGAAGAAGCTTGGGTGGGCCATGAAGATGAATGGGTACTGCCCAAAAAACAACAACGTATTTAATCGATCTGATATTTTAAGTATTGGCATCTGTCAGCGTTTGACATTTTTAACAGAATAATCAGCACCCAAGGTGCTAGATGCTCCCTTTCTCTGATGTGCTTCTGACTTTGTGGGAAGGGAGGGAGGCTGCTTGTCAAATCTTTAAGATGCAGAACTTTAATACTGCAGCATTCTCCCGGTCAAGTGCAGTAACAAAAAATGTTCTGCCGACATACAGGGCCACTTTGCAGCTTTTCATGTTTAAAACAAACTTAGGTGACTTCACACCTCTCCCTATATCAATAGTGCTATTCATTAAAACACGACAAGGGAGAGCCTACAGGGCTGCACGCCCCTGTGAAACATTAAGGTGGAAAACGCTTGCTTTTGAGTTCTGAATGCCCTTGGGTAGGCTAGGGCATTCATTGGGTGGGCCTGGCCCACCCTCTAGAACCGGGCCTGGGGTGGGAGGGAATAGGGAAGCCCAAGGACAGTGGAGTGTGAGGGGATGGGGAAGCAAATGGACAGTGGAGGGTGGGTGGGGAGGCTACGGGAGAAAACGGTCAAGGGGATGATGCGGAAGTAAGAAGCCAAAGGGAAGGTATGTGGGGAGGTAGTAAGAAGGACAGCTGATGGGAGGGCCATTAAGTAACATGGAGGGAGTACGCTTACTCTTGTAGAGGGCTTAAACAAAAAGAAAAAAGTACTGCTTGACAAATGACTAGTAGAAGGACAATTAATACATCCATGATCTAGGGGAGGTACAAACATAAGAAGGAAAGCCTATGGAAGCTCTCTAATAATTTACAAATCAATAACAAAACCAACCAGTGGTGTGCAATGAATGGGGCTTTAAGCCAACTGTAAGATAACATGTCTCACAACAGGCAGCACATGCACTGTCTTGGACGAGACTTAAAAAGGCTTTGTTATATATTAAATGCTATTTTCTTCTTTACTCACATATTTTAATACAAGTATAATCTGTTCTTATACAAAATGATTTTCTTCAATTTGTTCCCCCAATTTCTTAAATTTGAGTGATTGTTGTCTGGATAACTAGTTACTCTAAATCATTAGCAGGGAACCAGCTTCCAAAAAAGATTTTCATACGTAATGTTCGGATACAATCTGGACAGTGTTTCAGATGTTAAAGGGCCTTATGCAGTATTTCCATTACCAAATGAGTGATTTCCGTAGCCAGATATTGTCACGTAAAAAGGTAATTGACAGACTTACTGCAAGAACTATGCCATGCAGTGTCCAAATGTAAGGACTGGTCTGTCTCCCGATTCCCAGCTTGATGTGGCATCTCATGACCAAGTACCCTGAAAATACGCTCACGTCAAAACAAAGACCTGACCTGTACATCCTGATATATATATATATATTATCTACTGGCGGTCGCCAGTAGATAGTTATAGTTAGAACCGTGTTTCCATAGGAAATCTCAAAATTCTATTTTGAATAACTTTGGCGCCGGTTGACGAATCCTCGCAAAATTTTCAAAACTAATGGGGCGCTCTGTTCAGCTCCTACCCTGAAAGTCTCGGGGTGATTCGTCAAGCGGGGGCCGAGAAAAAAGGGGGGTCCCAAAACGTGTTTTCCCCATGCATTTTTCCATAGGACCTTTAGACGCAGCTACAGCCCGAACGGCTGAACAGAATTACTTGAAATTTGGCAGAGAGGTAGCCATAAGGTCAAGGAAGTGCCTTTTGCAGGTCTGGTGTAAATCTGTTCAGTATTTTCTGAGAAAATAGCATTTAAAAGCATATCAATATCTATACGCGCGCACCGTGCGCGCACCCTAACGTGCGCGAGCGTAATTCTGATTGGTGGTTACATGTTAGTCAACGTTCGAATCGGTCGAAATCAGGAAGTGTCGGCCGCCATTTTGTTTGTTTTCAGTGCGAGAGTGAAAAAGGAAGGTGGCGAACGTGAAAAGGGGGCAGGGTAGAGAGTTCCTTACTCCCTAGCCTTTGTCAGGCGGTCCCTGAAGGACCCCGAAGGCAGACATTTTTTTTTTTTGTTTTAAAATCGCGAGGGTGCGCGCTCGGTGAAAAACCAAAAAAATCGCGGGGGTGATTTTTATTGTAGTTTATTGTAAAATAAATATATAAAAAAAATAATAATACATAAATAAGTTAGCATTTAAAAAAACGTACAAATTCACTGAAAAAACCATAGGTTTCACACACGTTATAGTTAGGAATTAGCATTTAAAAAACCTTGCAAAGTCACTTAAAAAACCATAGGTTTCACACATGTTATAGTTAGGTGGATATTTCACTCGTAAAAAAACAATTAAATTCCCCCGTTATAGTTAGTTCAGATAACTATAACTCGCGCGACCGCCACTCTATCACAAGGATGATGTCATCAGTGATGTCATGAGTGATGCCACTGACCATGTCATGAGTGATGTAATATGTGACGTCATGAGCAGTGGATTGCGGGCGCGCGAGTTATAGTTATCTGAACTAACTATAACGGGGGAATTTCATTGTTTTTTTACAAGTGAAATATCCACCTAACTATAACATGTGTGAAACCTATGGTTTTTTAAGTGAATATATATATATATATATATATATATATATAACAACACAAAAACACAACCTCTGAGAACACGCCTAAGTGTTGGATATGTCAATTATATTACTCATTTGACTAACCATTTTCAGAGCTTTTTAAAATAGTTTCGTCCCCTTTGGTGCTTTGCTCTTCCCTCTTAGGACTTGGTAATACTCTAATCTTTTGGGCCTTGCAGGCACTAAAAGTCTTGGAAGATTAGAGAACACATTTAGTTACTGAGCCAGCTGTATTTAAATCTTGGTCTCTGTGCTTCCCAACTGAAGGTCTATGAAGTTTTCAATCCACTAGTGACAGTGCCTTCGACTTATAGTAATTCTGATCACCACAGTGAGTCCTCGTGATCAGCTTACCTTGATTTTAGTGGCATTACACCCCTTTGAACGATCAACTGATGTGCCTCTGATGACTCGCCACTATTGTCGATCAGACATCAAAAGGCTAACTAAGACCATAGGTAAGTGTATATGATTTATGTGAAATTAATTCATGAGCTGTGTACTGAAAGCCAAATAACAAAAGGGAGTAAATGAGTATTTTTCTGTATACAATAGCCAAGTGACATATTGTTGACACCTTCTTCCCGTAGATTAATTGTACTTGGTTCAACATGTTTGCTACAGCAGTAATGTAACAGATGCATATGCTAGATTCCCTGACAAGGAAAAGCTGTATGAATGTCAGATTAGAAACTATTTCAGTGCAGTTTTAAATGGGCTTGAGTGAAAGCAATTATTGTTAAACTGAACCTAAAAAAAAGTCAATACCTTTAACATGCTTTCAATCACATCTAAACCTGTATCCATTTCAGAGCAAGACCAAAGCAGCTGTTTCATCTAGTGTCATATCTATTCTAGTCCTATTTTCCGGATGTGCACAACTTTACCTCTTGTTGCTATCCAGGTGAGATGAAGTGGCAAATGGGGAATGTTAGAGCAGAATGCTTGTTCTAAACACCCCAACATTGCATTACAGAAAAAGTGACAAAAACGGAATAGTGCTTGATAAAGATCTGCATGGTATCTACAGATAATTTGAAGAAGAAATCTGTTCGTACTTATGCAAATCTTCATTATATGACACAGCCTGAAGGGTACAACCAGCACAAAGATATTTTCTGTTTGTTTACACTGAGGTCCAAATCACTTCATGCCACATGTTTATTTAACAGAGGAAATTGTAAATTCCAGATTTAATATTTTGTGTGTTAAGCAAGTCAACTGAGAGTTATAGTTGAACAGTGAAGAGGTGAGAATAATAGGCTAAAGTACTGATAAGAGTAATGATGGATCATTTTTAGGTCGAGACTGTGAGAGCATGCGCTAGCACATGCACTCGCTTGTGAGACATGATTATTAACAAAAAGTGCTTGGAGCTCGCCTATTGCTTACAATTTGTTGGCTGGCATGGTACTCTTCTTTACAGCCTCATAATTCGTCAAGGCAAGCCTGACATCATTTCTGTTCCTCTCTGAAGCAGGGACAAAGCGCACTGATTGATTTGCTTTAATCAGTGCCCGTCCGCTGCTCCCAGCGTGATTGAATTACTATTTTGTTCTGTTTAACTTTTAGTGCCCTGCAAACAGAATTCGTGTGATTACCAATAACTTGTCCGGCTGAACAAACAAAATTGCAGAGAAGTATTTTCTTTAGTTAATTTTCTTTTACTTTGCCAGGTCTTTTCTCACTTAACACTCTTTTTTGTTTTTGCTCGCGGGCACTATTCTCAGAAGATTAGGATTCTTTTTTTTTGCAAAGCAACATTGTTTATTTCTTATGTGTAATTTCTGAAATGATGCTTTAATACATCATTGTGCCGTACACCCCAATTCACGCCAATACACTTCACATAATCAAATCCACCCCAGACCAATACAATCCACTCACCCCTCCCCAATCCAATCACCCCAACCCAAACTACTCACCTCAGTCTAAACCATCACACTCCAGTCCTCCCAACCCACCCAACTCCATTTCGCCCCACTCCAATACAAAAGCAATCAGCCGCACTCCAATTCAAAAGCAATCTGCTGCACTCTAATATTCCCCACTGCACTCCCAGTAGCCTGTCCCAATCCAAAACAGTCTACCCCAATCCAAAACAATCTGCCCCACTCAATTCAAAGCAATCTGCCCCACTCAATTCAAAGCAATCTGCCCCACTCAAATCTTCCCCACTCCAGGCACCGAAAAATCAGGCCACTCCAATCCAGAATAATCTTTCCCACTCTAATCTGCCCCACTCCAGTCACTGAAAAATCAGCCCACTCCAATCCAGAATAATCTTTCCCACTCTAATCCCGAACAATCTGCACCACTCAAGTCCCGAACAATCTGCACAACTCCAATCCAGAACAATCTGTCCCATTCTAATCCAGAGCAGTCTGGTCAATTCAATCCAAAACATTCTGTCCCACTCCAATCCAAAACCTTGTGGCCCACTCCAATCCAAAACCATGTGCCCCACTCCAATATGCCCAACTCTAAAACAATATGCTCCAATCCACATTGCCCCAATCCAGTCCACTTTACCTCAATCCAACCCAACTAACCCCTGTCCAAACCACCTCACCCCTATCCAAACCACCTCACCCCTATCCAGTCCACCTCACCCCTATCCAATCCACCTCACCCCTGTCTAATCCACATTACCCGTGTCCAATCCACCTCACCCCTGTCCAATCCACCTCACCCCTGTCCAATCCACCTCACCCAATCCACCTCACCCCTGTCCAATCCACCTCACCTCACCCCATCCAATCTACCTCACCCCACCCTAATCCAGTCCACCTCACCACACCCAAATTCAGTTCACCCCACCCTATCCAATGCACCTCAATCCAATCCAACCCACCTCACTCCAGTCCACCTCACTCTACTCAGCTCACTTCACCCCACCTCATTTTAATCCACCCAACCCAGTCCACTCCATTGCAGTCCAACCCACTCTACCCAATACACCCCAACCGGTTCAGTCCACCACATTCCTTCCACACCATACAGCCCACCACACTCAAATCCACCCCACTCAAGTCCTATCCACTCCAATCTACCCCCTCCACTTAATTCACCCCACCCCACTCCAAGCCACCCTACCCTTCTCTAATCCAATCCACCATAACCCAATCCACACTACCCCAACCAATTCAGTCCACTCCACCTCAAACCAGTCCACCTCACTGCACTCAATCCACCCCTCTGCACTCAATCCAACCCACTGCACTCAAGCCAACCCACTGTACTCTAATCCAATCCACCCCAATCTGCTCCAATCCAATAGACCCCACTACCTTAGTCCACTCCACTCTATGCCACGACACTCTGACCCTGCAATCTACAACACTCTCTGACACCCTACTTCCCCTCCTCGACTCCCGCCAATTCTGTCTGACACTCTTCGCCATCCACTCCATTTTAGGACACTCCAAGCCACTAACTTTTAGTCGTGGCGAACAGCAGCCACACTGGTGTACAACATGGAAACAATGCATTACCAAAGCCAAATATCTCTTGTATGAGTGTGACCTATTGGCTTTTCCAGTGCTTGTTAATTAAGATCCTTGTAGAGGCAGATTCAGAGTTAATGCATAAAATCTTGATATTTTTGGCTTAAGCCCCAGACATAACGCTTCAAACAAGATGTTAGTATTCTGGAAATCAAATTCAAGCATAGTGTTTGTTTGCCCTTAGTATTCCTATCGAACCCCTTTTACAGGGCACATAGGGCTTCTTTGGCCAACCTTGGTGGTTAAAGCCTTTTACTCCTGACGTCCTAGGCCTGACCTACTCTGGATCCCTCTCAAGTGGGCCAAGTACCCCTTCTGCACTTGACTCTGTTGTAGCTGTGGTTAAGCAGTCAAGGCACCCTTGGGGTGGGGGTATTGTAGATACAGGTCAGTGAACCAGACTCCCAACTCAAAATGCAAATAGTTTGAACAAAAAAATCAATGTCCAGCTAAATATTTGGTTTTATAAAAAAGAATTATGCAAAGGAATATGACATTCTGAAGCAACCACACAACACCCTTGAGGTTGGGGCGCTAGTAGTTGTCAGACAAATCCCTGTCCCACCCTCCTTTTTGTAACATGATCAGGGTTATTCCCCATTCACTGGTGACCGCATCATGGGTTGTAAACTATTAGGATGTAATCAAGAGTTGCCTTTTGACGCTTCACGGTTTCAGTCAAGTGTCTGGTGCCGTAGCACCTTCAGCAGGGAATCCTCCCGGGCCACAAAGACCCAGTGTCTGCCTTACCCACTCGGATGGTGTGACATTGTTCAGTGGTGCAGGGAGTGCCCTCTCCTCGGGGGCTTCCAAGCCCGGATCTTGTAAGGCAAAGTCAGGCTGCTTGTGGTGGATGCAGCTGCACCCGGTGACGCAGTCTGTTACAGATGACCAGCGCTACTAGTCAGTTTTCAGTGATTGGAACTGCTCCCGCTCGGTGAACACAAATGTTAAGTGGCTCTTCCCCTAGCAAAAAGGGGCAGGGGGAGTTCTCTGGCTCCTGACTGGAGCTCCAGCGAAATTGTGATGTCCTCAGTGATGTCTGTGTTCCTCGGGGAAACAGGTGCAGTTAGTGTGGTAGGCCCAATGGACATGGAAGTAATCCTCTCGTCCGGGTCACAACCTGAACAGTTGTCCACAGCAATACCAGCAGCCCCTCTGGCATAGGAAGTTGCTGCTTTTCTCACTATCGGGCGCAGACTCTTCATTGCATTCACCCTAAACATGGCGGACAAAAGTCTAATGTTCCAGCCCAATTAAGTTCACCAGTGGCCACTTCTGTCATACGGGGTCCCATTTGCATATCGTTGCGGGATTGATGCTTCCCACACGGTGCAGTTCACATGGCTGACATCACAGTAGCCGTCTACGGGTGCTGTCAGAGTATTCCTGTGCATGCATATCCCACGAGAATCACTGTTCCTGTAGTAGAGAAGTAGAAGATAAGACTGCGGTTGTTCTAATACTGTAGTGGCTGGGGACAGTGTGTCCTGATCTTGGTGCCCTCACACACCCCAAAGGATGTCATGCTTCATCATTGGGCAGTGCTCCTCTTAGGGCCGGCGCTGCAATGCCCTACGGGTCACCCGAAGGGTTACTTTATCGGAGATCTTTTTAAGATAAAGCTGAAGGGGTGCATGTGGGTGTGAGTGGCAGTGTTGTTCTAACGTGAGGTTAAAAGATGACTGGAGGGGTAGCTAGTGGATTTATTGAAAAAGTGGCCCCTCTGCCATTGGTAAAAAACCAGAAGGTTGTGCTGCGTGAGGGGGATAATGGCCCTCGGTAGCTAGACATGAAACATACCCCTAATGGGCATGTTTAGAGGTCGACATGTTTCGCACAATGATTGGTTTCAGGAGAAGATCTCACGCGCTTCTTCAGGACCAGAGTGAATGTGTTGTGAGTGCGTGTAAAGTGTAGTGGCCTGTAACAATCAATCTAGTGCCGGGAATAGTGTTCTGGAACGACAAAAACCAGAGGGAGGAAGAGTCAATACATATGAACCCTCCTGATAAGGTAACATTAAAAGGGGCCTTGGTCCCCCATTGATAAGCCAAGTGCTCGTGGTATCTTATCATCTATTTATAAGTTACAGTAAGTGATTCCATTTGTGAGCTAAAAAGATATAGCAACATAGACAATGACCCGATAGGTGCATAACTCCTCACCTCACTCAGTAATTCCTCTCAGCTGGGCTCCCTCCAGCCCTCTCCTCTTCCTCACAGGGCACACTGTTCTTGGAAAGCAAACAGGCAATGGAGCTCCAGGGCCAGTGATTTTGGTTTCCTTGGATGACGTACCCCCAGTTCTGGTCATAGGCAGAAGTCTTGCACAGCTTACCCTCCTCACACAGCCCGTCTGGCTCATTGGCATATGACACAGGTTTGAGGACTCTACCTCCCTTTATAGTCCATTTCCAGACACCAAATGTAATTAATGGTTTGAGTCTTTAAAGTTTTATGTTGGGGTTCTTCTTCTTTTGAAGTTGGCACCTCTGCTTTACCTCTTCCTTCCACAGTGGAGAGAAAAAAAACAGACTCCCTTTACATTTCAAAAGACTGCTCTTTTATTTAGTGATAGATCACAAGGAAGGTGCCTGGACACTTCCCATGAAGGGAGATGGGGTTGAAAAGAGATTCATGAAGAGTTGGGCTGGGAATCTGTGATTAACCTTTTGATGCACATATTACTGTGGCTGACATCCAGGTGTGAACTCTGGTCACTCACGTACATTAGATAATCAGCTTTGTAGTCGTGCCTACTGTTGCAGACCTCTTTCATGAAGGAAGATGTACCATGGTCACCCTGAAAGAGGGACTGAGTTGGTCACACAAAATGTCCTTCTTCAAGAAGCATTGGGGACACAGAGAACACTAGATGGCCACGGTGTGTACAGCAGCAGACAAAGACAAAGACCAAGCTGGGGATGAGTGGGGTCATGGTGCTGTGGTGAAGCAGGATCTCCTTCTCAACATGCAGAGACTGTGCAGAGGAAGGTCAGTGCTCTTATTCCCACTCAGTGAGTAGACTGTGCACACCTCCAGTGAATCTCAAGGTTTGCCTTCCCGATACCCTCTGAGAACAAACCCAGCACCTTCCAGCTGACTTAAAGACTTTGGGGCTATGGAAGGACTCACTAGAAAGCAAATGGAGAGTTGTGAAATTTGTTATATATTTTATTTAACTTGACCCGAAGGTATCAGAGCGCTTTACATGAGCACCAGTTGCTTTACTTGAGGACACGTTCATTTTTGTTAGGCTCATATTGTGCCCAGGGTAACTCTGGCAGCTTTCTTTTTTTGGGGAAAATTATTATATCTGTTTCCTGCCAAGAGTTAGGTGGAATTCCCCGATACGGTACATCCAAAAATAAATCATGTAATATTGGAGCCAGGTCAGACTGGAGCAGCTTGTAGATATCAATAGGGATTTTATCTGGGCCAGAAGCCTTTCCTGAGGATAAAGAGTTTATTGCGGCTATTATTTCTTCCAGTGTAAATTCTTCTTCCAATTCTAATCTTGTATTTTCCTCGATCTTACTCATTCCTATATCCCCGTCACGTTTTGTTGAGGTAAATCAAACAGATCTGCTTGATATAGCTTTTGATAAAATTGCTCAAAGACCCCTATAATTTTGTCCATATTAGTTTCATATTGGCCTTTGTTAGACCTGGTACCATTGGCGTGAGTCTCCCTTCCATTTTTCTGATTGTCTCCTCTGTTTTTGATATGTTTTGCTGGTTTAGATGCTTTGGACACTGTGCCACTGCTATTCAGTGCCACAGTGCAAGTACTCCCTATGTTAAATTGATGTCTTGATTAGTGACTCCATGATTGGGTTATTTGATTTACTTGTCAGACCCTAGTACAGTGCACCATGTGTGCCCAGGGCTGGTAAATCAAATGCTGCTGGTGGGCTTGCAGCACTGGTTGTGCCACCCACAGAAGCAGCTTGTAAAGTGTGTCTCAGGCCTGTCATTGCAGAGCCTATGTGCAGTCTGGTACTGCCATGGTGACTGGCCAAGTGCACCCACTTGCCAGTCCCTAAACCTTCCCTTATCTTAATATCAGACACCCCTATGGTAGGCCCAAGGGCAGGGTGCATTGTAAGTATAAGACAGGACATGCCCTGGTGTGTGTGGAATGTCCGAATAGTGAATTACAGCCATTTTCGTTTTTCACTATTGCAAGGCAACCTGTTCCCCATAGGCTACATGGTAGAAATTTGAATTTAGTATGCCTGAACTCAGAATGATAAAATACATCTTTTAGTAAAGTTGGTTTTAACATTCTGTGTTTGAAAATACCACTTTTAGAAAGTAGGTATTTTCTTGCTTAACTGTCCAAGCCTGCCTCTGCTAGGTTGTGTATTGTCTGGTTCTGTGAGTGAAAGGGGCTGGGGATTCCAGGGGAGATGGTGAGTCAGCCCAGGGCTGAATAGGAAGATCTGCATGTAGATGGGTGGGAGGAGTTGAACCTGGGACCTGAATATGGCTCTGCCTTACCTCCACAATGCTGGCTCCACCTCCTGTGGTGTGTCTGATGTCTCTTCCCTGCACTCTGAAAGTAAAGAAGGAGTCAGGTAAATAAAGTGCTCCAGGACTGACCAGAACTGGTTTGGACTAGGCAAAGGCCTCTCTGCCTTCAGAGAACAAAGAGAAAAGTAGTATAAATATGGGGACCCAAACCCCAAGACTTTAGATCACTTCTGGAACAACAACAAGAAATCAATGCCGAGGAGAAGAACCAAAGGAAGCTGTAGGAGTGGACTACCCCCTGCCGGTGTGCTGTGTTGCTGGGTTGGCCTACAGTGGTGTCTTCAGTGCCAAGGAGAGGAGAAGGAACTTTGTGTGTACTTCATCATCTTGCAGAATATTTCTCCAAGGGCTTGAACTTGTGCTTGCCTCCTGCTGAAGACTCAGGGACAACAGACTTCACCACCAGCTCCCCTCTGAATTTCCTTTCTGGGAATTCTATCTGCAGAAGCCTGCGTGTCGCTGGGAGCTGGAAGCACGACGCAACGAGAAGCGTGTCGCCGCCGCAGCTGTGGTCATCGCATTGCTGGAAAAGCGTTACGCTGCCGCATCTCCCAGAAGCGTGCCTTCGTCGCAGCTGTCTGCTGTCGCATCACCGGAGAAGCTTGTTGCAACCGCGAGAGTCGCCGTCGCATCATCGGAGAAGCATGTCGCAGTGCCTGTCGCGGCTCCAAATTACAGTCGCCGCAAGGCTGCCCCAGGGCATGTCGCATCGTCTCAACATCCTCGCATCAAGGGCGCCATTTTATCGCACCGGATTGTCGCATCACATCGAAGCGCCATCTTGCCGCATCGCAACCGGGCTGCAACATGAGAACCTACGCATCACCTCCTCTCCGGTAAGGATCAAGACGCATCCCCTACTCTGCGCAAGCATTGAGGCGCACCGCATCATCTCCCCCAAAGCAAGGAACCGACGCATCTCCAACGCTGCAAGCCTTTTATTTATTTTGCGTTACACATCCAGACACTTTTGTGAGAACTGTGTCGCAACTTGAACTAAGCTAATTCTACCATCTTTAAGTCAATTTTGAGTACAGTATTGTGGATTTTTGTCGTTTGTGGTCTTGTGTTAAGTCTATATAAAGAATACATATTTTTATAAAACCTGTGTGGTGTCCATCTGTAGTGTTTTCACTGTATAACTGTATGTGTTCACAAATGCTTAACACACTGCCTCTGAGATAAGCCTGTCTGCTCGTGCCAAGCTACCAAGGGGGTGAGTAGGGGTTATCCAGTATTGTAATCCCCTTACCCTGACTTAGAGGCAAGGATCCCTACTTGGTCAAAGGTACCTACCTCTGCCAACTAGAGACCCCCAGTTCTAACATTGGTGGTCAGCGGTGAGGATTTGAACCTGCATTTGTGACTCGTATACAGTGATTGGTGTACACTACTAGTGAGTGCAGACCAAACGCGACCACATACTTTTTTGGTAGAATTGTTTTTCCTTGGACTGTTATGTTTTCCTGAGAACTGCCAATTCTTACTGCCATGAGTAGACCAGCATCTGTTGCATCTATGGATCTAGATTTTGAGGAAGATAGATTGAAAATCTACACTTTGAAACAGCTTTTCTCTGCAAAAAATTGAAAGTTGCTACACCAGGCATTTCTAAAAAGGATGACTACCAAAAGGTGCTGAGGGCCTGGGTAGAAGCAAGAAATGCCCCTGAGTCAGTGGTAGAGCCAGCTGGGGATGCAGATGGGCAACTGGATAGGCCAGTGTTTCCAGCCAGGGAGGTGTCCCCACCTGGCAGTAGTGTCTCCTCCAAAGACCTGTCCCCCCAGAGAGTTGGAAGACAGGGAGATAAATAGGGCACACAAGCTGAAGATGGCCAAGCTTAAGATGGAGGTTCAGAGGGAAATGGAGAATAACAAGTTATCCTTGGAGAGAGAGAGAGAATGAGAATGGAGCATGAGAGGATGTTGAGGGAGTTAGAGATCAAGGCAAAGGGCTTAGAGATCAATCCCTCTGGTGGCAGCGCACCATCTGTGCCTTCAGAAAGCAGAGTGTATATTCCCAAGGATGTCATCAAAGATTTCCACAAGCATGAGGATATTGGGCAGTGGTTTACAGCCTATGAGATAGCAATGTTGGCCCACCGGGTCCCTGAGAATGATTGGGGAGCTGGGTTGTGGGGCTGCTTTGTGAGTGAGGGGAGGGATACTTTGTTAGACCTGCCCATTGAACATAGGATGTCTTATGCCCACATGAAGGAAGCCCTGATGACAAGGTATGGTTTGACCCCAGAACTCTATAGACAAAGGTTTAGGTGTTGTAAGAAGCTGGAGGGAACCACCTGAGTTGAATGTGTGTCTTTCTGTTGCAGAGCTATGGATGGTTGGGTGAAGGGTAGCAAAATGGATACTTTTGAAGAGCTCTATGATTTGTTTGCATGGGAGCACTTGTCTGCTAATTGTTTTCCAGAGCTTCGCCAGCACCTTATTGAAAGCAAGTTAACTAACCCTAGGAAGCTTGCTGAGGAGGCGGACCGCTGGGTCAGTACCAGGGTTCACAAGGGTCATATGGGAGATTCCGCCAAAGGTGGGCAGGGTCCCCAGCAGAAGAGTGTGGTGGACAAGGATAAACAGAGGGAGTTCCAGAAAGGGCCCCAAAGTAATTCCCAAGGGAGCCAAGGGAAGGGTTCCCAACCTCCCGCTGAGAAGAAGTCAGAGCCCCCGACAGGTAAAGCTGTTCAAAGGTGGCCAGTTACCTGCTTTCAGTGTAAACAGGTGGGACACTGTTGGTATGATCCCCAGTGTCCATAAAAGAGTCAGTATGTGCCACCCCCGTGAGATGGCCAGTGTAGCCCTGGGAGTGGAGGAGAAGGGTGCCCAAGGTGGGTGGGGTCCAGCAGAAATGTCCCATGTCTTATTAGGAGACTTTGAGATGGTCCCTCAAGCTCAGCTGCCTGATAACACTAAGAAATACAGGCAGTGGGTGACCATCAATGGCCATAGAGTGGAGGCTCTTAGAGACACAGGAGCCAGTGTGACAGCTGTCAAGTGTCACCTGGTGTCTCAAGAACAGGTTGTCCCCAATGCCTTTAACCCAGTTGTTGCTGCTGACAACGCAGAGAGCCACTGAAAGGTTGCTCAGGTTCCCTTTGAGTGGGGTGGGGTCTCTGGTACTCTTCGGGCAGCCATGCCTGTGGATTGTCTGTTGGGCAATGATTTGGAAAGCTCCCCTTGGGCTAAGGTGGAGAAGAAGGATCATTTGGAGATGTTGTGTCTGCCTGAGTTGGCGTGTGTTACCACTCGGTCTATGGCAGCCAGTAAGGGTGTTGAAGAGGTCCTGGAGCCTGAAAGTATGGCCATGGGACCTGCCTTAAACTGAAGAGGTAGGGAGCACGGGAAACCAGCCCCCATTGTTCCCAAGGTCCAGGAGGAGGATGACCTTGAGGGGGAGGCCCTGGAACCTACAGGGGAGCAAGTTGCTGAACTGGGGGGTCTGCCTGAGCTGACCCATTGGCAGCAAGAAGGAGGACCCTTCAGGGAGGAATTTTGTGCAGAACAAAAGAAGTGCCCTTCTCTTGTGGGTCTGCGGCAACAGGCCACAGACCAGGCAGCAGGTGATCAGTCTGGATCACATTGGATCTACTGGGAGAACGACCTCCTGTATACAGAGCCTAAGGTTGCTGAGCCTGGGTCAGCCCGTGTGCTGGTGGTGCCCCAGCTCTTCAGAGCCTTCCTACTTGGGTTGACTCACGACATACCTTTAGCTGGACATCTGGGGCAGGATAAGACATTTGAAAGGATTGTCACCCACTTTTATTGGCCCCAGATGAGGAAGAGTTCAGATACTTATTGTAGGACCTTTCAAACTTGCCAGGCAAGTGAGAAAAGTGGAAGGAAGCAAAAGGCTCCTCTCCTACCTTTCCCGGTAGTCAGTACCCCCTTTGAACGGGTGGGAATTGACATTGTGGGGCCACTGGACCCCAAGACAGCCATGGGCAACAGGTTTATCCTGGTCTTGGTGGACCATGCTTCCCGGTACCCAGAAGCCATCCCGCTCAGGACAGTGACAGCCCCCGTGGTGGGACGTGCACTGATGGGGAGTTTCTCCTGTGTGGGGTTTCCCAGAGAGGTGGTGTCAGACCGTGGTACCAATTTCATATCTAGTTATATGAAGTCCCTGTGGAAGGAGTGTGGTGTTACCTACAAGTTCACCACTCCTTACCACCCCCAAGGTAATGGGCTGGTTGAAAGGTTCAACTGGACCCTTAAAGGCATGATCATGGGTCTTGAAGAACCAATGAGGCGTAAGTGGGACGTCCTCTTGCCATGCCTTCTGTTTGCTTACAGTGAGGTGCCACAAAAGTCCCTAGGGTTCAGTCCCTTTGAACGTTTGTATGGACACAAAGTAATAGGACCTTTGAGTCTGGTCAAGGAAGGCTGGGAGCAATCTCCCAGGAAACCTCCCCAGGATGTATACAGTTACATGCTGGCCTTCAGGAACCAGACTCGGCGAATCAGAGAGCTTGCTCAGGCGAATCTGGAAGCTAGCCAGGAAGAGATGAAGCGGTGGTACGATCAGAATGCCACTCTGATTGAGCTTCAACCTGGACAGAAAGTTTGGGTCATGGCCCCTGTAGAGCCTTGTGCGCTCCAGGACAGGTGGAACGGTCCTTTTGGGGTGGTGGAGCGCAAGAGTGATGTTATCTACCTGGTGAACTTGCGGTCTCCAAGGAACCCTTTGCGGGTCCTACATGTTAACCGCCTGAAGCCCCACTTAGAAAGATCCGAAATGGGCATGCTCCTAGCGACGGATGATGGAATGGAGGAGGAGACTGAGCCTCTTCCTGACCTCCTGTCTGCAACAGAGCAAGATGGGTCAGTGGATGGTGTCAGCCTCTCTGCCACACTGATCAGCAGCAAGATTGTCGCCAACTGTTGGGACAATTCTCTGATTTGTTTTCCTTGGTGTCACTGAGTGGTGCGTTCATGATGTGGACACTGGGGACTGTCGTCCTGTGAAGCACAAGGCTTACAGAGTGACTGACAAGGTCAGGACTTACATCAAGGAGGAGGTCGCCAAGATGTTTGCCTTAGGGGTGACTGAGTCCTCCAACAGTTCTTGGGCCAGCCCAGTGGTCTTGGTCCCAAAGACTGCCTTGCCTGGTGCCACACCTGAACTCAGGATCTGTGTGGACTACCGAGGACTCAATTCAGTCACCAGGACTGACGCGCATCCCATCCACAGAGCTGATGAGCACATTGATCGGTTAGGGGCTGCACGGTACCTCAGCACATTTGATTTGACGTCTGGGTACTGGCAGATCGCCTTAACTGATGGAGCCAAAGAGAGGTCAGCATTCTCCACACCAGATGGGCACTACCAATTCCGAGTTATGCCCTTTGGGATGAAGAATGCCCCTGCCACCTTTCAGAGGTTCGTCAACCAGGTGTTGGCTGGGCTGGAAGATTTCAGTGCCGCCTAACTGAATGACATTGCAGTGTTCACCGCCAGTTGGGAAGAACACCTGCGCCACCTCTGGGAAGTGTAGATGGCACTGCGCAAGGCAGGCCTCACGATCAAGGCAAGTAAGTGCCAGATCGGGCAGGGTTCCGTGGTGTACTTGGGGCCCCAGGTAGGGAGCGGCCAGGTGGTGCCCCTGCAACTCAAGATTGATAACCATCATGGCATGGGAACCCCCAAAGACTCAGACACAGGTGAGAGCCTTTTTAGGACTCACGGGGTACTACAGGAGGTTTGTCAAGGGGTATAGCAACATTGTTGCACCCTTGACTGAGCTGACTTCCAGGAAGCAGCCCAAGAAAGTGAAGTGGACTGACACCTGTCAGAAGGCTTTTGACGCCCTGAAGACTGCCATGTGCACAGCACCTGTGCTTCAGGCACCCAACTTCTCAAAAGAATTCATTGTTCAAACAGACGCTTCAAAGCATGGTGTGGGGGCTGTTCTATCACAGATTAATGGAGAGAGCCTAGACCAACCTGTAGCCTTAATCAGTAGGAGGTTACTTCCACGGGAACAGAGGTGGAGTGCAATTGAGCGTGAGGCATTTGCTGTGGTCTGGGCACTGAAGAAGTTGAGACCATAGCTGTTTGGGACTCACTTCCAGGTTCAAACAAACCACAGGCCCCTCAGATGGTTGATGCAGATGAGGGGTGTGAACCCAAAGTTGTTGAGGTGGTCCATTTCCCTACAGGGGATGGACGTTACTGTGGAACACCGCCCTGGTACAAAACACGCCAATGCTGAAGAGAACTCATAAGGGGAAGGGTAGTTCTCCCCACATTTCAGCTGGAGGGAACACATGTTAGACTGGGTACCATTGACGTGAGTCTCCCTTCCAGTTTTTTCTGATTGCCTCCTCTGTTTTTTATATGTTTTGCTGGTTTGAATGCTTTGGGCACTGTGCCACTGCTATTCAGTGCCACAATGCAAGTGCTCCCTATGTTCAATTGATGTCTTGATTAGTGAATCCATGATTGGGTTATTTGATTTACTTGTCAGACCCTAGTACAGTGCACCATGTGTGCTCAGGGCTGGGAAATCAAATGCTGCTGGTGGGCTTGCAGCACTGGTTGTGCCACTCACAGAAGCAGCTTATAAAGTGTGTCTCAGGCCTGCCATTGCAGAGCCTATGAGCAGTCTGGTACTGCCATGCTGACTGGCCAAGTGCACCCACTTGCCAGTCCCTAAACCTTCCCTTATCTTCATATCAGACACCCCTATGGTAGGCCCAAGAGTAGGGTGCAATGTAAGTATAAGGTAGGACATGCCCTGGTGTGTGTGGCATGTCCTAATAGTGAATTACAGCCATATCCATTTTCATTTTCACTATTGCAAGGCTACCTGTTCCCCGTAGGCTAGAATGGGCAGTTTGAATATGAATTTTATAATCCTAACTGACTCAGGGTACATGGTAGAAATTCGAATTTAGTATGCCTGAACTCAGAATGACAAAATACATCTTTTAGTAAAGTTGGTTTTAACATTCTGTGTTTAAAAATACCACTTTTAGAAAGTAGGTATTTTCTAACCCCGGGCGTAGCACTACGCTTCGCCCACGTAGTGTACGTAGCGCTGCCTGCTTCGCACTTTCCGAAGTAGGCGAAGCAGGGCAGCGCTACGCACACGCCGAGGGCGAAGCGTAGCTGCTTGCCACCCGCCACCCACCTCCCGCCTGCCCTCCTTTTAATAATATAAGCATTGAAAAATAAATTAAAGTAAGTCGACTTACCCGTAAGCGCGGCGTCTCCGGGGCTCCCTCTTTCTGTTTCTAATTTCTTCTGGCAAATGCGCATGCGCGGACACCCGCGCATGCGCATTTCTCGCGAGAAATGCGCATGCGCGGGCGTCCGCGCATGCGCATTTGCCAGAAGAAATTAGAAACAGAAAGAGGGAGCCCCGGAGACGCCGCGCTTACGGGTAAGTCGACTTACTTTAATTTATTTTTCATTGCTTATATTATTTAAAAGAAGGGCGGGCGGGAGGTGGGTGGCACGTAGTGGGGCTACGCGAAGCGCGTAGTGTGCGTAGATTTGGGCACACTACGTGCTGCTTCACGTAGCCCCACTACGCCCACTACGCCCACCCTTAGTATTTTCTTGCTTTACTGTCTAAGCCTGCCTCTGCTAGGTTGTGTATTGTGTGTCTGGTTCTATGAGTGACAGGGGCTGGGGATTCCAGGGGAGAGGGTGAGTCAGCACAGGGCTGAATAGGAAGATCTGCATGTAGATGGGTGGGAGGAGTTGCACCTGGGACCTGAATAGGGCTGTGCCTTCCCTCCACAATGCTGGCTCCACCTCCTGTGGTGTGTTTGATGTCTCTGCCCTTCACTCTGAAAGGAAAGAAGGAGTTAGGTAAACAAAGTGCTCCAGGACTGACCAGAACTGGTTTGGACTGGGCAAAGGCCTCTCAGCCTTCAGAGAACAAAGACAAAAGTAGTATACATATGGGGACCCACACCCCAAGACTTTAGATCACTTCTGGAACAACAAGAAGAAACCTCTGCCAAGGAGAAGAACCAAAGGAAACTGTAGGAGTGGACTGCCCCTGCCAGTGTGCTGTGTTGCTGTATTGGCCTACAGTGGTGTCTTCAGAGCCAAGGAATTCTATCTGCAGAAGCCTACGTGTCGCTGGGAGCTGGAAGCGCGACGCAACGAGAAGATGTGTGTCGCCGCCGCAGCTGTAGTCATCGCATCGCTGGAGAAGCGTGCCGCCGCCGCATCTCCCAGAAGCGTGCCTTCGTCGCAGCTGTCTGCTGTCGCATCACAGGAGAAGCGCGTCGCATCATCGGAGAAGCGTGTCGTAGGGCCTGTCGCGGCTCCAAAGTACAGAGTCGCTGCCAGGGCGTGTCGCATCGTCTCAACGTCGTCGCGTCAAAGGTGCCATCTTATCTCATCGAAGCACGAGAACCTACGCATCACCTCTTCTCCGGTAAGGATCAAGACGCATCCCCTGCTCTGCGCAAGCAAGCATTGAGGCGCAACGCATCGTCTCCCCCAAAGCAAGGAACCGACGCATCTCCAACGCTGCAAGCCTTTTGTTTATTTTGCGTTACGCATCCAGGTACTTTTGTGAGAACTGTGTCGCATTTACCAACAACTTGATCTAAGCTAATTCTACCATCTTTAAATCAATTTTGAGTACAGTATTGTGGATTTTTGTCGATTGTGGTCTTGTTTTCAGTCTATATAAAGAATACTTATTTTTTTATAAAACCTGTGTGGTGTCTATCTGTAGTGTTTACACTGTATTACTGTATGTGTGTACAAATGCTTAACACACTGCCTCTGAGATAAGCCTGTCTGCTCGTGCCAAGCTACCAAGGGGGTGAGCAGGGGTTATCCGGTAGTGTAATCCCCTTTCCCTGACTTAGAAGCAATGGTCCCTACTTGGTCAAAGGTACCTACCTTTGCCTACTAGAGACCCCCAGTTCTAACAGCCTTCACTACTCTGTATTTTCAATATGTTATTTCTATCCACTCTTTGCCTTGTTCGATGGGCCAACAATCTACCTGCCTTTTCCCCATATTCGTAAATTTCCTTCTGGTGTGCCTGGTAAGTCTGAGCCACTTGTACCTGAAAGAGCTTATTTATTTCTGCTTTTGCAACTGCTATTTTAATCCTCGCTTCTCTTAATATCTCCTGTCCCCCTATTGATTCAGTGTGCATTATCTCTAATTGAGCAAGGTTTACCATTAATGTGTTAACCTTATTGCGTCGTTCTTTCCTTTGATATCCTACATAGTTTATCACTTCGCCCCGTAAACCTGCTTTAAAAGCATCCCATACGATAGTTCGTGGGGCACTAATCTATTCATATTGAAATATTCTCTAGCCCATCTTTTAATATGGCATCTATTTGCCTCATCTATTAGGAGTTTACGATCAAATGTCCATTGCCGTATTTTACTTATCTCTGAGTCCCGCCAGTTAATTTCCAATAGCAATGGATTGTGATGGGAAAATATTTGGGGTAGTTTCCTTATTGCTATATTGTCTAATATCATAGTAGGAACCATAAAATAGTCTAAACGCACATACTTTTGGTGTGGATGTGAATAATATGTATATCCAAGAACTTTGGTATTTTTATATATCTAAGCATCTGATAGCCCATGTGTTTCCCTACAAGCCTTTAGAGCCCAATAGACCTGTGGTTTTCTGCCCTTGTATTGAGATTCCTCCTGTCGTGAGATTCCCTGATGTATATTAAAATCCCCATATATTATTACAGGGGTTGGCCAAGAAGCAAGCTCGACCTCAAGATCCCGCCAAATTCCGGGATCATCCTGATTTGACCCATAGACATTTACAATTGCGATTCTCCTATTACCGTGACTAGAGAATCTGGATTTCATTAAAGACACGGAGGCTAACATTATGCATATTTCTTTTAATGCAGTCTCCAAGCCGCATACATCATAAAACAAAAGTTCCAGAGTAGAACGTTAACAATAATAAAAGGCATGAGCCCATAACAATCTGCCTCTTTTAAATGAAGTGTAGAGCAGGCTAAGTTCCAGGAAAGGAGAAGGTAACTTCGATAATCATCAGTAAAAGTAGTGGATCAATAGCGATGAACATCCGAGTGTCAGTAACTTGAAGATTAAGAAAGATTATCTGTAAGAAAGAGAGAGATGCAAGTAATTCTGGAATAAAGAGGGGTGAAGTGAGGAAATAAACAATGTGGTTAGGCATAGGTAAAACAAAGGACAATCATTAATAAAATTCATAAAAAATTTGATAGTAATATATCAGAAATGTTTGAACTAAAAAATATATATTTAATGTTAGAAAATCAAAGGGAAGAGGAGGGGGGGATAATGTTAGCCTCCGTGTCTTTAATGAAATCCAGATTCTCTAGTCATGGTAATAGGAGAATCGCAATTTCATTACAAGACCGGAGGCTACCATTATGCATGTTGGTAGCTTTGCAAGACTACGTCAGACATATGAGAAATTGGTTTGCAATAATGGTGAGCGAAAGTACTAGCATTGGACCAGTCGGCGGCTTTGAGAATATCGTCCAACTTACCTCCGGACCAGAAGGACTTACTGGCCATGGCACCTCGGATGGAATGGGGTTTGAATAAATTTAAATCTATACCTGCTGAGTTCATAGCAATTTTAACCCATCTAGCGATAGAAGCAGAGGAGATAGCTTTGTGAGGTTTAATGAAGGAGATAAGAAGCTGATTTACGCCAGGGGGGCCGAGAGGGTTCATTCTGCGGTCGTACTCTTTCAAACAATCTACAACACAAAGTTTTTTGCACAAGTCAAAGCGCGGATAAAAAATAGAGTCAGACTTCGTCTTGGTTCTTCTAAATAGATCAAAATTGACTCCAAACATGTTGTAGGATCTATTGTAGATTTCAAGAGCTTTAACATCCGAGACCCTACTGCAGGAAACTAGGCAAAGCAGGGTTGCGAGTTTAATAGGAAGATTCTTGTTATTCAAGAGAGTATTATCAGGCCAGTTGGAGAAAAGATTGAGGATCAAATTCACATCCCATAGAGATTGATATCTAGGTTTAGGAGGTCTCCTAAGTCTAATGCTTTTGAGAATTCTACAAATGATGGTATTTTTACCAACGGTTTTACCATTAACGAGAGCGTGTCCAGCGGAGATAGCTGATCTATAACAATTGATAGATCTATAACTAAGCCCTCTTTCGAATTGTTCCACGAGGAAGTTAACTATGTCAACAATAGGTGCTTCCACAGAATCCAGGTTCCTTTCCAGGCACCAACGAACCCATAATTTCCAGATGTTGTTATACTGGTAGTGTGTACCGGGGGCCCAAGATTCTCCAAGGAGAGTAGAAGCTGTTGACGAAAGTCCTATGAGATGGTTGGATCTCCTGACACTCTCCAGGCAAGAAGGTTCAGATTCCCGGAATGAACCAGGGGGTGAATTCGACCGTCTAGGTCTGTAAGGAGGTCCCCGAGGGAAGGAATTAGGAAGGGAAGGTCGTAAGCAAGCTCCAGAGTTGTGGGAAACCAGGCCTGGGAGGGCCAGAAGGGAGTGATTAGGACGATGGAGCAGCATAACCGTTGGTTCCTTTCCAGGGTTGAAGAAAGGCATTTACTGCTAGAGCACCCGGGTCTGACATCCAGCTGTAGTAGTTCTTTAGTTGGAAAGTTAATCTGCTTGCAAAGAGATCTATTCCCAGGGGGCCCCAGGTATTGTTGAGGGAGTTGAAGACAGAGGGGTTGAGCTTCCAATCGGTGTGGTCCAAGAGGAACCTTGAGTTCCAATCCGCCGAGCTGTTTGTCTTCCCTGGGAGGTATTCGGCTCTTAGAGATATTTTGTGTTCTAGACAAAACATCCAAAGTTTCTTGGCAAGGTTTGAAAGATGTACAGACTTTTTTCCGCCTAGGCGATTTATATATGCAACTGCGGACATATTGTCCATCTTTAGAATGACAGATCTCCCTTGAAGGGAATGTTTGAAGCTCATTAAGGCATAGAGTCCCGCGGTCAATTCTAGGAAATTTATATGGTGGGAAGATTCTTCCAGAGACCAAACTCCACCCGTGTTCTGATCTAAGAAACAGGCTCCCGAGCCATGGAGACTCGCATCGGATTCTAAGACAAATTCCGGAGTTGAGCCAAAAATTGCTTTTCCATTCCAAGCATCCTGGTTTTCTAACCACCAATTCAGTTCTAGTATCGCTTCTTGATCCAGGGAGATGCGATCTCCGTACCAAAGTCCCGAACGAAGGGCTTTCGACTTTATTCTCTGAAGAGCACAATAGTTTAGTGGGCCCGGAAAGATAGCTTGGATAGAAGAGGAGAGGAGACCGAGTAACCTGGCTAATTATCTTAAGGATAAGATCTGTTGATTCAGAACATGTCTTATCTCTTTATTGATTTTTGATATATTTTTTTTGTATTGTTTTATTTTATTCTTATTATTTTGTATTTTAAATTTTAGTAATAATATATATAAATTACTGTATTATTTGGGTAATTAATAGGGTAAAAGGTCTCTTCAAATGTTAAAATTCATGCTATATTTTATATGATGAGGGTTTAGTCATAGGAGTAAATGTGGGTCTAATAGGTGATTAGTAGTTTCTTCTAAATAATTTCCGTGTAGGAAATGGGGCTAAATTGCCAAAAGAGAGTGGAGAGACCTAAGCTGATAACGCGGGGCGTCTGTTGAAGGGCTTCTCCGATCTGCGAGCGTTCAACTGTCAGAGAGCTCGCAGGATCGGATTAACGCACCCGGGAGAGAATAGAAGAGGAATGCACCTTAGCGGCCCGGCTACGCGATGCATGTGTTGCCAAGGTGCATTCCTCTAAATCAGCATTGTCCGTGTGAGGAATGGCGTCTGCGTTCGCCGCTTTATGGGGCATTTTCTCGGATTGTAGTTCGAGCGAAGAAAGGAGATGCGGAAAAGCGGGTGAGAGACAAGGGGGAGAGCCACCGTTGGGGCAAGGCTCTCCCAGAGGAAAGGAATTTTTGAAAATAGCTGAAAAGTAGGAAAATTAAGGGAAGTTGGTCATTAGGCAATCTCCGTAAATTGGAGGTCGGTTGAGGCAAGAGGATAGAAAGATAGGGGGATTATGGCCCGAGAAGAAAAGAAGTGAGTAAGCGGGAATGTTGTTATAAAGTGTAAACAAGAGGGATAGATAGCATTCCATATAAGGCAGTAATCCTATCACATTTTTAGAGAAAAAAACATAAATAGTATTAAACAGTATCAACTAAATGGTAATAGCGAGTATCAAGTAAGAGATAATGTAAAGGACTTATCTGCTTGGAGCGCATTTAAAAGAGGCAGATTGTTATGGGCTCATGCCTTTTATTATTGTTAACATTCTACTCTGGAACTTTTGCTTTATGATGTATGCAGCTTGGAGACTGCATTAAAAGAAATATGCATGATGGTAGCCTCCGGTCTTGTAATGAAATTGTAAACCCTATTCCTAATGAAGCAATGGCCCATCTGCTCCATTTATCCACCAATGCGCGTTTCACACTCCCTACATTATGCCGCATAAATATCGCGACTTCCCTTATCGTTGTTGTTTGCGATGAACAGATAATCATTTCATAACCCCCTATCTGCAGATAGTTTTTATTTCCCCAAAAAAGGAAAGCCACCAGAGTTACCCGGTTCCTATCGCCCCATTGCATAAATAAATTCCGATGCGAAGATATATTCTAAAGTTTTAGCAAACCGGCTGCAGAAGTTTATAACCAAATTAGTTTCGCCATGGCAGCATGGTTTTATTCCTGGCCAAGGAACCACTGATCACATAAGACGGGTGATATCATTACTGGATATAGCAGAGGCTAAGGGGGAAAATATGGCTGTTATTCTTTTAGATGCCGAGAAGGCTTTTGACCGCGTGGCCTGGCATTATCTATAGGTCTCGCTATCAGAGCGAGGGCTGGGCCCAAGGATAATTACAGCCATTCGGGCAATGTATTATAGACCTACTGCTAAATTAAATATCATGGGAAATACTTCGGGACAATAAAGGTAGCCAGGGGGACAAGACAGGGGTGCCCATGCTCCCCAATTTTCTTTGCCATTTATCTAGACCCGTTCATTAAGCTACTACTTTTAAACCCTGAAATTAAACCAATAATAGTCAATGGCTATGAAACTAAGGTACTGGCTTATGCGGGCGATATCGCCATCACTACGTCCAAGCCAGAGGTGGCGATTAAAGAAATTGAAAGAATGGCGGGGGAATTCGGGAATAGATCAGGATATTTGCTGAACAAGGGCAAGACACAGATCATCTGCTCAAAGCAATAAAATATTCAAGATCCACGGCAAGTTAAATCAGCAGTATATCTGGGGGTTAGGATAGAAGCCGATCTGGATACGCTATGGGCAAGCAATCTTGATCCAATGCTGGGTGAAATAGGTATTGACTTAAGGCGGATAGATAAACTTCAATTAACGATAGTTGGTAGGGTGAATATACTGAAAATTAAAATCTTCCCGAAAATCTTATACTTATGTCGCTCTATTTCTCTTGAACTGTCGGGTGCCGCTATACAGAAAATGGAAGCAATGTTTGCAAATTTTGTGTGGCAGTTTCAGAAAATTAGGCGATCCCTAAAAATATTAACACTCTCGCAAGATCGAGGTGGATGGGCCGCCCCGAATTTGTTATTTTATTACTGGGCAATGACTTTCCAACAGATGGGACCTCTTCTAACTACGGGTAGGCTTAGGAGGGAAAATGAACTCCCTTCTATATATCACTTAGCTGTAGGTCAGGAAGCTTCGGGTTTGTTCTTAAAAAAAATAGAACCCAGCTACTATAAAAAGACCCGATTTAAATGTAAAAAAGCTGCTTGGAAGGTGTGGATGAAAGTCAGTAAAGTACTGAAAGTCCCAAGGTATAATAGGTATACCCCTATATGGGGGCTATCAATACTTCCAGAAGAAATTGATGGTGGTATGGCGAAAGGGTGGGAACGGACAGGTATTGAAATAATTGGCAATCTTCGATGAAAAACTAGAGATTATACCCTTCTCAAAATTGGTTGAGCAAAAGGGGACAGATAAGTGGTCCTAGTTCAAATATATCCAAATTTGGAACGGCCTGAAGACTCTGGCCCAAGGGACTTTTAATCATGGCGCTATACCGTTATTAGATATGACCTACCGGGGAAATGTGAAGATCGGGGATTACTATAATATCTTGATGGAAACCTTACCTGATGATTTGGAAAAAATTGAGACTAAATGGGCAGAAAAGCTAGGGGATGAGGAAATTGACTTAGATATGTCACTGGAATTGGCAAACAAAAATATTTCTTTCAGCAAATCTTAAGAGTCAGCATTATAAAACCGTATTCAATTTATATTATACGCCCGCGAAACTCTTTAATTGGGGCAAACGGAAAAACGACCACTGTCCTAGATGTCAAGTCAGTCCAGCAGATATAGTACATATGTTTTCCACATGTAGTAAACTGGCATCTTTAAAAACGGGTGTGGAAGAATTTTGGATGCTAACAATTAATAAGAAAATAAATCTAAGCTTGCCCCTAATGCTATTTGGCTATGACAACCGAGCTGGTCTATCGTCATCTCAAAAAGATGTTGTATTCATTACAGTGGCAGTAGCTAGATTATTGATAGCCACGGCTTGGAAAGATTCTGCACCAACTGAGTACTTTGCATGGTTCTATCGACTTTTGAATATATATACTCAAGAAATAGCACTATATGAGAACAAAGGGCGACAAGCAAAGGAACAAGGCTACAAGATCTGGGCTCCTATGATTTACTGGCTTAGGGAAAAACAAGGGAGTTAAAGAGGAGCTATAGAACGTTTTTGTAAAAATGTTGCTAAATAATGTAAATATTTTTAAATATAATTGTTGAGCAGGGAAAGGTGGATTACTGTATAATGATCTGTACTGTATTGTGTTGCTTCTTCTTTTCATTTTTTGTTATGTGGCCACCATAAGGATTAAGGATATGTATATAATCAAATATGAAATGACAATGAAAATATATCGGATGTATCTATTTTTCACCTTGCATAATAAAAATAGAAAAAGATATCTGAGCTTTGCCAAATTTTAAGTAAAAAGGGTTCTAAAGCAAGAATAAAAAGTAGAGGTGAAAGGGGACAACCCTGTCTACCAGACCATTTACATAAATGGAGGCTGTTGAGGATGAATAGAGACGAGAAACTAGATTTAGAAATTAGGGACAAAAACCAGACCATCGAAGCGATTGAGAAATAAAAGACCAGCCCATGCAGGCAAATGCTTTTTCAGCATCAAGGAAAGATAGCAGCCCAGTAGTTCTTATATTTATTAGATTTAATTAATACATAAAAGAAGAGTCTGGTATTGTCAGATAAAGTTCTATCCTGAACAAACCCAGCTTCTTCTCTTCCTATCAGGTAACATTGGGTCAAGACGCAGAGCAATAAGTTATCTATTAAAGAGAGATGTCTGTTATATTTCATTATTTAAGATCTTTGTCTTCCTTCGGAATCAGACATATCAATGCTTCCTGGAATCATACTTTTGCAGATTTATTAGTGATAAAAAATGAAAATTACTTGAACATTTAGGTAGTAAATATTTAGAGAAATGGAGATAACATTTGATTGAAACGCCACCTGGACCAGGAGCGTTCACGTTTTTTTAATAGGTTTATTGCAGTAAGACTCTCATGAGTGTTGATCTCGTCCTCCAAAGGAGAGGAGTCAATATATAGATCATGTTCTTTCTTTATAGGAGCTAGATAGTGTGTAATAGAATCAGAAGAAGTTATTAATTTGGGTGTATATTAATTAGAAAAATACTTTTTAAATTCCTCGAATAGTTCAGTATCCTTAAATATAGAAATATTCTTTCATCATAGTTTTGATTTAAGTTCTTTCTTTTCTAATCTTAAGGTAGTTAGCTAAGAGTTTGCTGGCCTTATTTTAAACTCCATAAATTTAGCGCTAGATTTAAGTAAATAAGAGGCTGCATCCTCTGTAGAAAGCTTATTGAATTAAAATTTCACTTTGATTTAATTCATGAAGGCAGCATTTAGATTTAGAAATATAATTTAAATGTTCAATTTTTTAGATATTGTTCAGAATTTCAGATGTTTTCTTACTATTGGGCTTGCTTTTTTTTAAACATACGAAATAATGAAGCCGCTGGATGTTGCTTTAAAGGAGTTCTACAGAATCTGAGGACTTTTGTCTAAGGTATCATTAATAAAAAACAAATCCTTGTGCAAATGTTTTAAACTTTGGGTAAACTGGATGTTTAATAAGGGAGTTATCAAACCACCATATTTTATTACCATTAGAGAGAGGAAGATCTAAATCCATTATAACTGAAGCATGAGCAGAGATTAATATTGAACCAATCTGAGTATAAAAGGTGTGGAGATTAAGATTTAGATATAAATAACTGAGAAGAGTGTACACAAGAAAATAAAGTATATTCCCCCACAGACAGATTACAGAGCTTCCAAGTCTCAACCTGAGATCTGATTTCTCCGTTGACAGAAACTTTCTGTGAATATTAGAAGGGATAAATGTGATTTTAGAATGATTGCCAATGAAAAGGTCTCTGGCAAGATTGCAATCTCCATCAAAAATCAAATAATCATCTGAAATAAACATAAGTTTATGTGAGATGTCTGGCCAAAAATAAATAGAATTTTAATAACACGCAATAGTACGATAAAACAATACCCATCCTCATTACAGTCCTTTGGGCCTCATTTATGTTTTTTTCGCCGTAGGACAGCTCAGCAGGTCATGCCGTTGCACTACCCTACAGAAAAAGAAAAGTCCAGGAATGCGCTGTATCAAGTGGTCGAAGTGGGCAGGATCGAAAGGGCACAGCGTGCCCCTACGTTTTTAATTTAACAAAGTCCGTTCCCCTACTTCTTCATTCCAAAAATACTCCCCAGGACAGCTGGAATGCTCCGAACAAAAAAAATATTACAGGATCATCCAGCCCTGCACATCGAGGAAGGCCTCTGCAGTTGCCAGGACTTCTTCCCCCTTCCCCTCTGTATCTGTGGGCAGGGCCCTGCCCAGCAACAATGTAGGAGTAGTTTTGTACTGGAGGAGCAATCAATCAGCATGAAAAAACGTCTGCCTCTGATGGCCCAGCTGCTGCAGTGATTTACGCCTCATTTAGTGAGGAGGCCACATACCTGCCCCCACTGTGACCAATATAATGGTCACATCAGGACACATTGGTAGCCCTGCCCTTGACCCTATCTGCCCATTATTTTCGGGCTCACCCAGACTGACGATGCCACAAGGAAAGGAAGAGGACTTCATGTGGAAGACTGTGCCCAAATCTTGGCGCTTTTTAAAATAACTCTGGAAAATGTATAATATCATCAGCTGTTTTCCTTATTATATTTTATAAAATGTGTACTGCTCATCTATGTTCACGGATGTGGTCTTTTTAAAAATACTATTTACACTTTTCTAAGGATATATATCATAAAATCAGCCCGAGGTGTCCAGTTCTGTGACACCAGAGCCCCTTGTGGACTCCATCCAAGGTCTGACTCTGAAAACAAATAAGCCCAGGCACCAAGGCCGGGCTGGTGTAATGGACATCAGAAGTGAGGCTGGAGGGGTGGGAGGCTGGTTTTGTTAGTGGAGGCTGCAAAACCGACCCCCAGTTACAAAACCTGCAGGGCTGTCCAGCACAATGACTCACTTCTCACTCTCAAAAACGCAAAAATCACTGCAGAATTCCTTGTAAGACCAGCAGATTTCAGGCAACAATAAAAGAGTCAAGATTTATATCTCTGGTGGTTGATCTTCCTGTTGGAGAGAGATTGGAGTATTGTCTATTGACAGTGTTGACTCATTCATTGTATAACAGAGTGTGAGAAGTTGGCCTGGTATATGCTGTCCACTAGTTATAGTGGGCACCTTGCACCAGTCCAAACGACCCTTATTGATGATTAAGTTAAAAGACCACCTTTATTGAAAGCTATCCTAGTGGTAGCTATGGAGAGCAGCCTTCAGGCTAAGTGTTGAAGGAAAGTAAAGCAGCATGGTTTACCAGATTATAACCTCCTGAATGACCAAATGAAAGGAGAACCACACAAGGAATATATAAAATATATGTATTTATTACTAAACACTTTCTACTAACCTCTTTAATAGATTAGAGAACAAGATACCCAATATTAAAGCACTAGAACGACAGTAACTAGCACAATACACAGTGGGCTCCAGGGGGAGACCAAACCATATACTAAGAAAGTGGTATAACAACCACGACTTGACTAGACACAGTGCCTAGAGCACATAGAATCGCTGGGACCCCAAGGTAGTGACACAGGGGACCCACGGGGGACGCGTGCGGTGTGAGAACACAGCCGCAAGCTCTGTACAATCCTATGGGAAAGTCGTGGTTGGAATTTTAAAGATTAAGGACACTTAGGTGAGGACTTCCAGCAAACCCTTTGGAATATAGAAGGTTCTAAGGCTAGAACCATTGAGAGTACCAAGGTACCCGAGTTACCTATCCCAGGAGAGCCGGGTGCATAGGGGCCAAGTGGTGTTGGAAACACTGGTTGATTTCAATGGCGTGATTCGAAGAAGTGCTGTTGCCGGGAAAATGAGAAGTGTCCGGTGTGATCCAAGCCTGGATCGGAGCTGAGAAGAACCTGAAAGCAGAGGGGACAGAGTCTGGGTCACTTCACAGTGACAAGGGGCACTTAAGACCAATGCCCACCAATGTCGGGTGTTTCAGGTGAGATGAGGTGAAGTTTGACTCTGCAGCCACGGGGACCAGGAGACCTCGACGATGACCAAAGTCCGCAGGTGAGCTGTCCCACGAAGGATGTCGAGTGCTGCGGTGTCGGTGCTCGGATTGAACACAACAAGCCTTGGCAACAGCAACCCTCGCAGGAAGAGTAAAGATGCTTCGGTGTGGACCAGCAAGGTCCTGGGGACTCCCCAAGCGATGGAGAGTCAGGGCACGTCTGTAGCAACCAGGAAAGCCCACTGAAAGTTAAAGTTGCCTTCACAGGGACCCACAGGTAGACGGACCAGGGATCGCAAAGGGACCTCAAGAGGAATCACAAAATACCAGCCCATGGAACACTTGTGGAGTGTAGGCCAGTAATCTTCGGTGAAAACACTGCTCGGGGGCAGGACTACAAGTAGCCCAAAGCACAGCCTCAGGGATTGTCAAAAAGCATATGCTGCTGCAACTGTGCACGGTGTCCAGGGGTACGGGTTGCACGGTTCCCATGAGGGCTGCGGGTCTCAGGTTTGCCGAGAGCACTAGTCAACCTCGGGGAAGCTTGGGAACCCACCTCCTGTGTTGCAAAATCTTTCGAAGTCCGTCAGGTGCTGAGTAGATGCAAACCGGTCCGATGCATTTCAGGTGCCTGCCTTTCAGGTGAGTAGCTCCTTTACTCCAAGGGAGATTCTTCAGTCATCCAGCGTAGTGTAGATAGTCGAAGTACTTGGTTTCTGTAGCATAGTTTCGTCCAGGTAAATCTAAACTCCTGTAGCAAGGGGTTCCTACTTTATACCCAAGTAAGGGGTGGGACAAGCTCTGGGGACCCAGCTATGGGAGGGTCAGGACAGAGGGGAGGCTGTACCCATGTCCTTTGTCCAGTTTTGCACCAGAGCAGGGCATGATAGCCCCTGCAACCGGTTTGAGCTGAACTATGCACAGGGACACCAAATGTGCCCCCAGTGCAGACATCAAAGCACTCTCAGAATGCACCCACCCAGCCCCAATACACTAAAGCCTGTCTAGGAGGTGGTCACACCTCCCTGTGACAGGAAACCTATTGTCCAGCTGTCCGCTGCCAGAGTTTCGTCCAGCAGCAGGAGGGCAGACTTGTGTCAGTGGCTGGCAGCATCCATTTTGTGATGCCAGGGTCTGTAAAGCAGGTACCGGGTGTACAGGTGCTGTCATATTTCTCCCTCTAGTAGGTGGAATCATACCTCCCACACCAGGTACTGGTATGGTGGTATGATTCCAAGGTGTTTGACACCAAACACAACATGTTTCCATGCAGCCGTTTTAAAGTTAGAATCTACCGCAAGGTTATAATGCACTTAAGAGTATATGGTAGGCTGCATCACAAACAACCCCGGAATAGAGGTTCTGAAGGCTGCAGAGGGGCTCTGCTCATGCAGTTGCACCCTCTCACATAAAACCCAGCACCCTGCCTTCAGGATGATAAAGCCTGTCATAGGGGTGACTGATAGGTTTATATGTGCAGTGATATGGATAGATATAGTGAACCTATATCTAAGTAAGGGGTGCATGCACCACCTTACACAGGCTGCTGTAGCAGACCTGTTGTGTCATTTGGAATGGTCTCCCAGGGGTGGCATAATACATGCTGCAGCCCCTGAGAGGCCTCTTGGGTACCTATGCCCTAGGTACATAGTATACCATATACTAGAGACTTATAAGGGTACCCCAGAATACAATCTAGAGTGTACCTAAAGTACATGCAATCAATTTATAGGAGAAAGCAGCTAGGCTGGGGTCCTGGATAGCAGGATCCCAGCCTGTCTAAGTCGAAAACAGTGAAACATCAGCAAAAAGTGGGGGTAACTATAAGAAGCAGATCCTACTCTCCTACACCGAGGGTTAAGATGCCTGCTGCAAAGAACCTGTACCATACAGATCACATAACTATATTTAATGGGCATAGTTCAGTGGGTTACTGCTTTTGTTACATAGATCCTTTAGTTACTTGCAGTGCATAACTTACAATCATAAAAAATCAAGCACCCTGGGCTATGACTTGCCATCAAAGAGCTGCATGGAAACTTCATGGTGAGGGTTTGCAAGTTATGTTTTTCCCCAGTCATTGATTATCCTAATACTGCTAAAATTGGTTTGTTTGGGAAGAAATACATTCTTATTAGAAAATCCAACCACGGGTTGTGCTTCTCCAGATCTTAAAAATTGCCAACCAGAATTGATGGAATGTGAATCCCAACACCTTGAAGCCCCTTATGTCTTGTAAACATTTCAAAACATTGATTTACACACGTATGATTCATTGTCTGTGTATGTGTGGATGTAAAGTGCTCCAAGTCCTTCACTGGTATGAGAGCCACTATAAAACAATTTAAATACATGTAAGAGAGGGGTTATGGAGAGATGAGGGGCAGTGTTGGAGGGTGATAGTGAGGGAATCTTTGAAGAGCCCCAACAAGATTGTCGTATCCTGGTGCACCGTAAGGTCATCATTTACTGTGCTCTAAAAGCAAATATAATGGAATATATAATACAATGTGTTGTAGAATGCACCATTTATATATTTTTTCCCAAACTTTTCTTGGGGAGAGAACACCCTCTCCCCGTGTCCCCTTTGAAGTCGTCAGGCTTGCTTGCTGCGTTCGCTCGCATTACACCGTGCAGGGGATGGACACAAATTTGCCAGGGCTGCTTTGGGTTCCCAGTTCGGCCCTGTCTGACACCAAATTAAAAGTGCCCCATTTAGCAAATTAGATATCTAAACAAGCATTGGCAAAGCCAATAGGTCTTGCCTTTGACACCTCTTTGTTTTTTTTTTTTGTGTGACGCTTTACAGCATAACTAATGTACTATTGTGTCACCACAAAAATTAAGTTGGATGTATCCTTCACTTCCCAAATGGAAATATAATTTTGTCTTTTACTCTCAAGAGCTCTCAAGTTTTTTGGGTAGGAGAGTTAGCAAACCAGACAGTTCAAAAGGTATCATTAGCAGGTCACTTAAATACATAATGTCGATGTATGAGCAACTAGCTGGCTGACATGAATGTGGAGGAGCCCTTGTGGGTTTCTGTGACTCAGATCAGATGTTCCTGAAGAATCCCTTAATCTTCTGAGCCCTGCTTATCCCCTTCCTTGCTGTCCACGAGTACACCAAAGGCACACCTGTGTACACGAGGAGCACTGTTTTCATGTCACCAATGTTTGAGGCAAAAAACACTCATTGATTTCCAAACAAGGAGTGTAAAAGCTAAGGTAACCATGTTGTTCTTGCTTATATTTTGCATGCTTTACATAATCTTGCATTGCCTACGAGTGTTTGCTTTTTCCAGGATGTTGTTACTTTTTTTCAAGCAGTGCATAATTTGAATTGAGACACATCAAGGTGTTTATAAAGGGGCACAATTGGGTTGTAGCTGAAGGCAGTGCAAGTGTCTCTCAGTGGGGTAGAAAGGTGCTCGGGGGGGGGGGGGATGTGACACTGGCCAGAGCTACCAAATCTGGAACTGGGGAATCGGGCTTCATGAACTGTCCACCAGACCACTCTCATGAGGGAGCACATTCCCCCGCTAAACCACAGAAGCCCTGGTCTCTTAGCACCAGCAGGTGGTCACTACAGGAGGCCAGTGTGGGTTAACCTTGAAGCCCTGTCCACCACAATCCATACTGAAGTTCACCTCCTGTCTTGCGGGCCGGCCTACAAAGCAGCACACCCTTTGTCACTGAGGTTACAAGACCCTTGAGGCCAGTCCGCCTCACCCATTAGTGCCTCATTTGCCTTGTTCCAGCAGTAGTAGTGCAACCCACCAGGGATTGGCAATGCGTGATTTGTACACACCACACTGAGGGGCATATTTATGAGGGTCTTGCGTCATGCTTGCACCAAGGAAAGTGGTAAATGCACAACACTAATCTGCAAGTCATATTTATGAAGCCACACAAAGCCACTTTTGAATAGTTTCATAAACATGGAGTAATGCGACACAGAGCAAATTGCTGCTTTGCCTTACTCTGCACAAGGGGGGCGTTGCAGTGGGTGCTCCCAGATTTACAATGACTTATAAACCTGGGACTGCATCCAAATGTTACGCCTCCCCAAGGGAGGCACAACAAAAAGAAATATCTTTATTTCACCCAGTTTTTCCTCTAGCTATATGTGCAGCACACATAGAAAGTGGAAAAAGTCTCTCAGGATTGTTTTTGAGCAGTAAGGTGCCCTTTCCTGCACAAAAACAATCCTGCATGCATGCAACGGAGGCACCCTTGCCCTATGGTGCAAGGCTGCCTGCGTTGGCGCTAGGCTGACAAAATGGCACCAGTGCACTTGGAAATGGCAGGAATACACCGTATTCGATAAATACATTGCATTTCTGTCCTTTCCCTGTGACGCCACCACCATTCCCAGAAGTATGCCCCTAAGTTCTCAAACTTCACAGTGTCTCTTTGCTTCAAGCAGCAAGCACTTTTAACATGTGCTGCCTGCTTTGGGCCTCTGCAATTACGCAGTAATGGCGGGCAAAATTATGTTGTTGTGTTGACTAAATTATGCAGCAAAGAAAGGCTGCAACGTAATGTGGTACATTTTCTGATACTTTGTTATTTTTACATTTTTACACATACGAACAGTCTCTGCAAACCTTTTGCCTCATTAATAGCAGCACTGAGAATGTGACCATTCAACCATTGTAAAGGGCAACACAAGTCACGTTGTTTTGATCCTTTGGAGATACAAACAGTTTTTCAAGTAAAACCATCAGCTTATGCAGCAGATGGTGCATTATGTGGCAAACACGGTAGAGCTATAATTATGTGGAAAACATTTGCAAACTAGGATATTTTGTCATTCATGTTTGAACTTCTCTCATGCTGTCTCTGGTTGGTGGTATTTCTAGACACCTACAGTGCTCATGGAGAGACAAAGGAGGAAGGTGCCTAATAGTGATTGCAGAGGATAGTAGTCTGAAGGGGAGAAAATAACTGATTGAGATATTCTGAGGACCACTACCTATTTCTGACTCTACCAATGTTTGAGTCTCATAATTTCAGAATTGATGCATTTGCAATTCTCATTGCTAACTAACTCGAATAGTAATTACATAAACTACTCATAAAATAGTTGTATCTCATTCATCTGATTCTGCTAAAAGCATCTGCAAAACCAACAGGTCTGGGTTGTTTTAGGGTGCTATGTCTAGATACAATAACAGGAAACTAAGAGGCATCTAATGCTGGCTTCATGAAATGTTGCGTGAAGCATGTAAAAAACGCATGAATACAATTTTGCATTGCCTGAGGGGCACATAATGATGTAATCAACAGTGCTTCCCAACACGTGGGGCCTCCTGTCATAGAATCTAAAGCCAAATTTTATGTTCAGAAATGGTTAGAAAAAGAGAGGAGGAGTGCTGATGAAAGAAACTGCATGGCTTGGACACAAATGGCTATGATTACACTTATATGCATATTTGGGACATTCTGTGATTGAAAACGTATCACACAGTGCAAATGTTTTTTAATATCAATAACTCATATATTAAACCTCAAATAAACATGTATCTATTGGTTGCATTGAATAACGGTGTTAGACCTGGCACCTTGGCGTGGGTCTCCCTTCCATATTTTTGCTGTTGCCTTATGTATTTTTGCTGGTGTTAGATGCTTTGGGCACTGTGCCACTGCTGTCCAGTGCCACGCCACAGTGCAAGTCCTCCCTATTGTAAATTGAAGTGTGGATTAGTGATTCCATGATTGTCTGGTTTGGTTTACCTGTTAGACCCTAGTACAGTGCACCAGGAGTGCCCAGGGCTGGTAATCCAAATGCTACTGGTGGGCTTGCAGCCCTGGTTGTGCCACCCACAGAAGCAGCCTGTAAAAGTGTGTCTAAGGCTTGCCATTGCAGAACCTGTGTGCAGTCTGATACTGTCATGCTGACTGGGCAAGTGCACCCACTTGCCAGTCCCTAAACCTTCCCTATTCTTCATATCAGACACCCCTATGGTAGGCCCAAGGGCAGGGTGCATTGTAAGTATAAGGGAGGAAATGCCCTGGTGTGTCTGGCATGTCCTAGTTAAATTACAGCCATTTTCATTTTTCACTATTGCAAGGCTACCTGTTCCCCGTAGGCCAGAATGGCCAGTTTGATTATTACATCTTATAATCCTAACTGACTCAGGGAACTTGGTAGAAATTCGAGTTTAGTATGCCTGAACTCAGAATGATAAAATACATTTTTTAGTGAAGTTGGTTTTAACATTCTGTGTTTGAAAATACCACTTTTAGAAAGTAGGTATTTTCTTGTCTAACCATCCAAACCTGCCTCTGCTAGGTTGTGTATTCCTTGTCTGGAGTTTAAGTGACAGGGGCTGGGGAATTTCAGGAGACCGGGTGAGTCAGCACAAGGCTGAATAGAGAGATCTGCATCTAGATGAGTGGGAGGAGTTGTACCTGGGACCTGAGTAGGGCTGTGCCTTCCCTCCACAATGCTGGCTCCACCTCCTGTGGTGCGTCTGATGTCTCTGCCCTGCACTCTGAAAGGAAAGGAGTCTTGTCAACAAAGTGCTCCAGGACTGACCAGAACTGGTTTGAACTAGGCAGAGGCCTCTCTGCCTTCGGAGAACAAAGAGAAACTGGGTATAAATATTGGGACCCGAACCCAAGAACTTTAGATCACTTTGGGAAACAAGAAGAAACCTTTGCTGAGGAGTGGAACCAGAAGAAACTGAAGAGAGACTATCCCTAAGCTGAAGTGCTGCTTGGGGGATTGGCCTGCAGTGGTTGCCTGACTGCCAAAGAGAGGAGAAAAGGAACTTTGTGTACTTTATACAACTTGTTAAGGATCTCCAAGGGCTTGAGAAAAGAGCTTGCCTCCTGCTGAAGTCTCGGGGACAACAGACTTCAACCACCAGCTCCCCAGAGTTCTTTGGAAGTGCCTGCAGCTGTATTGGGGCCTTCTGAGGGACAGTGTGTCGCAAGGAGCTGGAAGCGCAACTCACGAAGAAGAAGCGTGTCGCCGCCACAGCCGCTGCCGTCGCATCACTGAACAAGGGTGTCGCCGCTGTCGCATCACATCGCATCGTAAAAAAACATCTCGCAACATCGAAGAAGCATGCCGCCGCCGTCGTTGCATCACTGAACAAGGGTGTCGCCGCTGCAGCTGTCGCATCGAGCCGAAGCATCTCGCATCATCGAGGAAGAGTGTCGCTGCCAAAGCCGCTGTCGCATCACTGAATAAGGGTATCGCCGCTGCAGCTGTCGCATCGAGTCAAGACGTCTTGCATCATCGGAAAAGCGTGTCGCAAGGCCTGTTGCGGCTCAGAAGAATAGTTGAGTTTCCGCAGGGCCATCAGGCGTGCACGCATCGTGTCGCAACAAGAGGACGACGCCATCTTTGTTTCATTGCACCGGATCTTCACCGCATCACGGCGTTGCGGGCCGCATCACCACAGAAGAGAAGTAAGAAACCGACACATCACCGTTCCTGCTTGCCAGGAACCGACGCATCACCTTCCCTGCAACACTTTCGTTGTATATCGTTACGCATCCAAAGGTACATTGACTCAGAGTGTCGCATTTTAACATCTAAAGAGAACTAAGCTAATAATACCATTTTAAGTACAGTATTGTGGATTTTTTGTCGTTTATGGTCTTGTGTTAAATCTATATAAAGAATACTTATTTTTGATATAAAACTTGTGTGGTGTCCATCTGTAGTGTTGTCACTTGGTTACTGTATGTGTTCACAAATGCTTTACACACTGCCTCTGAGATAAGCATGTCTGCTCGTGCCAAGCTACCAAGGGGGTGAGCAGGGGTTATTTTAGGAGTGTACCCCTTTACCCTGACTAGACGCAAGGGTCCCTATTTGTCAAAGGTACCTACCTCTGCCAACTAGAGACCCCCAAATCTAACAAACGGTGTAAGCTGTAACTCATCAGTGAAATGGCAAACATAGTAAAAATTGGGATGTTTTGCTCTTTCCAGCCACGCCTCTGACTCCGCCCACTGACCCAAGCCTCAGATTATTCATGCCCCCTGACGCTCCGACCACAGTTCCCCTACTTTTTTTCCCCACTTAGACCACTGGCTGTATCTATTAGATACAGCGCATTCCTGTCCTTTTCCCCTGTGCCGGTGCACAATGGGCTGCTGTGCGCCAACGCGGGCACCTTTGCGCCATGGTGCAAGTGTGCCTGTGTTGTGAGGATTATTATTGTTGTGCAGGAAGGGAAACCTTCCTCCACAAAAACAATCAAGGCTTTTTCCTCTTTCTATGTTTGCTGCAGAATGCAGCACACATAGAGGAAAAATGAGGAGAAATAACAATATTTCTTATCTTTGTGCCTCCCTTAAGTCTCCCTTGGGGAGGCATACGTTTTTGGCGCTGCCTCAGACTTTCGATTTCTCGTAAATCTGGGGCAGTGTCAAAAAGCCATGGATGTTACTGGGAACGCCCCCAGCAACACCCATGGAACACCCCTAGCAACACCCATGGAACGTCCCTTTCACGCAGTTTTCTGCATAAAAGGTGCACATATTTATAAGGCCATGAAAAGCCATGGAACGTGGATTTACGTGGCCTTATCAATACGCCAGTGGAACATTGCACCACTAGAGCGTAAAAAATGTGACATTCCGTGGGCGCAATAGTGCTGGTAGGTCATAAATGAGGCAGGGAGATTAAATAAACACCCAAAGATTTCCTAGAACGGCACCATTTTTCCAGAACCTGGAGATAAAAATACCATACCATCCAATTGCTTTTGAGCTTGCTAATTTGTGATTGTACGAGATGAGTTTCTTGCAACAAAGCCACATCATTTCTTAACTTGGCTAAATGTGAGAAAACCCTTTCTTCTAATAGGTGAACACAGCCCCCTAACATTCCAAGAAGTTATTCGTAAAGACATTAACTTGAAGACACAGCACTGATAGGACTATTCGGTCTGCAATAGTAAATAAAATGCTGTAGCTTTAGATAATCTATTAAACCATATATATCCAATTTGAAAGATACAGGAAATAGTCAGATAGAAATTGGGAGTAGAGAAATGAGAAAAATTAGTAGGTCAGACAAATATACCACAAAATAATACATATACCTAAAGAACAATCAAATAATCGGAGGTGACAACACCACATGAGGAAGGCAACGCCCTGAACTCCAAGGCATATCAGAGGGGGAGGCCAAACCACATGGATAGATTTTGGAGAATAATGGGGAAAAATGATCAATACTACATATGCTCAAACGTGTCGTTTACAAATAAGATCATGGTGGCTCAAGTTATTTAGAAAACAGTTAATTGGTAGAAAGTTGTCACCTCCATTACTACTTCTTTACAGTTGTTTTTAAGTTTCCGTAAGTAGTAGTTCTGTTCTTTTAGGTAACTTTATGAGGCACGGATTAACCAATTCTAATCTGGAATTGAGGGTTTGAAGAGCTGGACACATTTCCAGAAACTGTTTACGCCTATGAGCAGTAGTTTTGACTAAGTCTTGTGAAACATTAAGTTAAAACCTAACCAACAAATGTGACCTTTACTTTTGGCTGCTTTAAGCACAATCATTTGGTCCGTATATTCTAGGAAAAAAGATGACCCCTCTAGGTTTCTGCGATGAGGCTGCATTTTGAAGGTTATGGCCAAGTCAATGAGCTCCCTGAATGTTTAAAGTAATAGTATCTGGCATTCCAAGAACCTAGGGGATAAAGAATTGAAAAAAAGAAATAGTTCCTGACCCCTCCAAGCCCTCTGCTAAACCATAAATGCAAAGTAATTTAGACAATTACGATTTTCAAGATTTTCAGTTTGCTTCTTCAGTTGACAAATCTCTGACTGCAAGGCTGTAATTTGTTGTGTAGTGTCCTGTAAGAGGTCAACTCTATGTGTCACCATTGGGATTCTTTGATCAGTTGTAGACCATTTGTCATCCATAATTTGAAGACTTTTGTTGGTTTCTTCCATATATGGCCTGAGTGCTTGTTTTTCCTATAGAATTAATTTCATAGGAGGGGGGAGTCTTGACTGGAGTGGGGTTTTCCTAAACCGCTTATGTGATGAAAGTGCGGAGGTACATCAAATCTCTGTTCCTGATTTAGAACCCCGACCACTTACCACTAAAGAGATTGATGGTAATGGAGAATCTTGAAGCAAACGTTCTGTGTGATCCATATCAGATAATAGCACTGAGAATGAATTTGAGTCTGAAAACTTAGAATATTTCGGTATTGAAGGAGAATTAATGCCAAGTTATATGTTTTCCTCATAGAAGTTTGACCAGATACACCTGCTGTAGGAAAGATGCATGTATGTAGCACAAGGTTTGCAACTGTATTTGGATTTTTTCCAGAGAAATCAAGTTATATGTCAAAAATAGACTCAACAACAATATTGTAAATGCAAAACTTAAAGTAAGATTGAAAATGTAACCTTTCTTACATTTATTAGAAGTGGTGTGATTAAGAAATGGCAAAAAAATGAGTATTTTAAACAGTAAACAGAATGCCATTGTAATGTAGAGGGATAAGTTGCAGCAGCAGTCCTTCCTCAGCGTTCCGTAATGTGTGCCTCTGACTAGAATTGTAAAATGGCAGACGCGAGGTCAGCCTGTCAGCCCGCCTGCAGGCAGACAGAGAAAACACCTAAATTCGCCACTGTACAAGCTATTCACTGGCTCAAAGTGAAGGAGAGCTTCCCATACAGGTGTTACTCCCTGAGGATAACCATGGTTCATGTCATCTGCTAGAAGGCAAACATCTCACTTCAACAGCCGTAGAGCCTCACAAGGGAGCAGCAGTCTTTTGTCGGTATCAAGCCATAACCAATCATTAGTTTAATAATTATTATTGTGAACTGTATGTCTTGGAAGTATCATAGTTGGATGCATAGTAGAACATCAGATGAGGCACAATTTATGATTTCCAGCTTAGTATACTAAGTATGATAATGAACACGATTTGGTACCCACTAACACCTTTGTGCTTTTACTTTTATGCTCGCCATCACCTCTGTGACCTTTTTTGGCAACTTAATGATATTGGGGAGAACAGAAACTGTGCTTGATGAGTTTACCTTTTGTAGTCAAACTCTGACTTCCTGGACTGTGGAATTACAGGTGGTCTGATGACAGCTGAGTTGTTTTTCTTTTGACCACAGTAGTTGTTGATCCCTTTCTGTTCTATTCAACTTTAGCTGGTAGCTAGCCCTGAGGTACTTGTGACCTGTTCTTACCATGTGACCTGTCCTTACCACTGTCTGATAATCCTTGTGAGATACATTTCTGAACCAGTATTGTTGTTCTTATCATGAAGCCTGTGAGTTGTGTGTCTGTTTCAGTGTATTAGTTCTTTCTCCTGCGCCTTAGTTGAATCCACCTCTGAGGTTGTAAGAGATCGCTTACTTATCAGTCATCCTGTCTCCCTGTCTATAAATGTGGGAGATATATTCCATTTATCAGCCAGCACACTACTTTTCTGTAACCATTTGTATTTATGAGTATGCCAGTTAACCATATTAGGCTAACCCCATTATTCATCATATACCCATGCCTGCTGTCAGGGACACGAGATCAGCGCACTGACTGCCTCAAAAGACTGGGCACAGCGGCTCGGAGCGCGTCCGTTCCGCAACTACAAGTCCCGGTGGGCATTGCGAGACACGCCTCACGTGACTCGCGCAACGCCCGTCGTGGAAACAAAAGGGCAAAGGTCGACTCCTTCGGAGCCGATAATTCTTCCTGGTGGTGCTCGAGGCAGAAGCACCTAATCCCCAAGGTTCCGGACAGAGAGAAGCGGCGCACCCTTCCTGGATCAAACACAGTCCGCGAGGTAGGCGTATTGATCTGATTTCCTAGCTTCGCTCCTCTGTTGGCAGAGACCCGGTGACGGTGGGTCTCATGCAGAGGAGCGTTCGGATTTAACAAACCCTCGACTAACCTCGCCCCTCTGTTGGTAGAGACCATAACATGGAGGTCTCGTGCAGAGGAGCGTTTACTGCTTAAAGGCCCCCCCCCACCCCACCAGAAGGGCCTCATTGATTCCCTCCGCTTGAAGGAGGTCTGTTTAGGAGACCACACACGGGGGGCACAAGTGCGTTGGTGCTTCTCAGTCCTGACTTTCCCTGTGTGGCTAGAGGTCACTCCCCCAAACGGCACTATTGGCAACTGTCAATTCCTTCCAAGACCTTGTTCCTGGGCAGTAGGGATATACTGTCAGTGTACGTGGATTATATAGTATGGAATTGACAATGCATATCTAATCCTGACAGGACGCATTTTCTGGCAGAAGCAAGGCGTGTAGACATTCACGCTCCATCAGCCAGCCATCATTATTGTTTGTTTTCTTCTTATGTTCAATCTATAGATATAGGAGAGAGCTTCCAGAGAAGGGGTGGTGCCATACCCGCTGGGCATAAGATTAGCGATTCAGAAACAAGTTGGTAGGTGCAAGTGGAGAGACTGAGGTATGCAGTGTTCAGTGTCATTATCATTGAAGTGCCGATCCAATTTGTGTGCTCCTTGTTTCTTTTGTCTTACATACTAGTTTCCTGACGCTTCCTTGCCACTGCCTCTTGCTCTCCCCTATACGTTAGGCCTCACCTTCTTTGCTTTTCAGGTGAGATGAGCACGACATTGTGCGTAATGCTGGTTTTCAGTTAAACTGTTCATGCAGTGATTTCACAGGCACAGAAGCTTATATTGCGTTTGTCTTTTCTTTGCTTTTCAGATCTCCCTCCCCGCAGTCCCTACCCTTTCCTTCCCCCGCTCGATTACCCCAACAGTCTGTGTTACTTTTGCAAGCCGGACTTGGGGTTGTCCAGAGGTGGGCCCCTTTAGAGCATCAACACAGCCCTGAGGACATCGGAACGGAGGAACCTGATAGAATTATCGGCCCACAAATTCTCTTTTCCTCCTGGTTGTGTTGAAGGCTAAGGATGGCTACCTTGGAGGACGTGATGGCGGCGCTAGCACAAGTGCAGGCAGAGCTGGCTGCATCCCAACAGGAAACAGCTGCCTTACATTCCCGAGTTGACTTGCTGCAGAGAAACCCGTTTAGCGCGGGAGGCCCATCACGCCCAACCTCCGTGGTGGTAGAAATGCCGTCCCAAGTACCATTGGCCCCACCCGAGAGGTTCCATGGGGATAGAAAGAAAGTCCAAGTGTCCATGACCCAGGTGTTACTCCACTTTAAATGTAAGCCCAAGATGTTTGTCACAAACCAAGCAAGAGTCGCCTTTCTAATCTCTTATATAGGGGGTGAAGCCGCCCAGTGGGCAGACCCCATAGTCAGGAATGATGACCCCCTGCTTTACGACTGGGATGAGTTTAGGGCGGCGTTCGAGAAAACGTTTGACCGGCGAGCAGAAAGGTTCTCCACGGATAAGGACCTACTTGAGCTCCGACAAGGGTCGCTGGATGTGGTTAGTTACCTAAATAACTTTCGAAGACTGGTAGCCGAAACAAATTGGCCCGAAGCCAAACAATCGGTCGTCTTTTACCATGGTCTCACAGAAGAGCTGAAGGACGTCCTGGCCCAGATCGAGCCACAACCTAGCACCTGTGCTGGCCTCATTGACCTGACGCTGCGTTTGGATCACCGGCTGAAAGAACGGAAAGGGGAGCATACGAGAAAGGAGAGGTCCGGGCCATGGAGTGATCGAACAGGGCTCTCCGAGACAACCCCAGCAAAACCCGAGCCTATGGAAATCGGAGCAGTGAGAGCATCGTTAACCTTGAGTGAGAGAGACCATAGACGCAAACAGGGATTATGTTTATATTGCGGCAAGAAGGGGCACTTCATCAGGGAATGTCTGGTTAAACCCGCATATGGTCGTTCTCGTCCCGGCCAGATGGCTGCGGTGACAACGGAAAAGGGAGGAAAACTGCCGCGCCTGAGATCGGTGAAGGGAGGCTCTCAGGCGGACGTATCATCCCTTTGGTGGATTTTGCCGTCTTCAGGGAGGCAGAACACTTCTTCATCACGATGCACCTTGATATAAACCAAGAAAGAAAACCGGTCAGAGTCATGGTAGATTCAGGTGCTACCGGCTGTTTTATGGACAGAGAAGAGGCCAACAGGTTAGGAGTCCAGCTCCTCCGCAAAACTACCCCGGAATTGGTGTACGCTGTGGATGGTAAGGAACTGGAATCAGGACCGATAAACCACAACACCCCAGAGTATGAACTCACATATGAGGGATATCACAGAGAATGGGTGTCTTTCAACATCATCCAAGCCCCTCATTACGGGGTGATCTTAGGACTCCCTTGGCTACAGAAACATGAGCCCAGCATCCACTGGGCCACGAAGACCATACGGTTGCAGTCGGTCTACTGCCAGACGCACTGCAATATGGTGCCGCCCCGACCGTTGGAGGTTTTGGCCACCTGGCACCATATCGCGACAGCAGCCGAAAAAGAAATGGTGTTACCTGACTGTTACCGCTCCTTTGCGGAGGTATTCAGCGATACCAAGGCGGAAGAGCTCCCTCCTCTTCGGGAGTTCGATTGTCGCATCGACTTGACCCCAGGGGCAGTGGTACCGTGCGGACGGATATATGCCCTGACCCTACTGGAAAACCAACACCTGCGATCCTATCTGGACAAGTACCTAGGATTGAGGTTCATTCGTCCTTCGCGGTCTCCCGCAGCTTCCCCTCTTTTTTTTATCCCGAAGGGTAACGGAGAATTGAGGTGCTGCATCGACTTCAGGGCGTTAAACGCCATCATGATGAAGAACCGATATCCGCTCCCGTTGAACCCTGTTCTCTTGGAGCAGGTGAGAGCAGCAAGTATCTATACCAAGCTAGATTTGAGAGGGGCGTACCACCTGGTGAGGATGCGCGAAGGCGACGAGTGGAAAAAAGCCTTCAAAACACGGTATGGGCTATTTGAGTATCTTGTAATGGCCTTTGGGCTATGTAATGCCCCTGCGGCGTTTTAATACTTCCTCAATGAAGTGTTACGAGAGTTTCGGGATATCTTCGCAGTCGTGTACATCGACGACATCATCGTATACTCAGCAACGGAAGAGGAACACATCTTCCATGTGCGTCAAGTGTTGCAGGCATTACAAAGAAACCGGCTGTTTAAAAAACTCACAAAATGTGTGTTCCATGTAACCACTGTGGAATTCCTCGGAGTCATGCTCACCCCCTCTGGTCAGGTCATGGCAGAGAGGAAGGTGAAAGCCATAGTGGATTGGCCCCGTCCACATAACGTCAAGGATGTTAAAAGCCTGCTGGGGTTCGCGATCTTCTACAGGAGGTTTATAAAAAACTTCTCCAACATGGTAACACCCCTGACCAAGTTGACCAGAAAGAATACACAGTTTCTGTGGTCTACAGAAACCCAAGAGCCGTTCGATCGCCTTAAAGAGGCTTTTATTTCCGCTCCAGTACTTGTCCACGCTAACCCCGAGGTGCCTTTTGTTGTAGAAGCCGACGCATCCGAAGTAGCGGTAGGAGCAGTGCTGTCACAGAGACACGAAACTACTGGGTACCTCCACCCCACAGCATTCATGTCCCGGAAATTGAATCCTGCGGAACAAAACTACACCATAGCCGAAAAGGAGCTCCTGGCAATAAAGGAGGAGTTCCTGGAATGGAGGCATTGGCTTATGGGGGCAGCGCAACAGATCACAGTCTATACAGATCATCGCAACCTCCAGTTTATGCGAGCAGCTCGGAACCTCACACCAAGGCAGCTCCGTTGGATGCTTTTTTTGGCTGAGTTCCATTTCATAGTGACCTTATGTCCAGGCATTAACAACAGGAAGGCTGACGCCCTCACTCGACAGGAAAGCCCTCAGCCAAAGGATGCGTCTACAGAAAGGGCTATCATCGAGCCTAGCCGAGTAGTGGGTGTAGTGACCACCGACAACTTCCTGGAGAGCACTAGACGCGGTGTGCGGACGTTGGAATGGAGAACGTGGCTCAGGTTCCATCCTGAATGGCGGATGCATTAAGGCCTCCCCATGAAAAGCCGACAAGAACTTGTCCCAACCAAAACCCTGAGAAAGATGCCATTTGCTTGGTGTCACGACCTCCCTTGTGCAGGACACGCTGGAAGCTCAAAGACCCTGGATAAAGTGTTACGACATTTCTGGTGGCCCGCCGTCTGCTCGGACATTCATACATGGGTTCGACAGTGTTCCACCTGCGCCCAAATGAAGACAGACCAAAGACCGGCTCAGGGATTGCTGCAGATCATGCCCACTCCCGAGAGACCCTGGGAGAGGATTTCAGTGGATTTCGTAGTGGGGCTACCCCGGGACCAAGGAAAGACTGCCATCATGGTAGTGATATACTACTTAACCAAAATGGGTCACTTTATAGCATGTAGGCAGGCACCTACGGCAGGACAGTTGGCCCATTTGTTACTTACCCATGTAGTCCGCCTTCATAGCCTTCTACAGGTTATAGTGTCAGACAGGGGAGCCCAGTTCACAGCAGGCTTCTGGAAGGTATGGTGTTCAAAGCTCCACGTCACCTCTTCCCTCTCCACGAGTTTCCATCCCCAAATTCATGGCCAGACCGAGAGGTTGAACCAAACCCTAAAGCAGTACCTCAGGTGTTATGTGGATACCGCTACTGATGCTTGGGTGGTATGGTTGTGGGTGGCTGAGATAGCCTACAACAATGCCACACACTCATCAACAAAACACACTCCGTTCTTCTGTACCTACGGGTTCCATCCTAGGTTTACCCCTTTGCTCCTGCCCGACACAGACACCCGACTCCCGGAACTACGGGAGAGGCTAGTGCTTATGCGTAGAATCCTGGCCAAGGCTAGGGCCAATTTGCTGAAAGCTAAAGACAAATATAAAACACAAGCTGACAAGCATCGCAGGCCAGGCCCCGTGTTTCAGCGTGGTGATCGGGTATGGTTGTCTACCAAGCATATTAGGTTTAGGAAACATAGTGTGTTCAACCCTAAATATATCGGTCCCTATCTTGTCATAAAGCACATTAATCCTGTATCTGTGAAACTGCAGCTACCAGCGCATTTTCAGATACATCCGGTTTTTCATGTCTCCCTCCTGAAGCCCGTGCAACAACCCATGAAGCGACCTCCGACTCCTATTTTGGTTCAACAAGAGCAAGAATACGAAGTGAAGGGAATTTTGGACGCAAAAAGGGTGCGGGGTAGATTGTGGTACTTGATTTCCTGGAAGGGGTACGGTCCGGAGGAGGATTCGTGGGAACCGGTTTCAGCGGTCCATGCGCCCAAATTGGTTGCCAAGTTTCATCGGTTGCACCCACACAAGCCATCCAGCAGTCAGTTATCCTCGGAAGGGGTATGTGCTGTCAGGGACAAGAGATCAGCGCACTGACTGCCGCGAAACACTGGGCACAGCGGCTCGGAGCACGTCCGTTCCGCAACTACAAGTCCCGGCGGGCGTTGCGAGACACGCCTCACGTCACTCGCGCAACGCCCGTCGCGGAAACAAAAGAGCAAAGGTCGACTCCTTCAGAGCCGATAATTCTTCCTGGTTGTGCTCGAGGCAGAAGCACCTAATCCCCAAGGTTCCGGACAGCGAGAAGCGGCGCACCCTTCCTGGATCAAACAAAGTCCGCGAGGTAGGCGTATTGATCTGATTTCCTAACTTCGCTCCTCTGTTGGCAGAGACCCGGTGACGGTGGGTCTCATGCAGAGGAGCGTTCGGATTTAGCAAACCCTCGACTAACCTCGCTCCTCTGTTGGTAGAGACCATAACATGGAGGTCTTGTGCAGAGGAGCGTTTACTGCTTAAAGGCCCCCCCCCCCCCACCCCACCAGAAGGGCCTCATTGATTCCCTCCGCTTGAAGGAGGTCTGTTTAGGAGACCACGCACGGGGGGCACAAGTGCGTTGGTGCTTCTCAGTCCTGACTTTCCCTGTGTGGCTTGAGGTCACGCCCCCAAACGGCACTATTGGCAACTGTCAATTCCTTCCAAGACCTTGTTCCTGGGCAGTAGGGATATACTGTCAGTGTACGTGGATTATATAGTATGGACGCATTTTCTGGCAGAAGCAAGGCGTGTAGACATTCTCGCTCCAGCAGCCAGCCATCATTATTGTTTGTTTTCTTCTTATGTTCCATCTATAGATATGGGAGAGAGCTTCCAGAGAAGGGGTGGTGCCATGCCCGCTGGGCATAAGATTAGCGATTCAGAAACAAGTTGGTAGGTGCAAGTGGAGAGACTGAGGTATGCAGTGTTCAGTGTGTCATTATCATTGAAGTGCCGATCCAATTTGTGTGGTCCTTGTTTCTTTTGTCTTGCATACTAGTTTCCTGACACTTCCTTGCCACTGCCTCTTGCTCTCCCCTATACGTTAGGCCTCACCTTCTTTGCTTTTCAGGTGAGATGAGCACGACATTGTGCGTAAGGCTGGTTTTCAGTTAAACTGTTCATGCAGTGATTTCACAGGCACAGAAGCTTATATTGCGTTTGTCTTTTCTTTGCTTTTCAGATCTCCCTCCCCGCAGTCCCTAACCTTTCCTTCCCCCGCTCGATTACCCCAACAGTCCGTGTTACTTTTGCAAGCCGGACTTGGTGTTGTCCAGAGCGGGGCCCTTTTAGAGCATCAACACAGCCCTGAGGACTTCAGGAACGTAGGAACCTGACACCTGCACCTGCAAGCTTGTTTGTGGCTTGGAGAGTTGTTCTACCTGCCAATCTGCCCATTCTCAAACCAGTCTGCTTCATACTGAGCTGAATCTGTGTGCCTCCTTACTAATCCAGAAAGCTGAACGTTTCACCTTTTTCTGAATCAGAAGCTTTCCACCTACCAGCCTGTGAGCTAAACACCTTCACTTGTGTGGCCCCTTCAGAGTTTGGGAACTGACTGCAAGTAGTCCATGTGGTTTCATGATCAGATTTGTCAGTGCTAGAATGGACACAGGTAATGTTGGATAGAGGCTAGAGCAAGGAAAACTGCAGAAAAGCTCATTAGTAAACAGTTGGAGATCTACTGCTTACTGGTACCCTTAAGCTGTGAATTATTTGTTTTGACAATTGGCCTGGTGTACTTCCGAGTGTCCGGGTCTACCAACGCTGTAACACCACGTATAAAGAGTTCAATGTATCTGATCCTGTGGTTTTGTTTTTCAAAGAACTTGATAGCTAATAGGCTAAAAGCTTAGCGCCTCCTGTTTTTTACTTCTAGATTAACTTTTGTTGCATCGATGTTTTAGTCTGTTTAATAGGTTTTTCTTTTCATATGTTATTCTCTTGTCTCTATATCCTTGGCTACAAGACAATGTGTAAAACGTAAGTTTCTACATATGTCTTGATATCCTTCAATTGTACGTTAATAGAAAATTCAAATAAAACAAACCGTTCATTCAACTAGAAGTTTCATAAAACAAAAAATTATTTTAATTTTCCATTAAATGGTGTTAAGATGTTAGAAACATGTGTGATTGTTGGATTAGTCATTTGATCTAGTGCACAGTACCGGCAATCACTGCTAGAAGCTGAGGGCCCACACTTAGAGTGCTACAATAATCTGCACTTGTTTGAATGCTGCACTTTTGTTCCATTTTGCTAAATTGCTGTTTTACTGTGTGAGAAGTTGGCCTGGCGTATGCTGTCCACTAGTGATAGGGGGCACCTTGCACCAGTCCAAACAACCCTTTTTGATGATAGGTTGAAAGACAACCTTTATTGAAAGCTATCCTAGTGGTAGCTATGGAGAGCAGCCTTCAGGCTAAGTCTTGAAGGAGTGTAAAGCAGCTTGGTTTACCAGATTATAACCTCTTGAATTACTAAATGAAAGAAGAACCACACAAGGTATATATATAAAATATATGTATTTATTTCTAAACACTCTCTACTAACCTCTTTATGAAGTTAGAGAGCAAGGCCCACAATAATAAAGTTATAAAACGACAGTAAATAGCACAATATACAATGGGCCCTATGGGCGGACCAAACCATATATTAAGAAAGTGGTATAAGAACCACGACTTGACTAGACACAGTACCTAGAGCACGTAGAATCGCTGGGACCCCAAGGAATCACCCAAGGTAGTGACACAGGAGACCCACGGGGGACGCGTGCAGTATGAGAACACAGGTGCGTGCCCCGTACTATTCTATGGGAAAGTCGCGGTTGGAATGTTAGAAGTTAAGGACACTTAGGAGAGGACTTTGAGCAAACCCCTTTAGACTTAGGGGGTTCTAGGGCCAGTACCAACGGGAGCACCGGAGTACTCGAGTTACCTCACCCAGGGAAGCCGGGTGCATAGATGTCAAATGGTGTCGGGAATCGTTGTTGATTTCAATGGCGATCTGCAGCAAAGTGCTGCTGCCGGGAAGGAGAGAAGTGTCAGGTGTGATCCAAGCCTGGATGGAAGATCAGAAGAACCTGAAAGCAGAGGGGACAGAGGCTGGGTCACTTGCCAGTGACCCGGGGCATGATAGACGAATGCCCACCGATGTCGGGTGTTTCAGGTGCGAAGCGGTGAAGCTTGACTCTGCAGCCACGAGGACCAGGAGGCGTTGAGAACAACCAGGAGCTGGATTCGAGCTGTCCCACGAAGGATGTTGAGTGCTGCGGTGTCAGTGCCCGGATTGGACCCAACAAGCCGTGGCAACAGCAACCTATGCAGGAAGAGAAAAGATGCTTTGGTGTGGACCAGCAAGGTCCTGGGGACTCCCCAAGCGATGGAGAGTCAGGACACGTCTGGAGCAACCAGGTAAGCCCAATTAGAAGTTAAGTTGCCTTCACAGAGACCCACCAGACGACGGACTAGGGATTGCGAAGAGAGAAAACACAAAGGGCCAGCTCACGGAACACTCGTGGATTTTAAGCAGTTTAAGCAGCTGCAGGAGTCGCTGGAAAGCTGATGCATCTGCAAATGGTCGTGGTGTCCAGGGGTTCGGGTTGCACAGTCTTCCACGAGGGATACAGGCCTCAGAATTGCTGAGTGCACAGATCGACCTCAGAGACCACGGAAACCCACCTCCTGTGTTGCAAAATTCTTCAGAGTCCGGCGGGAGCTTTGGAGATGCGTCTTTGGTGCCTGCCTTGCAGGGGAGTAACTCCTTTACTCCAAGTGAGATTCTTCAGTCATCTAGTTCAGTGTAGATCATCGAAGTTCCAGGATTCACTATCAGAGTTTCCTCCAGGTGTAATCTAAAGTCCTGTAGTCAGGGGTTCCTTCTTTATACCCAAGGAAGGGGTTGGACACACACTGGTGACCCACCTATGGGAGGGTCAGGAAAAAGGGGTGGCTACACCTATTTCCTTTGTCTAGTTTCGCGCCAGAGCAGGGGCTGGTAGCCCCTGCAACCGGTTTGAACTGGACTATGCACAGGGACACCAAATGTGCCCCAGTGCTGAACTTCAAAGCACTCTTGGAGTGCACCCACCCAACCCCAATACACTAACGCCTGTCTGGGAGGTGGTGACACCTCCCTGTGACAGGAAACCTATTGTCCAGGCCTCCCCTGCCGGAGTTTCATCCAGAAGCAGGAGGACAGACTCGTGTCTGTGGCTGGCAGCATCCATTTTGTGATGCCAGGGCTCTGTTAGCTGGTACCAGGTATACCGGTGCTGTCATGTCTCTCCCTCTAGAAGGGTGGGATCATACCCCACACCAGTTACTGGTGTGGGGGTATTATTGCAAGGTGTTTGACACCGTGTAGCCATCCTAAAGTTAGCATTTACCGTTTGGTTATAATGCACTTAAGAGTATATGGTCTAGCTGCATCACAAACAACCCAGGAATAAAGGTTCCGAAGGCTGCAGTGGGGCTCTGCTCATGAATGGGCACCCTCTCACATAAAACCCAGCACCCTGCCTTCAGAATTGTTAAGGCCTGCCATAGGGGTGACTGATAGGTTTATATGTGAAGTGATATGGAGAGAAATAGTGAACCTATCTCAGTAAGGGGTGCATGCACCACCTTACCCAGGCTGCAGTAACAGTCCTGTGGTGTCATTTTGGTAGGTTTCCCAGGGGTGGCATGATACATGCTGCCGCCCCTGGTAGGCCTCTGGGGTACCTATGCCCTGGGTACATAGTACACCATATACTGGGGACTTATAAGGGTACCCCAGAATCCAATATGGAGTGTACCTAAAGTACTTGTAATCAATTTAAGGGAGAAAGCAGATAGGCTGGAGTCCTGAATAGCAGGTTCCCAGCCAGACTAAGTCGAAAACCAGCAAAACACCTGGAAAAAAGTGGGGGCAACCATGCAGTCAGAATCCACCTTCCTGCGTAACCCCTCCCCCCCCAAACAAAAGGAGATAAGTCTAACCTTGGCCAGTTGAGCCTTTATTGACCATGTGGCCATATAAGGAAGAACCTGCACTAGCATGGTTACCCCAGTGCTTAATTTGTAAAATATTAAGTGCCAGGGCTCTGACCAGGAGGCCACTGCAGCTTGCACCATCCATCGCCCTTGTCATTGCTGCCAAAACAACTACTAACCATCTGTCTCGCATGTAAATGCAACAGTTCAGATTATTCCAGGTCCTCAAAGCTAAAGCAATGGCTGGGGAGGCAGGTATCAGCAATTGTAATGTATATTGTAGTCCTAAACTACCGTTGCTCTGCTTATCTCCAAATTAGATGAGCAGCGCCACCATGTGGTGGACTGTTCTAAGTATGGTGTTGACATTTAGGTGCCGGTGCCGAGCACCAGAATGCAATCAAGTACCTATGCTGAGCACCAGAAAGCACCGGCTCAAACTAAGTACTGGGTTACCCCCTGTCTTATGGTCCACTAAGCAATCCCTAACCCCAAGGGTATGGGATGATCTCCACCATGGGGAATCACTACCTGCGGTGTGTTTTGGCAAAGTAAAAGGCTGGTGGGGTGTCTGAGTATAGAAGTGAGGCCCGAATAAAGTTGGTCTCAGCTTCCTCAGATCACTGGTCACCATGGAGTCCTTTCTTTCCATGACTGAGTTGTATCTGGTCCTAAGGGTCATCCTTTGGCTGTTTACAGCTGGGGGTTGGGTCCCTTTGGTTGGAACACTGGGGGGACATGGTAGGTTTGGAAACTTTTGGTCCCAGGTTTGCATTGGCTCAACAGAGTCCATCTGGGGAGGTCCCTACCCAATGGTAAGGGGGATCCCTCAGTGTGTTGAGGAATTTTCACCTGGCTAGGGCTACTAGACTGTGTGCCCCTAAACTGCTGATGGGGGGTTGCTCTGGACAGGGGGCCCTGTGGGGTCCACTGACCTCTGCATCCCTAGGCTGACTAAGGTAGGATAGAGAGCGGCAGATTACCTGCTCCAGACTGGGTACCACCTTGGAAGGGTCCCCTGCCATCAGAGGTGGTGCCAGGACAGGCCTGACTACCTCTGGGGCAGCTCCTTCACTAGGGATAGAATCAGTTCCCTGAAGCGGCTGACCCTTACCTATAGTCTGGGGGAAAGAAGGCTTTTCTTCAACCCTTGTGCTCTCTTGTGGAGGAGAGTGGGGCGTTCTTTCAGGCTCCATCACCCCAAAATGTCCTTGGGGGTGGGCTGTGGCCATCACAGCCCCACTAACTCTCTCAGGGATGCCCAGCATTCTCAGATGGGCTTGGTGTTCAACTTTAGCCCAGGCTGAAATTTCCAGATCATTGCCCATCAGGCAATCTACATGCAAGTTTGGGGACACTGCCACTCTTTTTGGGCCTGTGACCCCTTCCCAGCTGAGATTGACTAAGGCCATGGGGTGATCTGTTCTGACACCATCAATGTTGGTCACCTGGTTTTAAACTCTGGTAAAAGCTGGTGAGGGGGGACTAGTTTCCCTGTCACCATGGTGACACTCTAGCCCCTGTGTCCCTGAATGCCACAGCTTTCTGACCATTAATCAATGGCTCCAGTCTGTACCTGCCCAATGCATTGGGACCCATGGTAAAAGTGGCAAATCCCATGCCACCGTCACAGACTAGGGAGGCTTGTGAGGGGGACCTGTCTAAACTAAGGCCCACCTTTGTTCCCCATGAGAATGCACCTAACTTCTTGGGTGCAACACTACCGCCTGGGGGATTACTACTAGTAGTACCAGAAGGAGTGGTAGTATTAGTTGGAGGAACATTTTCTTTATTGCCAATCCTGGTGCAACTGGGATCAGTTTTCCAGTGGCCAGGCTTTTTACAAACATGTCAATATGGTTTCTTTTCAGAAGAGGAAAGAGTTTGGGACCCACCTCCAGAAGAGGACTTTTGGGGCCCTGTAGAGGACTTGTCTTTAGATTTATCCCCACCTTTCTCTTCAGACTTTGTAGAATCTTTCTTCTGGTCACCACCCTGATTCTTAGACCTTACCCTGGTTCTGACCCATTTGTCTGCCTTCTTTCCCAATTCTTGGGGAGAGGTCAGATCAGAGTCCACCAGGTACTGGTGTAAAAGCTGTTTTTGACAATTATTAAGGATCTGCTCCCTCATAATCAAATTGTACAATCCTAAAAAGTCATGCACCTTGCTGCCATGGATCTAACCTTCCAGGGCCTTAGTAGCACAATCTATAAAGTCAACCGAGTCTTGAGTCTGAGTCTTTTGGGTGTCTCTGAACTTCAACCTGTACTGTTCAGTGGCTAGGCCAAACCCATCAATCAGAGCACTCTTCAAGGCTTTGTAATTGTCAGCATCCTCTTCTCTAACAGTGAGGAGCTTGTCTCTACCTTTGTCTGCAAAGGAGAGCCACAAGATTACTGCCCACTGCTCCTGAGGGACCCTCTGTACTTTACATGCCAGTTCCAGTGCAGTTATCCACCTGTGGATGTCACTCCCACAGGGAGGGACAATATTGTTCAGGTTCCTATGGTCATGAGTATAATCTCTACCTCTAGGGACACTGTTGCTGCCACCATGGGGCTCTAGCCCCCATTTATGTGAAGCTCTCTGGTGCTCCAGGGATTCCTTGTCTAATGCTAATTGTTCTTTCTTGATCCTAAGCTTAGCTTCCTCAAACTGGATCCGTCTGCATTTTCTCTCATAAGAGGACTCCCTCCTTTGAGGGAAAATGGGCCTATGAGAGACAGAGGTCCCTCTAGATGCACCAGAATGATTAGACTCCATTGAAGGAGATCTTAATCTTCTTGGCACACCACCAACCCTTCCAGGTTGGGTATAGAAAGGACCACTGAGGCCTTCTCCCTCACCTTCAGGATGGATTGGATTTTCCAGGTTAGAATCATCTTGATCCTCCTGGTCAGCATCAGAGTCCTGGTCATAGGTGTGGTCACCGCTTGGCCTTTCCTCTTCTGCTGGCCCACCCATCTTGCCTACCTCATCAGACCCTGGGGTCTTCCTAAGGTCATCTGCAAGCAACATCTGTATGAGATGTTGTGCTGTTGGGCTTTTCCCTGTCTTCAATTTCCTTGAGGAACACATTGTCCTCAACTCTTGGTATGTCATATGATCATTCTTAGAGGGGAGAGACCCACTGGGTTCTGCCCTTGAAAACATAACTAGTGTGGTGTATGCACCCACCTACTCTAGTGAGGCCTACTAAACTCTCTTGAGTTGTAGAAAGGGTGTGCTAAGCCCTTGACACACAACTTTAAGTTCAGTAGAACTTACTGTATTCTAAACTTGATTTATATGTACCTATAGTGGTTTTCAGTTAGTCACTCAAAGAGATTATCTGGTAAAGCAATAGCAAGCTTGAATCCAACCGCTGCACACCAATGCGAGAAGTTGGCCTGGCATATGGTGCCCACTATCACTAGTGGACAGCATATGCCAGGCCAACGTCTCACATACTGCATTCCTATATTACTGAAATGTGGAAATACTGCATCACATGAAAAATATGAACATCAGAACCAAACGGCTCAATACAGAAGTAGATACACAAGGCCAGGAATGTCACTACTACTACTACCTAATTTGAATTTCCATAGAAGAAAACATCTAAATCAGGGCTGAAGATGCACCTCCCAGTTGGGTCCAGGACCGTAGCTTCCAATGGGGCAAGAGGTCTAGTGGCCGCAGGCTTCCACTGAACCATGATTATAGCTGTATTTCGCACAGTGGCGTCTTGTAGGTAACGGTGGTGGGGTGGGGGGTTAGAAATAAATAAAAAATACTTACCTGCTCGTCACCGGCCTGTTCTTCGTCCTCGCTGTTTTGCTGGCTCCGGGTAGCGCCCAGTCTCCCCTAAGCCAATCACGACACTGCTGTCACCATGAAAGCAGCCTCATGATTGGTCTGAGCACCATGGTTCAGCGCTCAGACGGCTACTGCATTGCAGCTCAGTGGAGAACATGCCAAGTGCCCATGATGGTTTGGCCGGCCAAACCGTCATGCACAGTTAAGGTGCAGCAACCCCTACTCCCTCAACATTACAGGATCACAGCCCGCCCAACCTGCATGCAAGATACTAAAAATGATAATAACTTATGTTATCGTTTTATTTTTTCATCTTATACTGCTCCGAGAGCAGTAGGGCGACGCTCATCTGCCTTAGTGGAGGAGCCGCCACTGATTTCACAGTTCAAATATTGGGTGGTAGGGGCGATATCCTTCCTTGAACTAGGGCCCATGCCACACTGGCTACGCCACTGGTTCGGTGGTGTACTTGTCACATTACGGATAATACTTGATTTAGCTCAGTCATCCAAATGAGGGTTCCGTTTTTATGTTAACAAGCTTAAAGTAGCACTTAGCTACTACGGCCATGTTTGCCCTGACACATGATCTCCCTGTCATGCAAAACTATTATTTGTAACCAAATGTTCAGTGCAAACATGACACCTTGCACTGGTTGGTCAGTGCAAATGTCAGTGCACATTTACACAATCACCAGTGCAAGCTCTCGGAACCATGCATCTTTTGTAAGAACCAAGAACGTTGTCAAGCACCTTTCTAACCTATACGCAACGTCTGTTCTATTTAATGAATTAACAACATAGCAATAATCATGTACATAATATTTTCATAGCTAGCCCTCAAGCCGAGCTTGTGTGCAATCCACTAATTTGTTTTTTCAGTATGACTGCTGCGAGAACATTGTTTTTAAGACCTGAAGTTGTCAGCAAGGTACTGAAAAGCAGTTCTCAAAGAGGCATTGTGTTCTAAAACAGAACAGTTGGACTTTTTGCAATGAATCAGATGGTGAGGCAGGGAAAGAAGAATCAATTTGGTCACAAAACAGCTCATAACTTTGCAAACGGTTTGTTTGCCTGAGGGAAGGATTGAAATTCAATGTCATCCCCCCTAAAACAGCACATTAAAAACAAGAATAAAATGTTTATTTCATTGGGACTCAGATTTGCCGTGCATAATCATAATTTGCAATATCTTGCTGTATAATTGCTGATCTGTTTGTTTTTTGCACTTGGGATAGCACAGGGTGTTAAAAATCGAAATTGATTGGAATTCTCCCAAGTCCATTTTAAATTCTCCGCGTGTGATGAAGCTTGCCTCCTAAAATTAAAGCTCCAACAGAGCAAACGTTTCGGTTGAAATATTTTCCTTGATATGAAAGAGCAACATTTGCAGTCAACTGAGATGAAACTAATTTTAATCGCAACTACAGATGGCAAAGTGTCTTTGCTTTTGTCTGCTAGTTTGTAGAGTTGATACTTTATTCTACAAAATGTACATTATACTTTCAAAGTGTTATGAAATGCTGACTGATACCCTTCAAGATAAAGGGGAACATTTTGTTTCTATGCACGTTTGGCTCAAATCTCGGTTTGCATATTCATTCCTTGTCGAGCTGCTTATTGATCCATAGGAGACAGGCTATAGGGTACGGAGCACGTAATTCATCCCTTTGTTAAACGCTTTATATACTGTTAAGATGACGTGTAAACACCAGTGGCGGCTCCCTCGGAACAAGTGGTGGTAGGGCGAGGGGGGAATGAAAAATAAACTTACCTTCGCCGACGCACGCCTCTCCTCTGTCCTTACTCGGCACTGGCAGCACCGGCAGCACCCAGGCTCTCAGACTCTCCCAGCCAATCACAACGCTGCATCAGCAGCTTCGTGATTGGTCCCGCTCAGACACTGCCTGGGCATGTTCTACACCTAGTTGAGCAACACAGCCAGGTGGAGAACATACTAAGTGCACATTACAGTTTGTCTGGCCCAAGAGGGCTGGCCAAACCGTCATTCATACTTAGGGAGTGCATACCACTACTGATTTTTCTCTGGCGAGCTTAGCCCCACCCTGACCTGGCTCTGAGTCACCCACAGAAAAATGAAATGATAACGCCTTGTTATTATCACTTTATTTGAATTTTTTTTCACTGCTCCTCCACCTTATAGGAGGAGCCGCCACTGGTAAACACAAGGACTGTTGAGGACTGTGATGCATTTCTTTGTACAGCTGGTAACAGCAATATCTCAAATACACATTGACAAATCCAACAGCTGCTTGAGTAAGAGTGCTTCCTTTATTGGCATGCTGATGGACGAGTTGGTCTGTCTAAAAATTGCTAATAGAGTATGCATCGTACAACCAGTAGGAGAGCATCTACTTCAAACTGAGAACAGCATTGGCCAAATCTTATTCTTCTAGGACATTATCCTGGAAGAAACTTTGATCTTGAGAACCTCAATGCTACCTCATGATGAGGGCCCCCCGTCCCGCTAAGGTAAGAAGAGGAGTGAGATTTTAGCAACTTGTATCCAAGACTTAGTTAATAGATCCAGGGAGATTCCAGTGGTCCTGAATAAATCTAGGACTTCTCTACTGACGAGACGTGTTTCTACATAGCTTGGACCCAAAATAAGTATTATTCAATTTCCACTGTGCCTTGGCTTTTGAAACTAGTTGACAAAGCTGCCACAATTCAGCAGCAAAGTTCTCTGCAAAGGAAGGCAACACTGGGCGACAATCAGTTAGCTCCTTTCCAGGCAGACTGGATTATTGGCTGTGCCGGCATGTATCTTGACCATCATGGACAGAGGAGATTGAGCGTTATTGATGCTACTGTGTATGTCTGCAGCTTTTGACACCCTAACCAACACCAGGACTTAATTTGTGAAAGAAGTGCGGGTTCCCTAAGCTCTGCTCAGAAGCCGATGGCAGGTGCAATTAAACAATGGCACACCAAATACCAAGGCTGGTAGTCTTTAATCCACTACCGGGCACTCCCTTCCCCTGTTCCTTGCTCTTGCAGGTTCTTGCTTTCCCTCTTTTGTGTAGGTTTTGTTGTCTTTGTCTTCCTCCTTCTTTCCCATCTACCGGCTTACCCTCTCTTTCACTCGGTGTCTTTCTTTTCCTTTGTCTTTCCTATCCGTGTGCTTTCCCTTTCTTTCATTTGGTGTGGAAAATGAGTGCTGGTTACCAAAAATAAGTGATGGTGGCTTCCACCGGCAACCACTAGCTCAAATGAGGTACTGCATCACCCTTATAAGTAGGGTGTATGAGGTAATGGAGGTTTTGAAAGCTGCCAGTACTTGCCGTCAGTCCTTCACCACAACCAGCAACCTGGGGAGGTATTTGAACAGAAGAATACAGAGCTACTGGTAATGTTGAACAAGGTTATGCAGGGGACAGCCTTTTCCCATTGTTTTTTATATTTTTAATGTGGTTTACCTACAGCACATCAGGTACACCTGCAAACATCTCACTGTCCAAATGCTGAATTATACACATCATACCCACATGTTTTTTTTTCTGTACATAAGACTCAAGATCAGAGGCAAGAATTAGAAGTATTTTCTCAAATGCAGATATGCATGGATGCTGTTCAGCTCCACCTTAATGCAGCCAAAACAGATTTCATACTAGCGGGTTTGGATTACTGCCTAAATAAAAATTGTCCTAAATGCCTAAATACCGACCTTCCACTGTTGTGTGATTGAAAATGATTTCTAGTGATAAAGATAAACATTAAGTGTCATATTGGACTTACTAATCACAGTGGAATAATATGTTAATACCCAAAAGTCAATATGTAGAATGCAGTGCTGAAGATATGACAATCACTGAAGTTACTCTGATGTGAAAAGGTTTTGAAAGTCTATTTTTTATAGAGTTGACGAGATAAGCTCCTTGTGGATTGATGCCTATATTAGATTTCATATTGGCTGATGAATTAGTAAATGGATGAATGATTGCATGGTTTAGAGGATGGGTGTATGAATATATGGATGAATGAAAATGAGTATATTGAGGAATTAGCACAAGGATCGGTGACTAGTTAATGAATCGGTGAGTTTGCATAGTTAAGTGGACAATTCCATGAATGGACGAATGGGTTGAGTGAGTTTGTGCTTAAATGGATCAGTACGTCAATGAGTGAATGTCTTGGTTGTTTACTTCTCCAGCCACAGGCCAGTACCACTTTCCACAGACTTTGAATGTTCAGATTACCACCATGACAGTAATCGTTAATGTAGTTTCAGATAATCCCATTATGCATTACTCCTTAGCACTTGCACAGATTCTTGTCGACGTTCAAAATCTTGGCACTGTGCTCAAGATTCTACCATAATTTTTTTATTCCTCGCTGCATGTTCACATTAGCTGTATTACATATTGATGCTTGGTGCCTAACGATTTCTCACAATCTTGACTGCATGCTGCTATTACTCCTTAATCATCAGTGCACATTCAGATCTTCCTGATTACTCCGTTATCCCAAATGAACGTCCAGATTTGCACTATACTCATTTATTTGAAATGCATGTTTTGATTTGTCCAACCACCTCGTAATTCATGTGTATTTCAATACCCACTCTAGATTCCTTTGTGCTTGTTCATATCCCAGTGGGATCTGAAACTTGTGCTTGCATTCCTAATGTGTACTCCATTCAAGCCCCTCCATTCTTGCCCTATGCAACTCCTTACCATCAAGGCTGCCTTTCTGGTGACCATTACTTCAGACAGGAGGATCAGCGGGCTTCAAGCTCTTTCAGTGAATTCTCCATACATGTTTTTTTTGGACAAGCTGGAACACTGAACAAGGGCCTATTTGCTTCCGACAGTAGTTATCCCCTTCCATGTTGACCAGCGCATTCCTCGGCCTGCTTTATATGCCTCACTCTTCCAAAGAAAAATAGAGACTCCAACGGCTAGATCCTAAATGAGGTCTCTCCTTTTATATTGATTGCACAATCCCACCGGGTAAACAATTGTTTTTTCGGGTCTGCTGGGGTGAAGACGGGCAAGGCTGCCTCCCGCTGGATTGTGCTGTGTATCAAAATATGCTTTGCACTGGTGAAGAAACCTCTGCCTGAAGGGCAGTGTGCCTATTCCAACAAGGGCAAGGCCGCCACCATTGCGTTAGCATGCAGGATCCCTGACCTGGACATCTCTCGTGCAGGCACATGGGCATCCCTGCATATGTTTACCAAACACTACTGTTTTTACACACCAGGTTCAGTGTGACTGGCATTTTGGTCCTTCTGGACGTTTTGTTCTAGGCAGTTCGCAGCCCCACCTTCGGGGACTTATTGCTAGGGTATTTATTCTAAGGTGGCCAATCTGCAGTTAGAAGTCTCTGTCAGATGAACAAGTTGCTTAACTTGGTAAAGACTCTAACAGCAGGTTCCTCTTTAGCTGTTGTAGGAAAGTAGGATCTGCTTTTATGGTTACCCCCACTTTTTGTGTGGTGCTAAAGTTATTGACTAGTCTGACTGGGATCCTACTAAACAGGACCCCAGTCTATCTGCTTTCTCCCTAAACTTGTTGTGTTCAGTACTTGGGTACATCCCAGATTGGATACTGGGGTACCCTTATATGTCCTTAGTATATGGTACCAAGGTACCCAGGGTATAGGTACCCCAGAGGTCTCCCATGGGCTGAAGCATGCATTATGCCACCCACAGACCATTCAAAATGAAACTGCAGGCCTCCCATTACAGCCTGTGTAAGCTGGTGTTAGCATCACTTACTAAAGATATAGGTTTCCTATATCTTGGGTCACTCCACTTAAAAACCTGTAAGTCACCCCTATAGCAGGCCTTTGCAATCCTGAAGGTAGGGTGCTTGGTTCCAAATGACAGTGGGCCCCTGCATGAACAGGACACCCCTACATGATCAGGACACCCCTACAGCCTACAGAGTCCATTCTCCCGGGTTGTCAGTGAAACAGCCATATACTATATAGAGGGGCACTACGTAATTGTGCGATGACCATCTCGAAAACGGCTGCAATGAATCCTATCATGTTTGGTTTCAAAGATTTTGGAATCAGGTATGATTCCAAACACTGGAACAGCCCTCTGTTAGGCTGTCATTGTTCCCGGTGCTAAACTTCTTGACCTGGACTGCACAAATCGGTTGCTGCCGACCAGAGACACGATTCTGCCCTCCTGCTGCTGAGCCAAGTTCATGCAGGGGAAGGCAAACCAATAGGCATCCTGTGACAGGAAGGTGTGACCACCTCCCAGACAGAATTTAGTGTATTGGGACCAGGTGGGTGTGCTTGCCAACGCCACAAAGTCTGCATGAGGGGCACATTTGGTGTCCCTGTGCATAGTCCAGTTCAAACCAGTCCTGGGACCCGTTGGCTCCTGCTCTGGCGTGAAACTGGACAAAGGACATGGGAGTAACCTACCCCCTGTCCAGACCCTGAATTGTCCCAGCCCTTTCCTTAGGATATTGAAGGGCTTACCATGGTGTGGGTCCCTAGATTCGTCATGGGACAAGATTCAGATCAGACACTTCTTCTTCTACCATCTGGACACTCAGGACTTCGTTTGGGCTCGACTCCATCTCCCTTCCAGTCTGCTACATCGTCTGTGCACCGTAAAGGAACCTTCCAAGGCCTGTAGTCATCAAAGACACCTGAAGGAATCTCCCTTGGAGTGAAGGAGTCACTCCCCTGCATTCGCAGGCACCGCAACTAAGTCGACCGGTCTGCTGATCCTGAGATCCTCTGGACTCTAAGGTTCTGCAACACAGGTGATGGTTCTACACAGCGCCTGAGGCCTGCCCTGCCCTCTCAACAGGTTTGAGGCCAGTATCCGTGGTGGGGGTTGCAATAGCCGAACCCCTGTGCACCGCATCAATTTGCAGTTGCAAAGGCTTGTTGGCTTCCTTCCAAGAATATTTTCGGGCTCCAAGTAGCCCCAACCTCGAGCATCTTCAGTGACCAGAATCTTGGGCCACACCGTATCGTGTGCATTGTGGCCTGCATATTTTGGTGAGCTGCTTGAGGTCCTCTCGCGACTCTGGCCTCTGGATGCATTTGAGGGTCACCTTTGTTTCTCTTGGGCTTCCCTGATTGCTTGGGACCTGCCCTGACTCCTGTGCTTTTGGTGAGTCCCCTGGACCTTGCTGGTCCTGAAGTTGCTCCTTCTGCAATTCCTGCGTTGGTTGCCTTTGCCAAGGCTTGTTGGTCACCCACCCCTCGACATCCTTCGTGGGACAGCTCATGCATGGAACCTGGTCTTCCTCAGCGTCGCCTGGTCCTCACAGCTGCAGTCACGGCCATCGTCAACTCTCCTGCAACACCCAACATCGGAGGGCATTCGTCTTCCATGTCTTCTGGTCACTCCTGAGTGACATAGACTCTGTCCCCTCTCCTTGCAGGTACCTCTCACCTAGAATCCACCTCCTGATTCCACTGGACTCTTTCTTCCTTCTCCAGCAGCTGCACTTTACTGAATTCCTCCATTGGGTTCGACAGTGGTTTCCGACAACAATTCACACGTATGCACCTGGCTTCTCTGATGTAGGTAACGTGGGTACTAGGGTAGCCACCGGGGGGCTGGCTTTCCAACCTTCTGTCTTCCACAGGGATTCTTCAGGGTCCACTGGGAAGGGTCCTTAATCTTTAAAAATCCAACCGCGACTTACACGTAGACTTGTAAGGAGCATGCAGTCGTGTTCCCACACTGCACACGCTCTCCGTCTGGTTCCTAGTCACTCACCTTGGGTGGTTCCTTGGGTCCCCAACACTTCTACGTCCTCTTGACATTGTCTTGACCCGAGCCGTGGCTCTTATACCACTTTCTTAGTATATGGTTTGGTCCCCCACTGGGGTCTGTAGGAAGGTGGAATCTGACCGCATGGTTGCCCCCACTTTTTTCCTGGTGTTTTGCTGATTTTTGACCTAGTTTGGCTGGGATCCTGCTTTCCCCTTTACATTGATTACCTGTACTTTAGGTACACTCCAGATTGGATTCTGGGGTACCTTTATAAGTCCCTAGTATATGGTATACTATGTACCCAGGGCATAGGTACCCCAGAGGCCTACCAGGGGCTGCAGCATGTATTATGCCACCCCTGGGAAGCCTTTCAAAATGACACCACAGGTCTGCTACTGCAGCCTGGGTAAGGTGGTGCATGCACCCCTTACTGAGAGATAGGTTTACTGTATCTCTCCATATCGCTGCACATGTAAACCTATCAGTCACCCCTATAGCAGGCCTTAACAATCCTGAAGGCAGGGTTCTGGGTTTCATGTGAGAGGGTGCCTATGCATGAGCAGAGCCCCTCGCAAGCTTTCAGAACCTTTATTCCGTAGTTGTTTGTGATACAGCCAGACCATATACTCTTAAGTGCATTATAACCAAACAGTAAATGCTAACTTTGGAATGGCTGCATGGAAACATGTCGTGTTTGGTGTCAAACACCTTTGAATCACATCCCCACACCAGCAACTGGTGTCGGAGTATGATCCCAACCTTCTAGAGGGAGAGACATGACAGCACCGGTATACCTGGTACCAGCTAACAGAGCCCTGGCATCACAAAATGGATGCTGCCAGCCACAGACACAAGTCTGCCCTCCTGCTGCTGGACGAACCTCCGGCAGGGGAGGCCTGGACAATAGGTTTCCTGTCACAGGGATGTGTGACCACCTTCCAGACAGGCTTTAGTGTAATGGGGCTGGGTGGGTGCACTCCAAGAGTGCTTTGAAGTATGCACTGGGGGCACATTTGGTGTCCCTGTGCATAGTCCAGCTCAAACCGGTTGCAGGGGCTACCAGCCCCTGCTCTGGCACGAAACTGGACAAAGGAAATGGGTGTAGCCACCCCTCTTTCCTGACCCTCCCATAGGTGGGCCCTAGAGTTTGTCCCACCCCTTCCTTGGGTATAAGATAGGAACCCCTGGCTACAGGACTTTAGATTACACCTGGACGAAACTCTGATACAGAAACCTGGAACTTCGACGATCTACAAGGTGCTAGATGACTGAAGAATCTCCCTTGGAGTAAAGGAGTTACTCCTCTGCAAGTCAGGCACCTAAGACGCATCTGACCGGTTTGCATCTCCGAAGCTCCCGCCGGACTCCGAAGAATTTGCAACACAGGAGGTGGGTTCCCAGACTTCCCAGAGGCTGACCCAAGCTCCCAGCAAAGCTGAGACCCGTAGCCCTCGTGGAGACTGTGCTTTGGGCTACTTGTAGTCCACACCCCGAGCAGTGTCTCCACCGAAGATTTCTGGCCTACACTCACCGAGTGTCCCGTGGACTGGTATTGTGTGATTCCTCTCGAGGTCTCTTCGCGATCCCTGGTCCGTCGACTGGTGGGTCCCTGTGAAGGCAACTCTAACTTTAATTGGGCTTACCTGGTACTCCAGACGTGCCCTGACTCTCCATTGCTTGGGGAGTCCCCAGTACCTTACTGGTCCGCACCGAAGCATCTTGTCTCTTCCTGAGTGGGTTGCTGTTGCCAAGGCTTGTTGGGTTCAATCCGAGCACCAACACCGCAGCAGTCTACATCCTTCGTGGGACAGCTCAAATCCAGCTCCTGGTTGTCGTCAACACCTCCTGGTCCTCGTGGCTGCAGAGTCAAGCTTCACCTCTTCGCACCTGAAACACCCGACATTGGTCGGCATTCGTCTTCGCACCTGAAACACCCGACATCGGTGGGCATTCGTCTATCGTGCCCCTGGTCACTGGCAAGTGACCCAGACTCTGTCCCCTCTGCTTTCAGGTTCTTCTGATCTTCGATCCAGGCTTGGATCACACCGCACACTTTTCTTCTTCCCGGTAGCAGCACTTTGCAGCAGATCGCCATTGAAATCAATGGCGATTCCCGACACCATTTGACACGTATGCACCCGCTTCCCTGGGTGAGGTAACTCGAGTACTCCGGTGCTCCCATGGGTTTTCGCCCTAGAACCCCCTAAGTCTGAAAGGGGTTTGCTCAAAGTCCTCTACTAAGTGTCCTTAACTTCTAAAATTTCAACCGCGACTTTCCCATAGAATAGTATGGGGCTCACACCTGTGTTCTCACACTGCACGCATCCCCAGTGGGTCTCCTGTATCACTACCTTGGGTGGTTCCTTGGGGTCCCAGCCATTCTACGTGCTCTGGGCACTGTGTCTAGTCAAGTCGTTGTTCTCACACCACTTTCTTAATACATGGTTTGGTCCGCCCCTATTGCCCATTGTATATTGTGCTATTTACTGTCGTTTTAGAACTGTATTATTGTGTATCTTGGACTCTAATCTCATAAAGAGATTAGTAGTGAATGTTTAGAAATAAATACATATATTTTATATATACCTTGTGTGGTTCTCCTTTCATTTAGTAATTCAAGAGGTTATAATCTGGTAAACCAAGCTGCTTTACAGTCCTTCAGGACTTAGCCTGAAGGCTGCTCTCCATAGCTACCACTAGGATAGCTTTCAATAAAGGTTGTCTTTAAACCTATTCATCAATAAGGGTTGTTTGGACTGGTACAAGGTGCCCACTATAACTAGTGGACAGCATATTCCTGGCCAACTTCTCACAGGGTCCACTGTGCATTCGGTGCTATTTACTGTGTTTGTTTGCTAAAGTATTCCGTGCATTGTGCATATCCATGGATAGGAGATATTTGTATGTGTTAGAGAGTATTCTATAATTACATATTTTTATAAATGCTTTGTGTGGTTCTTCTTCACTTAATCTATACTATATGATTGCATTCTGGTAATACAAGCTGCTTTACACTCCTTCTGGACTAAACCTGAAGGCCGCTCTCCACAGCAACCACTTAGAGAGCTTTCTAACGTTGTCTAAGACTTCTTAAATCACCATAAGAGTTGTCTGGACTCGTGCAAGGTGTCCACATACATCATATACCAGGCCAGCTTCTCACAGCCATCCCATCCTCCCTGCTCTGCAAACTGGGATCTTCCCCAGCTAGATCCTGCTCACTGGTCACCACTGGTACATTGATTTTAACCTGGCTCCACATTTTTGGTATGGAAAACATAAGAAAAGTAACTGATGTCAGCACACTAGGGTGTCAATTATGACGGTACTGCCACATCCCTTCGGACGCAGACTTTAGGTATTGCTCAAGATTTTCTGGATTCAGTCTGACTCTTGTGGGATATTGTGTGGTGAGGAATCTGCAGTTACTCTCTACCAGATAAGGTGGTACCAAAGGTAAGTAAATGGTTTGCCCCGTCAACTTATTTTGACGATTACAGCCTTGCTCACACCGTGAGATGCCATGAAAACATGGTGTATTTGAATACGTGCGCTATTACACCATAACCTAAAGAAAGGACTGATCATTTTTGCATTCATGACTGCCATCTGATTAAATTTTTTTTATTGTTTTAAATAAACAGCTTGCAGCACATTAGTACAGAGTTCCACAGCAGGACCCAAATAGATCTGCCATGTCCATATAATAAATGCAAAAACAACAATTGATGGACAGAATGCAGAACAATGTCTTACATTCACCCCAGTACAGAGATCTGGGCCTAAATCCATCGTTTTTTTGCTCACCATGCCATTCCAGTTTGAACCCAGCCATATGCAAATCAGTCTTGACCCTGTGCCCCATGGGAACAGTCCAGCCCGAACTGCCAAGCCAGGTCCTCCCTGGACTGGAAACAAGCATCCTAGGACCGGTTTCGGGCTTTCAGCCCTCATCAGCCAGGATAGCTTGATTCCAGTGGCATGGAGAGCAAGGGACTCACGTCTGAGCATACCCTTCCCACTCGGGGTGACAAATGCAAAAACAACAATTGATGGACCGGACCAGAAACCGGTCCTAGGAAGCTTGTTTCCGGTCCAGGGAAGGCACGGCTTGGCAGTTCGGGCTGGACTGTTCCCATGAGGCACAGGGTCAGACTGATTTGCATATGGCCATGTCTGAACTGGGGTGGCAGAGTGGGCTAAAGAATGGTGATGGATCAAGCCCAGATCTGTTGACTGGGTGTGAGTGTTTGATTGGTTCTGATGCTCCGTCCATCACCACCTCCTTTTGTACCACTTTGTTCGCCATAAGTTGGCAGGGTATGCTCAGACGTGAGTCCCTTGCTCACTTTGCCACTGGATTCAAGCAAGCCTGGCTGAAGACGGCTGAAAAGCCAGAAACCGGTCCTAGGAAGCTTGTTTCCGGTCCAGGGAAGGCATGGCTTGGCAGTTCGGGCTGGACTGTTCCCATGAGGCACAGGGTCAGACTGATTTGCATATGGCCATGTCTGAACTGGGGTGGCAGAGTGGGCTAAAGAATGGTGATGGATCAAGCCCAGATCTGTTGACTGGGTGTGAGTGTTTGATTGGTTCTGATGCTCCGTCCATCACCACCTCCTTTTGTACCACTTTGTTCGCCATAAGTTGGCAGGGTATGCTCAGACGTGAGTCCCTTGCTCACTTTGCCACTGGATTCAAGCAAGCCTGGCTGAAGACGGCTGAAAAGCCAGAAACCGGTCCTAGGAAGCTTGTTTCCGGTCCAGGGAAGGCATGGCTTGGCAGTTCGGGCTGGACTGTTCCCATGAGGCACAGGGTCAGACTGATTTGCATATGGCCATGTCTGAACTGGGGTGGCAGAGTGGGCTAAAGAATGGTGATGGATCAAGCCCAGATCTGTTGACTGGGTGTGAGTGTTTGATTGGTTCTGATGCTCCGTCCATCACCACCTCCTTTTGTACCACTTTGTTCGCCATAAGTTGGCAGGGTATGCTCAGACGTGAGTCCCTTGCTCACTTTGCCACTGGATTCAAGCAAGCCTGGCTGAAGACGGCTGAAAAGCCAGAAACCGGTCCTAGGAAGCTTGTTTCCGGTCCAGGGAAGGCATGGCTTGGCAGTTCGGGCTGGACTGTTCCCATGAGGCACAGGGTCAGACTGATTTGCATATGGCCATGTCTGAACTGGGGTGGCAGAGTGGGCTAAAGAATGGTGATGGATCAAGCCCAGATCTGTTGACTGGGTGTGAGTGTTTGATTGGTTCTGATGCTCCGTCCATCACCACCTCCTTTTGTACCACTTTGTTCGCCATAAGTTGGCAGGGTATGCTCAGACGTGAGTCCCTTGCTCACTTTGCCACTGGATTCAAGCAAGCCTGGCTGAAGACGGCTGAAAAGCCAGAAACCGGTCCTAGGAAGCTTGTTTCCGGTCCAGGGAAGGCATGGCTTGGCAGTTCGGGCTGGACTGTTCCCATGAGGCACAGGGTCAGACTGATTTGCATATGGCCATGTCTGAACTGGGGTGGCAGAGTGGGCTAAAGAATGGTGATGGATCAAGCCCAGATCTGTTGACTGGGTGTGAGTGTTTGATTGGTTCTGATGCTCCGTCCATCACCACCTCCTTTTGTACCACTTTGTTCGCCATAAGTTGGCAGGGTATGCTCAGACGTGAGTCCCTTGCTCACTTTGCCACTGGATTCAAGCAAGCCTGGCTGAAGACGGCTGAAAAGCCAGAAACCGGTCCTAGGAAGCTTGTTTCCGGTCCAGGGAAGGCATGGCTTGGCAGTTCGGGCTGGACTGTTCCCATGAGGCACAGGGTCAGACTGATTTGCATATGGCCATGTCTGAACTGGGGTGGCAGAGTGGGCTAAAGAATGGTGATGGATCAAGCCCAGATCTGTTGACTGGGTGTGAGTGTTTGATTGGTTCTGATGCTCCGTCCATCACCACCTCCTTTTGTACCACTTTGTTCGCCATAAGTTGGCAGGGTATGCTCAGACGTGAGTCCCTTGCTCACTTTGCCACTGGATTCAAGCAAGCCTGGCTGAAGACGGCTGAAAAGCCAGAAACCGGTCCTAGGAAGCTTGTTTCCGGTCCAGGGAAGGCATGGCTTGGCAGTTCGGGCTGGACTGTTCCCATGAGGCACAGGGTCAGACTGATTTGCATATGGCCATGTCTGAACTGGGGTGGCAGAGTGGGCTAAAGAATGGTGATGGATCAAGCCCAGATCTGTTGACTGGGTGTGAGTGTTTGATTGGTTCTGATGCTCCGTCCATCACCACCTCCTTTTGTACCACTTTGTTCGCCATAAGTTGGCAGGGTATGCTCAGACGTGAGTCCCTTGCTCACTTTGCCACTGGATTCAAGCAAGCCTGGCTGAAGACGGCTGAAAAGCCAGAAACCGGTCCTAGGAAGCTTGTTTCCGGTCCAGGGAAGGCATGGCTTGGCAGTTCGGGCTGGACTGTTCCCATGAGGCACAGGGTCAGACTGATTTGCATATGGCCATGTCTGAACTGGGGTGGCAGAGTGGGCTAAAGAATGGTGATGGATCAAGCCCAGATCTGTTGACTGGGTGTGAGTGTTTGATTGGTTCTGATGCTCCGTCCATCACCACCTCCTTTTGTACCACTTTGTTCGCCATAAGTTGGCAGGGTATGCTCAGACGTGAGTCCCTTGCTCACTTTGCCACTGGATTCAAGCAAGCCTGGCTGAAGACGGCTGAAAAGCCAGAAACCGGTCCTAGGAAGCTTGTTTCCGGTCCAGGGAAGGCATGGCTTGGCAGTTCGGGCTGGACTGTTCCCATGAGGCACAGGGTCAGACTGATTTGCATATGGCCATGTCTGAACTGGGGTGGCAGAGTGGGCTAAAGAATGGTGATGGATCAAGCCCAGATCTGTTGACTGGGTGTGAGTGTTTGATTGGTTCTGATGCTCCGTCCATCACCACCTCCTTTTGTACCACTTTGTTCGCCATAAGTTGGCAGGGTATGCTCAGACGTGAGTCCCTTGCTCACTTTGCCACTGGATTCAAGCAAGCCTGGCTGAAGACGGCTGAAAAGCCAGAAACCGGTCCTAGGAAGCTTGTTTCCGGTCCAGGGAAGGCATGGCTTGGCAGTTCGGGCTGGACTGTTCCCATGAGGCACAGGGTCAGACTGATTTGCATATGGCCATGTCTGAACTGGGGTGGCAGAGTGGGCTAAAGAATGGTGATGGATCAAGCCCAGATCTGTTGACTGGGTGTGAGTGTTTGATTGGTTCTGATGCTCCGTCCATCACCACCTCCTTTTGTACCACTTTGTTCGCCATAAGTTGGCAGGGTATGCTCAGACGTGAGTCCCTTGCTCACTTTGCCACTGGATTCAAGCAAGCCTGGCTGAAGACGGCTGAAAAGCCAGAAACCGGTCCTAGGAAGCTTGTTTCCGGTCCAGGGAAGGCATGGCTTGGCAGTTCGGGCTGGACTGTTCCCATGAGGCACAGGGTCAGACTGATTTGCATATGGCCATGTCTGAACTGGGGTGGCAGAGTGGGCTAAAGAATGGTGATGGATCAAGCCCAGATCTGTTGACTGGGTGTGAGTGTTTGATTGGTTCTGATGCTCCGTCCATCACCACCTCCTTTTGTACCACTTTGTTCGCCATAAGTTGGCAGGGTATGCTCAGACGTGAGTCCCTTGCTCACTTTGCCACTGGATTCAAGCAAGCCTGGCTGAAGACGGCTGAAAAGCCAGAAACCGGTCCTAGGAAGCTTGTTTCCGGTCCAGGGAAGGCATGGCTTGGCAGTTCGGGCTGGACTGTTCCCATGAGGCACAGGGTCAGACTGATTTGCATATGGCCATGTCTGAACTGGGGTGGCAGAGTGGGCTAAAGAATGGTGATGGATCAAGCCCAGATCTGTTGACTGGGTGTGAGTGTTTGATTGGTTCTGATGCTCCGTCCATCACCACCTCCTTTTGTACCACTTTGTTCGCCATAAGTTGGCAGGGTATGCTCAGACGTGAGTCCCTTGCTCACTTTGCCACTGGATTCAAGCAAGCCTGGCTGAAGACGGCTGAAAAGCCAGAAACCGGTCCTAGGAAGCTTGTTTCCGGTCCAGGGAAGGCATGGCTTGGCAGTTCGGGCTGGACTGTTCCCATGAGGCACAGGGTCAGACTGATTTGCATATGGCCATGTCTGAACTGGGGTGGCAGAGTGGGCTAAAGAATGGTGATGGATCAAGCCCAGATCTGTTGACTGGGTGTGAGTGTTTGATTGGTTCTGATGCTCCGTCCATCACCACCTCCTTTTGTACCACTTTGTTCGCCATAAGTTGGCAGGGTATGCTCAGACGTGAGTCCCTTGCTCACTTTGCCACTGGATTCAAGCAAGCCTGGCTGAAGACGGCTGAAAAGCCAGAAACCGGTCCTAGGAAGCTTGTTTCCGGTCCAGGGAAGGCATGGCTTGGCAGTTCGGGCTGGACTGTTCCCATGAGGCACAGGGTCAGACTGATTTGCATATGGCCATGTCTGAACTGGGGTGGCAGAGTGGGCTAAAGAATGGTGATGGATCAAGCCCAGATCTGTTGACTGGGTGTGAGTGTTTGATTGGTTCTGATGCTCCGTCCATCACCACCTCCTTTTGTACCACTTTGTTCGCCATAAGTTGGCAGGGTATGCTCAGACGTGAGTCCCTTGCTCACTTTGCCACTGGATTCAAGCAAGCCTGGCTGAAGACGGCTGAAAAGCCAGAAACCGGTCCTAGGAAGCTTGTTTCCGGTCCAGGGAAGGCATGGCTTGGCAGTTCGGGCTGGACTGTTCCCATGAGGCACAGGGTCAGACTGATTTGCATATGGCCATGTCTGAACTGGGGTGGCAGAGTGGGCTAAAGAATGGTGATGGATCAAGCCCAGATCTGTTGACTGGGTGTGAGTGTTTGATTGGTTCTGATGCTCCGTCCATCACCACCTCCTTTTGTACCACTATGTCCATATAATAGTCCAAGCTTTTTTTATCAAGAAAACGCAACCCCAAACATACCCGTGATCCCACCCGCACCTTACCCAGTATTGCAGTCTCTGTTATAAGGCACATAGCAACTTATACAACATAAGTATGGCATCTCACATTAGCATATTCAACCTTTACAGTCATTTACTACACGTGCATTTACACATTATGCCCGCTGCAAGTCAAGGCTACCAAGTAGGTACACAGTCAACGGAGCCCAAAAGTCTTTCGGACTAGAGGCCACGGGTAGTTGCTCTGCATAGACCCCCAGCTGCTCCCTGCAATATATCAAATCTCGGATCAATTTTTTCCCAGTAGGGGCATTTTTGGCACCCCAGCATTGTGCCACTGCCCGCTTGGCAAATAGGGTCGAGACCACAACAGATCGCCTATTACATGGCTTGAGCTTCTTTACCATCCCCAATAAGCAAACTTCAGGAGTGCACACTACATTTTCTAACACAACCTCAGTGAGCACTCTTGCTTCTTGAGTCCAGAATGCTAATATTTTGGCGCAGCTCCATGCAAGGTGCATAAATTCTGCTTCATCCTGCCCACATCGTACACAGCGCTTTCTCCTGCAGACCATACCTCCGCAATTGTCTTGGTGTATAATATAGCTGGTGCAGATACTTGAATTGAATAATACGGAGATTACAGTTTGCCATCAATGGGCCAGTCAGCTCACAACAGAACTGCCACTGGTCCAGCGGCATTGGGGACCCTAGCACCTCGTTCCACTTATTATGTGAGGGTTGTTCAGTGAGTTCGCTCTATCTCATTGATGCATTATATAGTTTAGTTATGACCTTTACGTTTTTCTCCTGCCAGCACTGCCTGCAGCGCCTTAAGTGTTTTCGGCTCTGTTGGATAGTCAGGGAAAATAGATATGATCGCCTGCCGTACCCTATCTTACGAAAAGCCCAGCATTATGCCATGATCCCGCTCCGTCTGCAGATCTAGGAGTGACCGGAACTGGCCATAATTATACAAAACTCCCATTTTTTTTTTATCCCTACCGCCCCTAGTGCTCGCAAGGCTGCTTGCATATGGGTTGCAGAGATATCCGGATGCGTAGCAAGTGGTAGCGCCGGGGCATATAAATAATCCAGCTGTGCCCCCTTAGCCAGAGTCTTCCATGCCCATGCAGTACATCTAACAGAGTTGATTTCAGCTCTAGAACCGCCTCCCCGCCCGACAGTACCGCTGCCACTAGGGGGACCGGAAGCACAGTGTCCGCCTAAATTGCAGTATGTGGCAAGTACCGCTGCTGGAAGCACCAATAATGTGCAAACTGCGCCTGTGTGTATAGATAGTATAACTGCATATCAGGCGCCTCAAACCCTCCCCGATCGAATGGTTGGGTAAGCACACTCCAACTGCACCTTGGTTTCTTGCCTCCCCATACTACGGTCAATACAGCTGATTGGAGCATATTAAATAGTGCAATATGCAGCCGAATGGGGATATTGACAAACAAGTAGAGGAGTTTAGACAATATCATCATTTTTGTTACTACGATTCTGTCAGCTAGCGAGAGAAGCAATTTTGCCCACCGCACCGCTTGCTGAGTAATCTGCATGATGACTCGGCTATAATTCATGGAAAGTACCCTTTCAGGTTCCCTATGCAGCTATATCCCTAAGTACTTCACCGGGTCGGGGGACCACGACAGCGGGAAATCCAACTCTATTTCTTGGGTGCAGGCCGTCAGCCTCAAAATTGTCGACTTTGTCCAATTTATCCCTAGTCCGGAATGTTGTTCGAATTTCACATATTCTCGCAGCAGCGCCGGGAGATGAGTGGCAGGCTTGTGAACATAAAACAACATATCATCAGCATATAGGGAGACCACAAAAGGCATTTGCTGGGATCGCAATGCTGCATGGGCATGCTTTTGACGAAGCTTACAAGCCAAGGTCTCCAGCACAATCGAAAAGAGCATTGGCGACAAGGGGCACCCCTGCTTCATACCACTCCTTATTGGAAAGGCATCGGAAACCCTGCCATTTACTTGTAACGAGCCACTGGATCCCTATATAGTAGTTGCATCCATGTAAGGAAAAATGGTGGCATGCCCATTCGCAGTAGTACTGTAAACATATACTCCCACTACAAAGAGTCGAATGCTTTTGCTGCATCAAGTAGCACAGCCACTGCCTGAAAATCCGGCTCAAAGTAATGCAACGTTGCAAAAATAGTGCGCAGGTTATGCGTCGTCGATCTAGTAGGTACAAACCCGGACTGGTCCGGAAGGATTAGTGTGGATACCAGCGGCTGTAGCTGTATCGCAAATATTTATTCTCAACCTGTTGAAGGTCTTTGCTACGTGTCCTCATCTAGCCCCAATGTTGGCAGTGCATGATCTGAGATTCTAGCAGCTAAGAAATCATCACCCAGGCCCTCCACTCCAGCCGACTGGACTATAGCAACGCTCTTAACACAGGGATTGCAGGTCACCTCCCCCTTTGACAACAGACCATACAGAGCGCCGCAGCCAGACTTATCTTGGACAAACCCACATGACTCCCTACCTCAGGGAACTCCACTGGCTTCCTGTACAGAGAAGATGCCAGTTCAAGCTCCTGACCCATGCATACAAGGCCCTACATGACTGCGGACCTGCCTACTTGTACCACCGCATATACCTCCATCTTTCTCTAAGCCTCAACCCCCACCATCTGACATAGCATATGCAGAGGTCGCACCTTCTACCTACTAGTGAAGACATGGAACGGGCTACCCTTTCATCTGTGGACCTCTCATTCTCTTTCAGTGTTCTGAAAGTTCCTAAAGGCCTGGCTGTTAAGATGATCAACTAGACCCTTCCAGCGCCTGGATACCCTCACGAATGACAAGTAGGGCTGTACATCTCTACTGATTGATTGAGAGTTTGAGAGAGTGAGTACATTGGTAAGGACATTTTCCCTGTGTGGTACACAAGTGTGTACCCTGCCCTGGTTTCCTCACCACATGTGCGTAGGAAGGTTGAGTATTATGTAGTGATGCTTTCAGTCTTCACCTTAGTGGGAAGGTTATGCCCAGACGTGGGTCCTGTGCATTAGACACCAAAATGAAGTCAATAAGATAAGTATAACAAAAGTTATGAAATTTGGAAGCAAAATTAAATCAGTGCAAAACAATCCTGCAAAACTTTATAATTGCAGTCAATGGGAACATTTACTAGTGCCAATCAGTCACTTACAGTTAGAGTTGTGTGGAACCCAAGAAGGGTAAAGGTGATGCGGATCCCAGGACAAAGCAACAACAGTCAGATTTTTCCTGGCTCAGGAAGCCCGGGTGAGAGTTGCCATGGCTGTCCTTGGTGCTGCATTAGGAGCAGCAGGGGAGCTGGTTTTACTGCTTACATGGGGCTGGTGAGGAAACTGGTACAAAAGGTCGACAGCAAAGCCACTTCTGACATCGGTTGAAGGTGTTGCAGTGTTCCATTGAGGTGCAGTGTCGAGTAAAGGTGGTGGTTCCCAGACTGGCCACCAGCAAACCTTGGCAGTGGTACCACTGGCAGAAAGTTAATTCAATGGCTGGAGGTCTAGGTAAAAACGGTAGCTACCTGAAACTTGCTGGAAGTCGGGATGCACTGGACTGTCCATTTTTGGGTGATCTCTCGGAGGGACCCATGGCCAGCGACTCTTTAGTTTCAGTATGTTGTTTTTATCTGCGGTGTACAGAGGACTAGTGTCACTAGTCAAAGGGAGTCTTGAGTTGCCTTTGGATTTCAAAGGGGTCCGTCCCTCTGTCTGAGAAATGCGTCTTTGGTCCAAGATGAGTCACATTTGTGCAGTTCTAGGAAGGTTGCCACAGGTTCAGGGTTTCACTCTTTTGGTTTGTGCAGCTCATGATGCCGCCGACTTTGGTCTCTTCTGTGTGCTTTGTTGCAGATCAGAACTAAGGTTCTGGTGTCAGGGGTAACACTTCAATCTTAGATTTAAGTGTGTTAGAGGTGTGGATTCAAGTGACCAATGGGCTACCATATGCAGGTGGAGTCTCACCTTTTCTACCAAAAACCCTCTCTTCTGCCACTTTAAAAAAAAAGGCAAAAACCTTTCTTAGCTTTACAGACCAAGTAGCCCACCCTAGAGGAATAGCTAGCATTCTGGGGGTGTACACCTCCTGAATATCTAATTCTCCTACCTGCCCTGGTGCAGATGTGCATGGGGGCTGTTTCTTCCTTTGGTAGACAGCCTGGCTGCATATCACAGGTGGTGAAGGCTTTAAAGCTCACCACCTTGATGTGCAACTCCACTAGCTATCCAGTCAGGGAGGGAGGCATGACCACCTTCCCATCCAGGCCATTGTTTCTGACTCCTGGGAGAGTTCTTACCTCCTGGCAGGGAGTCAGATTACTGTCTTGGTGGCAGAGCTGCAGACTGACAACCAGAGCTCCAGAAAGACTGGGACAACCAGGTGGGCAACTTCTGTGGAAGCCACCTGGGTGCATGCCACATCGACCTTTGCACGAGGATCGTGTCAGAGGTGATTAGGCAAGTTGTTTGATACCAAACATGACCGATTTCAGCGGTTATCATAATGGAGCTGCCAATCACGAGGGTCCCCGGTTTCCAACCCATGTCATCCTCTGGACGGCTGATCACTTGTAGTAGCCCTTAATTGAAAAGGCTACTATTGGGAGATATAAGGTTGCCCTGTATGTCCTCACCTTTAATATAATGTATAATGCACACTGCACCCTGCTTCCTGGGGTCAGGGTGCCTTCCTTAGGGGTGACTTGCATATATTAAAAATAGTGCTTTGACCTTGCCACCCATGATTAGAGCAAAGTCGAGTTCGAGCAGTTTGCACGGCTCCTGCTGTCTGCATGGCAGGACTGCTGTCATCTGTTTACTTGGGTCACTCAGCATGACACAAACGGTGCTTCAGGTTCTGGTGACCCCTTTAACTTCCCTCGGTACCATAGGTACCATTTACCAGGGACTTATGAGGAGGTTAAAGTCCTTGCCAATTGGGGTTACCAATTCACATGTACCAGTTGTATGGAGAGAGCTCTGGCATGGGAGCCTGGGCAGCAGCCTCCAATGCAGTTTCAGAGTCATTACCATCAGCAGTGGAGAAAAAAGTTGTGGGTGGTGACCATACCAAAAGGGCACCATCCTACACTCTGCTCTTGCCTAAGCTTCATTGTTGTGCGCTTTGGTCGGGCTCTGCATCATGCTGTGCCCTTCCGAATCCTCTCCTTGCTGTGACCTGTTCTTGTTCCTGCGCTTCTGCTTTCGTGACAAGTGCCTCTCCAGGACTATAGAAATGTGTATACTTGTACGTGCGCATCTATCACTTTTGAGATTATTTATAGTCGGGTAAAGGGCCTCTCAAATAAGAATGTTGAGTCTTAGAAAGAAGTTCATTGAAGATGAGTGCCCTTTAAACGATGAGAACACATTTTCTGATGAAAGGTGCAACTTTCTGAAAAGGAAGGTGGGCTGTCTTTGTTTCTATAGTTGGTGTCTTTGGATAATTGTTCTCTACAAAGCATTAGTTTCCAAAGTGCCTGTCCGGGAAAACTGAATTAAAGCTGTTAGCTTTGTCAATGTACGTTTGTGTTGGTGTGCTGTCCTTTGTGCAATAAAATGAGTTATATTCAGGTTTTCTTTACAATAGATCATGAATTGTTGAGTGCCTTGAGAGCAAACGTATTGTCATAAAGGAAGTTTCTCAATAACTTTTTGTGATTTGAACCATTTTTTTGTTGTGCTCTTTTTGTGTTTGACCAACAAGTAGTTTATTTTTGTGCTTGCATTCCTCTGTGGTACAATAACAGGACAATGTCCTCCAGATGAAATGCCTGGGAGATCCGAAATACATTGGGACAACAAAGTTGTAATCAATAAAGTTGTTTACATCTTGTTGTAATTTAATGCATTGGCTCATGTTGAAAGATTCAACATATTGACAGTGCTTATTGCTGTGGAATCATTCAAAGAAGTAATTTGCGTAATGGAAAATAGAATGTAATTATTGAAGCTCTCATGAGCATTACAGTACCAGTGCACCCTGGGCCCACACTCCTAAAAGTACAGCTACTCAATGACTGTAATACAGGCCATCCACTTGGCTCTGTTCTTTCTCTCCGCTATAGATCCTTAAGATTTTTTAATGACTGGATCGCTAATTGATGTATCGAGCACAAGAAATGGTATGAAAGTGTTTGGTAATCGTTATTTACCTAACACATTACTCTAAGTAACTTATAGCCACTGCCAATAAGCATGACCTATGTCTCCCATATTATCTTTAGTTGCGGTATTTAGCAATGTGATGATGAAGGGTAAGAGCACCCCTCTGGTCACTCAGGCACACCACCTTCCCACACAAACCCACAGCATGTGCAGTGCGCTTCCAAACAATCACTCCCTCACTTTTTAGCAAGCAACTCATCCAATAAGGTACTTTGGTGACCAACAAGAGTGTATAAGCACAAACATTGAATGCATTCAAATTGTCTGTCTCATTTCTGCAAGAACACTCAATCGGGGATGCATTTGAGCTCGAATGAAACAGAGGAGTCCTGTATCCCTTACCACCCCTGCATCTCATGCCTCGAGTTGTGAAAAATATCAGGAATTACTTGGCTCAAGTCATCTAGTAGTTCTGGATTGTACTGAGAGATTGTGGTACTCCGACCTTCTGGGTGTGAGCATCTGTCCTTCAATCAGGCTGGATCTCCTGACTTTGCAATGGAGCAGGATACCCTCTGTATTTAAGCAATCTACAAGTAAATGTATGGAGATTGAGCAAAGCAATTACGTGTTTGATTTGCCACCTGAAGTGGTGGATGACATTCTTGCCAGCAGACACCCTTCCATTAAATTCAGTTATGCCAAGCACTGGGACAGGTTTGTGGCCAGGTGTGTGTTCCCAAAACTGACTCTTTACTAGCAAAGCAGTTTAACATGATTTTCTTTGCATTGCATTTGGCCCAGCAAGACCTTGAAGTGAGCAATAACAAAGGATATATATGCGTCCTTTCAACCTTTCTACATTTGCCGAACCAGCTGCCTACTGTTAAATCAACTGTTGTTTTTAGACATCTTTGCTCCAAAGCCAGTTGTGCTACCACAATGGGACTATAACTTGGTCTTGATGTTTCTCATTTATTTGCCCTTCAAGTTGAAACATAGCTTTTAACTACATCTCCTGACCTTAAAGACTGTTTGTGAGAGGCTGGCCTTGTATATGCTGTCCACTAATGTAAGTGGGCACCTTGCACCAGTCCAGACAACCCTTATGGTGATTTAAGAGGTCTCAGACAACCTTAGAAAGTTATCCAAGTGGTAGCTGTGGAGAGCAGCCTTCAGGCTTAGTCTTGAAGGAGTGTAAATCAGCTTGTTTTACCAAAATGCAATCTTATAGTATGGATTAAATGAAAAGAGAATCACACTACAGTTAATTACAATATTTACTTATTATAGAACACTATCTAGTACGTTACAGTATCTCCGACACGGAGATAGAAACAAAGCTCACAATCCTTTAGCAAATAAATCACAGTAAATAGCACTAATACACAGTGGGCGCCAGGGGGCAACAAACCATATACTAAGAGAGTGGCATAAGAACCATGACTCGAGTCAGGACAATGTAGAGAGGATGTAGAATTGCTGGGACCCCAAGGAACCACCCAAGGTGACTAGATAGGTACCCCACGGAGTGCGTGTGCAGTGTGTGACCACAACTGAGTGCTCCGTTCAAGTCTATGTGCAAGTTGCGGCTGAAGTTTTAAAGATTAAGGACCCTTCCCAGTGGACTTTGAGGAATCCCTGTGGAAGACAGACGGTTGGAGAGACACCCGTCCCGTGGATACCGAAGTACCCAAGTTAGCTAACCCAGGGAATCCGAGTGCATAGGTGTGGCGTCCGAAGAAGACCCACTGCTGGAAGAGGAGAAAGTGTCAGTTGGAATCCAAATGTGGATTCTTGTCGTGGAGTACCTGAAAGCAGAGGGAATAGAGTCTGGGTCACTTGCGATTGACATGGGACTCGTAGACGAATGCCCACCGATGTCGGGTGCTTCGGGATAGACTGTGATCTTGACTCTGCAGCTGCGGGTACCAGGCAACATGAGGGCAACCAGGAGCTGGATGTGAGCTGGCCCATAAAGGATGTTGGGTGCTGGGGGTCGGCGTCCGGCGGGAGCACCAACAAGCCTTGGCAAAAGCAACCCAAGCAGGAAGTCAAGGAAGTGTATGGCTCGGACCAGCAAGGTCCAAGAGACTCACCACAAGCAGGGTAGTCAGGGCAAGCCCAGAGCAGTCAGGAGACCTCAAGGAAAACAAAGATGACCCTTAAGTGGACCCACCGGCTGGAGGATCAGGAGTCGCGAGAGGACCTCGGGCAGCTTCACAAAAATACAGGCTACGGGGCACACGGTGTGAGGTGGTTGAAGATCTTTGTAGGAAAAGTTGCCAGAGATTGGGGCTACTTGGAGCCCAATGCATTTGTCACAGGATTGCCAACAAGCACATGCACTTGCAAAAGTACGCAGTGCGTCAAGGGTTTTGATATTGCAGTCCCCAAGAGGGATTCTGGCCTCAAACTTGGTGAGAGAGCAGCTCGGGCCTCGAGGGACGTAGAAACCCATCTCCTGTGTTGCTGAGCCTTTCGGAGTCCAGAGGAGCTCTGGATCAGCAGACCAGTCAGCAGTGTTGCGGTGCCTGTGAATGCAGGGGAGTGACTCCTTCACTCCAAGAGAGATTATCTTCAGGTGTCTTGGATGCTCCACAGGTCCTACACAGATCCTGCATGGTGCACAGGCACAGCCGATGCAGCAGACTGAGGGAGACGAAGTCAAGCACAACCGATGTCCAGCGTGCCCAGACGGTCGAAGTGCAGTTGTTTCAATTCTGAATCTTGTCCACAACGAATCTAAGGTCCTGCAACCAGGTAAGCCCTTAAGTACCCACGGGAGACATTTGGAAAGATTCAGGGGACCCTCCCAGGGGGGGTGTCTGGACAGGTAAGAGGTTACGCCCATGTCCTTTTTTCAGTTTTGAGCCAGAGCGGGAGCCATCAGCTCCCAGGACTGGTTTGAACTGGACTAGGCACAGGGACATCAAATGTGCCCCTCCTGCAGGTTTTCAGGTGCTGGCAAGCGCACCCACCCAGCCCTAATACACTAAATCCTGTCTGGGAGGTAGTCACACTTCCCTGTGACACAGTGCCTATTGTTCTGCCTTGTCCTGCTCGAGCTTGGCGCAGCAGCAGCAGGGCTGTGTCTCTGGTTGACAGCAACCATTTTGTGCTGTCTGGAACTAGAAGGCTGGTACCGGGAACACCAAGGGCCCCATGAAGGGCCTTCCTGGTGGGTGGAATCATACCTCCCACACCCGTTACCGGTGTGGGGGTATGATTCCAAAATGTTTGACACCAAACACAATAGGATTGGCTGCAGCAGTTTTCGATATGGTCACCACGCGGTCAGGTAATGCCCCTCTGTATAGTATATGGCTGCTTCACTGACAACTCGGGAGAATGGACTCCGTCGGCTGCAGGGGTGTCCTGCTCCCTCTCACTTAGAACCAAGCACCCTGCCTTCAGGATTGTAAAGGCCTGCTATAGGGGTGACTTATAGGTTTTAAGTGCAATGACCCTTAGATATACAAAACCTATATCTTAAGTAAGTGGTGCGTGCACCTACTTACACAGGCTGCGATGGCAGGCCTGTAGTTCCATTTTGAATGGTCTCTCATGGGTGGCATAATACATCCTGCAGCCCATGGGAGACTTCTGGGGTACCTATGCCCTGGGTACATGGGTACCATATACTAGGGACTGACGAGGTTACCCCAGTATCCAATCTGGGGGTGTACCTAGGTACATAACATTACAATTTAAGGACAAAGCAGATAAATTGGGGTCCTGATTAGCAGGATCCCAGTCAGACTAGTTAAAAACAGTATTACATCAAGCAAAAAGTGGGGGTAACCATAAGAAGCAGATCCTACTTTCCTACACTGTTTTACTCATTGGGATTGTCACTCATTGTGTTAGTGAACTTGGGGAACTTTTATTGCAATCACCCTACACATCTTTTTTCTGGACAAGTTTGTGCTGCTGACGTGTGAGACCTACTTACCAAACGTCATGTCTCCTTTCCAGGTCGGGTAATCCATCACTCTATCCGCCTTCTTTGCTCCCCCACCTCCCCCAAAACATGAGGAGGGGCTTCATCAGTGAGACCACAAATGGGCTTTAAGTCAATCCATTGATCGTACAAAGGACTATTGGAGGACCATCAGCTTTTCATGGGGTTCTCTGTGGCAACGAAAGGAAAGGCAGTGCAGAAGATGCTAATCTTAAAGTAGATTGTCTTCTGCATTAAGATATGGTGCACACCTGCTTCAGAGGTCTGAGAGCCCATTCCACCAGGGCGAAGGCGGCTACCACTGCACTGGCATGTGGAGTGCCTGCCCTTGACATCTATTAGGCTGTGATGTGGGCATCAGTGCAAATGTTCATGAGGTACTTCTACCTTGACAGACAGGTTCTGTGGGAAGAAAATCCTGCCTGAGCCACCCCCCAAAAAAAGAAAATCCTGCAAGATTTTAGTCTAAGCCCACTCCACATTCCCTCCACCTGTGGGAGTGATACTTAAGTATCTATTTTAAGGTAGGGAATATGCAGTTAGAAGTATTTACCAGAAGAGCAAGTTATTTACCTTTGGTGATGCTCATTTTGGAGGATACTCTGACTGCAGTTTCTCACTACCCACCCATTTCCCATTCTGTGGAATGGCCTATTATTAACATATGGAAAGATCACAAGTTAGTATGTTGAGTATAATTCCCAACAATTCTTCATGCTCCACTTCTGAGTGCAGAGAAAGGGTAAATGATAAGTAGCTGAGATCAGAGCATACAGGTGCTGCCTTTATGCAACTCTGCTCCATCACTTCCGGAGTCCGCACTGAGCCTCACAATGCCACCTAGCTGTGTGTAGGAGCACTGCTATGGAAATGATCCAGTCTGGTGCATGGTGAGTAGTCTAAGGTGAGGAACCTACAATTAGAAGATTCGGTCAGAAAACAGGAACATTAGAGGCATCCACAGTGCAAAATTCCCTCAATAGAGTAGCCACTAGAAAGAGTGTTACTAAAGGTAAGTAACTAGTTCTTTTGTGTAAGGGAAGCTTTGCCTTTAGATGCCTTTATTATACTTGCTGTGTGTTTGTGAACCATGTCCTGTTGCTAGAGCTAGAGATTTGCACTGCTGGCTTTGTTATGCATGTTTTGTGTGAGCACTGGGGGAATCTTACACTGCAAATGATTGTAATGTGGCATGACATGCCTAAATACACTCAGCAAACACAGCATGAGGATTCACTCAAATGCCCGGGCACCGTTGTTATTAATTTCATAATCACTATCCTAGCATGGAGTGTTCTTCTACTTTCTCAAAGCTTGTCTCCCCCACCCATACCAGTCATCTTCTCCTTTGAACCCCTTTACCACGCACTCTGTATGCACTGAAAATACTGCGGTGCTTGTGATCATTATTTAAATGATACACTATACATCATTAAAATTTTTACTGACCTCAGACATCTTATTGATGTAACATTTCAGGCCCTTATACTAGTCCTGAAAAGGCCCGATTAAGTAATACGCAGGGCCAAAATGCGTCAATATTTCCCAAAGTAAGCTCCATCCACTGCATAACTAGGGACATAGGCTACTGGGAGAAGGAACAACAGACCTTAAGGATATTGTTCCAATAAAACTTTACACTGGCTTCCAATATTTTGAACTAGAATTAAATATAGATACTAGTCTACATGAACTCCTAAGTACAAGGAAGTTGTATGATTGATGGGGCACTATGAGATTGTATATATTACTGGTTTGCTTATAGTAATGTAAGAAATGATAATTGTGACTGTTAGATTTGGGGGTCTCTAGTTGACAGAGGTAGGTACCTTTGACCAAATAGGGACCCTTGCATCTAGTCAGGGTAAGGAGCTACACTCTTAAAATATCCCCTGCTCACCCCCTTGGTAGCTTGGTACGAATAGGCACGCTTATCTCAGAGGCAGTGTGTAAAGCATTTGTGAACACATACAGTAATACAGTAACAACACTACAAAGGGACACCACACAGGTTGTATTATAAAAATAAGTATTTTTATTTATAGACTTATCACAAGACCAACGACAAAAATCCGCAATACTGTACTCAAAAATCGACTTTAAAATGGTAGGAAATAGCTCAGTTCTCTTTAGGTTGTAAATGCGACACTTTACTCTCAAAGTACCTTGGATGCGTAACGCAAAGCAAACAAAAGGGTTCGCAGAGAAGGTGATTCATCGGTTCCTTACACTCAGGGGAGTGGATGCGTCGGGTGCTTACTGCTGTGCAGGGGAGTTGATGCTCGCTTCCTTGCTGTGTGGGGAGGTGATGCGTCGGTCTCTTACTGCTCTCCGGTACGATGCAACAAGAAGGTGCCTCGCTGCGATACTTCTCTTCTGTGTGATGCGACAAAATGGCGTCTTGGTTACGATGCAACAACGTTGATGCGATGCGTGCATGCCCGATGGCCGTGCGGCGACTCGATGATCTGAGCCGCGACAGGCCCTGCGACGCTCTTCTCCAGTGATGCGACGGTGACCTCTGCGGCGGCACGCTTCTCCGGTGATGCGACGTGCTTTGGTGATGCGATGGCGACAGCGGCGGCACACTTCCTTGGCGATGCAACTGCTACGGCGGCATCACGCTTCTTGTCGTTGAGTCGCGCTTCCAGCTCCCAGCGACACGCAGTCTCTCAGAAGGCCCAGCACAACAGCAGGCACTTCAATTCCCAGCAAGGGAATTCTGGGGGAAGTGTTTGGTGAAGTCTTGTATCCCTGAGACTTCAGGCAGGAGGCAAGCTCAAGTTCAAGCCCTTGGAGATTCTTCTTCAAGTTGATGAAAAGCACAATCAGTTCTATGTGGTTGCAATGAAGCAACCACTGCAGGCCAACCCCCAAACGCACAGCACAGGGGTAGTCTCCTCCTTCTGCTTCCTGGTTCATCTCCTCAGCAAAGGTTCATCTTGATTACCAGAAGTGATCTAAAGTTCTGGGGTCTGGGTCCCCCTTTTATACACACAAATCCTTTGTCTCTGAGAGTTTCTGTACCTAGTCCAAACCAGTTCTGTGCAGTCCTGGATCACTTTGTTTATAGGACTCCTCCTTTCCTTTGACAGTGTGGGCCAGGGTCATCAGACGCACCACAGGAGGTGGAGCCAGCATTGTGGAAGGCAGGTACAGCATCATTGAGGCCCAGGTGCTACTCCTCCCACCACTCCTCATGCAGATAGGTCTATTCAGCCTTGTGCTGACTCACCCTGTCTCCTGGAGCCACCCCAGCCACTCACAAACCAGACATGGAATACACAACCTAGCAGAGGCAGGCTTGGATGGTTAGGCAAGAAAATACCTACTTTCTAAAAGTGGTATTTTCAAACACAGAATGTTAAAACCAACTTCACTGAAAGATGTATTTTATCATTCTGAGTTCAGGCATACTAAACTCAAATTTCTACCTAGTTCCCTGAGTCAGTTAGGATTATATGATGTTATAATCAACCTGCCCATTCTGGCCTATGGGAACAGGTAGCCTTGCAATAGTGAAAAACAAATATGGCTGTAATTCACTATTAGGACATGCCACACACATCAGGGCATGTCCTACCTTTTACCTACAATGCTTCCTGCCCTTGGGCCAACCTTAGGGGTGTCTGAAATGTGGAAAAGGGAAGGTTTGGGGACTGGCAAGTGTGTGCACTTGCCAAATCAACATGGCAGTACCAGACTGCACACAGGCTCTGCAGTGGCAGGCCTGAGACACACTTATTTACAAGCTGCTCTGGTGGGTGGCACAATCAGTGCTGCAAGCCCACCAGCAGCATTGAATTTACAAGCCCTGGGCACACGCAGTGCACTGTACTAGGGTCTGACAACTAAACCCAATAAGCCAATCATGGATTCACTAATCCATACATCAATTTAACATAGGGAGCACTTGCACTGTGGCACTGAATAGCAGTGGCACAGTGCCCAAAGCATCTAAAACCAGCAAAAACATAAAGAGGCAACAGCAAAAAAATGGAAGGGAGACCCACACCAATGGTGCCAGGTCTAACACGTGTTCCCTCCAGCTGAACTGTGGGGAGAACTACCCTACCTCTTGGGAGTTCTAATCACTAATGGTGAAAAATCTGAACAGACCATCAGCATTGGCGTGTTCTGTACCAGGGCGGTGTTCCACCGTGAAGTCCATCCCCTGTAGGGAAGTGGACCACCTCAACAGCTTTGGATTCTCACCCCTCATCTGCATCAAAAATCTGAGGTGCCTGTGGTCTGTCTGAACCCAGAAGTGAGTCCCAAACAAGTATGGTCTCAACTTCTTCAGTGCCCAGACCACAGCAAATGCCTCACGCTCAATTGCACTCCACCTCTGTTCCTGTGGAAGTAACCTCCTACTGATGAAGGCTACAAGTTGGCCTAGGCCCTCCTCATTCATCTGTGACAGAACAGCCCCCACACCATGCTCTGAAGCGTCTGTTTGAACAATAAAGTCTTTTGAGAAGTTGGGTGCCAGTAGCACGGGCGCCGTGCACATGGCAGTCTTCAGGGCATCAAAAGCTTTCTGACAGGTGTCAGTCCAGTTCACTTTCTTGGGCTGCTTCCTGGAAGTCAGCTCTGTCAAGGGTGCAACTACCCACTGCCATACCCCTTGACAAAACTCCTGTAGTACCCAGTGAGTTCTAAAAAGGCTCTCACCTCTGTCTGGGTCTTGGGGGGTTCCCAAGCCAGGATGGTCTCAATCTTGGGCTGTAGGGGCGCCACCTGCCCGCTCCCTACCTGGTGTCCCAAGTACACCACGGAACCCTGCCCGATCTGGCACTTACTTGCCTTGACCGTGAGGCCTGCTCTCCGCAGCGCCATCAACACTTTCCAGAGGTGGCACAGATGTTCTTCCCAACTGGCGCTGAACACTGCAATGTCATCCAGGTAGGCGGCACTGAACTCTTCCAGTCCAGTTAACACCTGATTGACCAAACTCTGAAAGGTGGCAGGGGCATTCTTCATCCCAAAGGGCATAATCCGGAATTGGAAGTGCCCATCTGGTGTGGAGAATGCTGACCTCTCTCTTGCCCCATCAGTCAAGGTGATCTGCCAGTACCCAGACATTAAGTCAACCATGCTGAGGTACCGGGCAGCCCCTAACCGATCAATGAGCTCATCAGCTCTGGGGATGGGGCGCGCGTCAGTCTTGGTGACTGAATTGAGCCCTCGGTAGTCCACACAGAACCATAGTTCTGGCTTGACACCCGGTGCGGCAGCCTTTGGGACCAAGACCACTGGGCTGGCCCAAGGACTGTTAGAGGACTCCATTACCACCAACGCAAGCATCTTGGAGACCTCCTCCTTGATGCAAGCTCTCACCCTGTCAGTCACTCTGTAAGTTTTGTGCTTAACAGGAGGACTGTCCCCAGTGTCTACATCATGGATGCACCAATCAGTAACACTAGGAATCAGGGAGAACAGATCAGAAAACTGTCCCAGCAACTGGTGACAGTCATTCTGTTGCTTAGGGGTCAAGGTGGAAGAGAGGTTCACCCCATCCACTGACCCATCTTGCTCTGTTGCAGACAGGAGGTCAGGAAGAGGCTCAGTCTCCTCCTCCATTCCAGCATCTGTTGCTAGGAGCATGCCCACTTTGGACCTCTCTAAGTGGGGCTTCAGGCGGTTGACATGTAGGACCCGCAAAGGGTTCCTTGAGACTGCAAGTTCACCAAGTAGGTGACATCACTCTTGCGCTCCCCCACCTCAAATGGTTCAGTCCACTTATCCTGGAGCGCACAGGGCTCCACTGGGGCCATGACCCACACTTTCTGACCAGGCTGAAGCTCAACCAGAGTGGCATTCTGGTCGTAACACTGCTTCATCTCCTCCTGGCTGGCTTCCTGATTCGCCTGAGTGAGTTGTCAGAATCGCCTAGTCCGGTTCCTGAAGGCCAGCATGTAGCTATATACATCCTGGGGAGGTTTCCTGGGAGCTTGCTCCCAGCCTTCCTTCATCAAACTCAGAGGTCCTCTCACTGGGTGACCATAGAGAAGTTCACAGGGGCTGAACCCTAAGGACTTCTGTGGCACCTCACTGTACGCAAAGAGAAGGCACGGTAAGACGACGTCCCACTTACGCCTCATGGGTTCCTCACAACCCATAATCATGCCTTTAAGGGTCCGGTTGAATCTATCAACCAGCCCATTACCTTGGGGGTGGTAAGGTGTGGTGAACTTGTATGTTACACCACACTCCTGCCACAGGGACTTCATTTACTTGGAAATTAAGTTTGTATCACGGTCTGACACCACCTCTCTGGGTAACCCCACGTGGGAGAAAATCCCAATCAGTGCACATCCCACCACAGGGGCCGTCACTGTCCTGAGAGCGAAGGCTTCCGGATATTGGGTGGCATGGTCCACCAAAACCAGGATGAACCTGTTGCCCATGGCTGTCTTGGGATCCAGAGGTCCCACAATGTCAATGCCTACCCTTTCAAAAGGGGTGCTGACCACAGGGAATGGCTGGAGAGGAGCCTTTTGCTTTCTCCCACTCTTTCCACTTGCTTGGTCAGTCTGACAGGTCCTGCAATGATTATCTAAACTCTTGCGCATTTGGGGCCAATAAAAGTGGGTGACAAGCCTCTCAAAGGTCTTGTCCTGCCCCAAATGTCCTGCCCATGAGCCAGCCCCAGTAGGAAGGCTCTGAAGCTCTGGGGTACCACCAGCACACGGGCTGACCCAGGCTCAGCAACCTTAGGCTCACTATACAGGAGACCATTCTCCCAGTAGATCCAATGTGATCTAGACTGATCACCTGCTGCCTGGTTTGCAGCCTGTTGCCGCAAACCCTCCAGAGAAGGGCACTTTCTCTGCTCCTCGCAGAACTCTTCCCTGGAGGGTCCTTGTTGGACTTGACCCTTTTTGCAGGGTCATCCCTAAACGTTTTGCCTTCCTCCTAGCCTTTTTGATGACATGGTGTTGGTCGTTTTAGGACTCTGGGCACTTTAGCACTGTAGTTCAGTGTAAAGTGCATGTTCTCTCTGCCCTCCATAGGCTAACATTGGGATCTCCCCCCTTATGGTATAACTCCTAAATAAAACAAAATAAGTATGGCATGTTTGGTATGTGTTGAATGGAAATGATAAATGCTGCGCAATGGGGTGTGCAGATTTATTTTTACTATTTTAGGGATGCCACTTTTAGAAGTTGCCATTTCTGTGTGCTGTGTGCCTGCCTGCATGTCTGTTTCTAGAAGTGACGGGGCTGGTGAGGAGTGGGTGGCTCCAGGGAGGCAGGGTCAGGCTGAGTGGGAGGTCTGCAACTGGAGTAGTGGGCGGAGGAATCCGCTGTCCCTGAATAGGTCTGTGCCTGCCCTGTACAGTGCTAGCTCCGCCCCCTTACTAACACCCCTCCCAGTGCCAGTTGGGACTGGAACTTCCAAGACCCTTCTGGAAACCCCTACCCTTAGTCCCTTCCAGAAAATTCTGCCCCCTTCTAGACGCAGGGCAGGGAGGTGTATAAATACAGGGGCTGTGCCCCCATGTGGGTATTGTGCTTGTGCTGACTTGGAGGGGACACTCTGCCAGGAGGAACCGCTGCGGGACCCTGCGTGCTGGCCCCTGTGCCCAACTTTGCCCCTCTGCCTTTCTACTGGACCAGGAAGAGACTTTTGCTGGAGCAAAGACTGCTGCGCTAGGAGGATTGCCACCTTACTGAGTTTGACTGCTCCTAGGAACTGCTACTCTGTTTTGGCTAAGCTGCCCTACTGCCTGCTGATCCTTGCCCAGCCTGAGCCCTTGGACTGTGCTCCGGGGGAACAGAATGTGGAACCGGCAGCACTGAGGCTGCGTGGTGCTCAAAGGGAATCGCCGGTGTAGGGATTCCCCCCCTGTGATGCCTGCAAACAGCGGGAGCCCACCCCGCATTTTTGCTGCATTTTTAGACCACGAGCGGGAGCCTAGCCCGCAACTTTGTGCTCGTTAAAACAAGCGGGATCCCACCCCGCGGTTCTGCCACCTCATGCGTCTCCTTTAAAAACCGAGCAGGTGCCCACCCCGCTTTATGCATCAAGTTAAGCAGGAGACTACCCCGCATTGCTGCCAGGAACAGAATCACCACCGCGACCCGAGAGAGGAGCACCGAAGGACCGAAAACCCAAGTTGGCGCCCGTGCCTGGTTGTGGGGGGGGGCATACCGAGACAAAACCTCGCGGGCTCCATTTCCACCTCCCCCTGCCTGGGGGAAGCCGTCCGGAGCCTCGTGGGCTCCCCATCGAAGTCCCGGGTCCCAGGAGGGGGCCCGGGTGAAGTCAGGAGAGGCGCTGCTGTTGGCGGGGCTCTTGTGAGCTGATGAGAGCCCCTCGTGTTGCCAAGCCAGCAGCGGGAGAACGGAGGAGCGGGTCCAACCGAGGCACACTATCTGTGCCTGGGACCTGCGCAGGAGGAGACCAGAGGAGGAGGAGAACACCCGAAAGATCCCAGTGAGTGGGGCCTGCATTTCAAGGGTCGTGGTGCCCCTGTGTGTCTATTTCCCCCAGCGGCGCCGCACCTGCGGGCCACTGCAACGATTGGGCAATTTCTATGTTCAGAGTCCCAGAGAGGGGGCTCCCCAGGCACGGTGGCGCCAAAAGCTAATCTGCAGCGTTGTGGGCAACATCATTTTTTATTTTAGAGTCCCAGAGAGGGGCTCCAACTTGGCCAGTGACTTGTGAGCTTCATTCATCACAGCTGCATCACAGGAGCAGGCAGCTGCAACGTTGGGCATTTATTCTAGGTGTTACTATGTGTGCACTGCTATGCCGAGGTTATGCATAATGTATTTTCATACCTAACGATGGTGCCTTTATGCTCATGATTCATGCCTGATGTAAGGTGGTTTAGGCCTAACTCTAAGGTGATTTATGATTATGGAGATGATGCCCTGTCTTGCTAATGTGTTTAGGCCTAATGCTCTTCCCTAATATTCGCATTGCTGACTTTATGCCCAATGTGACTTATGCTGATATGATGCATTAGGGGTTCCTATTTCTAACGTTATGCCTGATATCGTGCTATGGTGATCTAGGCTTATTGTCTGATCTAATGTGTTTTCATGCCTAATGCTAATGTGATGTTGCTAAGTTCCCTATTTTACCAGTAGCTACTGGCTGTTATACTTTTACTACTGGCTGTTACACATGTATGCCTGATGATTTTACCTCTACTGTTTATGCTTTATGATGGTTCTGGCAGCGAACCGATTGGCTCCCCTGTAAATAATAACCGGGTGCCTGTAGGCGCAGTGTATATATCTGTGATTATGATTCTAATGTGTTTTTATAATACAAATGCTATTTTTACATAACCTTGTGTGGAGTCTCTTTTGTAGTGTGCCTAGTGTGTCGCCGCTGTGTTTGTGTTGCGCAAACGCTTTACACATTGCCTCTGGGATAGGCCTGACTGCTCGTGCAAGCTGCCAAGGGGATGAGCAGGGGTTATCCTCAGGGTGTAGCTCCCTCGCCCTGACTAGAACGGGGGTTTCTGCCTGGCTTTAGCGCTTGCCCTAGCCTACCGGGAAACCCTGTTTCTAACCGTCCTCCTTCCTGCTGCCAATGGGTCTGCTCAGGCAGGTCCCCCAGTTCAGCTACCTGTTCCCCTGTAGGTTCCAGGGCATCCCCCTAAAGGCCTACCTCCTCCTGGACCGTGGGAACTGTGGGAGCGGGTTTCCCGCGCCCCCGGCCTCTTCTCTTTAAGGCAGGCACCTGGGCCATTCTATCAGGTTCCAGGTCCACTTGAACACCTTTACTGGCTGCCATAGACCGAGTGGTCACGCTGGCCCACTCAGGCAAGCCCAACATCTCTAAATGAGCACTTCGCTCCACCTTAGCCCAAGGGGAGCTCTCCAAATCAGGCATGGCTGGCCACACAGCTATTTGAAGAGTCCCTGAGGCCACCCCCCCTCCTCAAACGGAACCTGAGCCACCTTGCAGTAGCTCTCTGTGTTGTCAGCAGCAACAACTGGGTAAAATGCATTGGGGATTACCTGCTTTTCAGACACCAGCCAACAACTGACAGCTGTCACACTGGCTCCGGTGTCTCTAAGAGCTTCCACCCTATGGCCATTGATGGTCACCCACTGCCTGTACTTTTTAGTGTTATCAGGAAACTGGGTCCTGGGGACCACCTCACAGTCTCCTAAAGAGACTAGGGACATCTCTGCGGGACCCCACCCCAGGGCTTCACTAGCCATCTGCCGGGGTGGTGCACCAGTGGGTGCCGTCTTCCCATACAAGGGACATCTAGCATCATAAGAACAGTGGCCCACTAGACCACACTTAAAACAGGTTTTGGGCCCCCTGTGAACAGGCTTATCTGTCGGGACCCCTGCCTTCTTCTCCAGGGGAGGCAAGGAACCTATCCCTTGGTTGCCTTGGGGATTACTTTGGGGTCCTTTCTGGAACTCCCTCTGTTTACCCTTTGCCCCCCCCCCCACTCTTCTGCTGGGGACCCTGCCCATTTTCGGCGAAGTCTCCCACAGGACCCTTGTGGACCCGGGTGCTCACCCAGAGCTCCGCCTCCTCTGCAAGCTTCCTAGGGTTAGTCAGCTTACTATTAATCAGGTGCTGGCGTAGCTCTGGAAAAAAGTTATTGGACAAGTGCTCCCAGGCAAACAAATCATAGAGCACCTCAAAATCATCCACTTTGCTACCCTTCACCCAACCATCCAATGCTCTGCAAAAGAAAGACACATATTCCACCCAAGTGGTAGACTCCAGTTGTAGGAAGGTGAATTTCTGACTATGGTTACCCCCAACTTTTTGCCTAGTGTCTAGCTGGTTTTTCGACTTAGTTGGCCTGGGATCCTGCCATTCAGGGTCTCGGGCTGTCTGCTCTCTCTTTAAAATGGACTCCTTGTACCCTAGGTACATACCCAATTGGTAAGGATCACCTTATTGGACCCTGTACAGTGTACCCTAGGTACCCAGGGCATAGGTGTACCCTAGGCCTCCCAGGGGCTGCAGCATGTATTATGCCACCCCTGTTCTGGCCTTCCAATCAGACACAACTGGCTGATCACTCAGCTGGGGCAAGGTCGTGTAATCACCCCTTGCTTAGATATAGTATACCTATATCTACCCTTATATATAGACACATGTGTACCTATCAGTCACTCCTATGGCAGACCTTAACAATCCTGGAGGCAGAGTGCTTGGTAACATGTGAGATGGTGCTCTAGCATGAGCTGAGCCTGTCTGCAGCTTTTGGAACCATGTCCTTATAGCTGTTCTATGATATAGCCTACCATATACTCTTAAAGTGCCTTATAATCTTAAACGGTTATGGTAACTATGGTTTGGCTTTATCAAAACATGTCGTGTAAGGTGTCTAACACTTTGGAATAATACCCCCATACCATTTCTGGTGATGAGGATATTATTCCTCCCTTCTAGAGGGAGAGACATGTTAAAATCCTACTTTGCTGTTTAACTATCACCAAAGCCTCAGCATCACAAAATGGATGCTGCTGCCACAGACACGAGTCTGACCTCCTGCTGCTGGGAGCCCTCCCAGCCAGGGAGGCCTGGACAATAGGTTTCCTGCTTGGGGAGGTGCTAGCACCTCCACAGACAGGCTTTAGTGTATTGGGGCAGGGAGGATTGAAAGGAATGAGACATGCCTGGGGCACACAAGGTGCTCCATGCATAGTCCAGTTCAAACCGGTGCTGGGGCACTCCAGCCCCAGCTCTGGCGCGAAACTGGACAAAGGAAAGGGGGTGTGGCCACTCACCTTCCTGGTCCCACCCATAGGAGGGACCTTCCAGGTAGCCCAGCCCACTAGCCCAGTATATTAGTAGCTAGTTGGGCCCTGCTAAATTATATTAACCTGAATCTGCAACTTGAACAGAAACTCTGGACCTTCGACATTCGACCTCAGGAAGAAGACTGAAGAAATCTCTCTTGTGGCCAAGGAGTGACCACCCTGGGCAACCAGGTACCATCCAGCGACCGCTGCTTGCTTTGCGACTGAATCCTACGAGGGACGACTGCAGAGACTGACCAGCGCCGAGACTTCCAGACACCTCTGAACCAGATCCACATCTCCAGCGAAGCTGAGGCCCGTGGAGGTGACGAGAGACGTGGGACCGGCGACTTGGGAAAAGTGGCTAGTAACTGACTAGCGCGACTTCTGAGGCTTCCTCGAAGCTGTGCTTGGGGAATTGAGAAGCCCCATTCCCGAGCACCATCTGCAAAGAAGATCAGCTCCCCACACTTCACGTGTTCTGCGTGGGGCCCTTCTGCACCTGTGTTGCTCGACGTGTTGTCCGGTTGCTGGCCCGCTGGCTAGTAGCCTCTGCGACGACGAACCTTTGTTTTCATCTTGCTGGTCCGGCTCCTCCAGACTGGCACCCGCTCCTCTGTGAAAGAGAAGCACCCCAGACCTTCCTGGTCTGCACCAGAAGCAAGTCCTCCATCCTGCGTGGGTTCCGCTTGCCAAGGCTTGTTGGGTCCTGACTCGACTTCGACGCCGCCGACAGCAAGAGCCTTCGTGGGACCTGGTCCTGGTCGTCCTCGACATCTCCTGGTACCCGTGGCTGCTGCGACAAGCTTCACCTCTTCACCTGCATCTTCACAACATCGCCTGGTTCCTTCCTGGTTCCTTCCCGGCTCCTGGCTGGTGACCTAGACTCTGTCCCTTCTGCTTGCAGGTTCCTTCCTTCTTGATCCCGGCCTTGGGATCCACCGGACACTCTGCACTGACTGCCTGTCAGCAACTTTCCTTCAGGCATCCATAGAAGTCCACGACGAAACCCGACGCAAGTTCACACTTATTCACCCGCAGCCCGTGGGCTAGGTAACTTGGGTACTTCGGTGCTCGCAAGGGTATTGACTATCCTAGGGTCTAGTTTCTGAGTCTCGACTTTCTAGCTATACCAGAAGTGTCCTAAAACTGCTTATTTCTAACTGCTAGTGATCTTATCGACTTTTACGCATTACGCGTGAGTGTTTCCACTCTGCACCTAAATCCCGTGGGCCTCCCACTTCCTAACCTTTGGTAGTATAGTGTAGCCCCAGCGATTCCCTAGGCCTAGGCCTATCCTGTGTTCGTGACAGTGGTTCTTATACCACTTACTTAGTATATGGTTTGCGTGGCCCCTAGGGCCTAACTGTATTACTTACCTGTGTGACTTAATGTATGCTTAAATAAGACTGTGTTGTACTTACCTGGAATCTCATAAAGAGTGCTGAGGGTTTGACTAGAATAAATACATTCTATTTTTATATATATCTGTTGTGGTGTCCTTTCATTTGGTATTCAAGGGATTACATATGGTATAACAGCTGGCTTCACATGCCATTCAGAGTTTAGCCTAAGACTGCTCTTGTCCATGCTACCACTAGGATAGCTGGTCTATAAGGTTGACTTTACAACCAATCACCATAAGGGTTGTTTGGACTGATACAAGGTGTACACTAGAATTAGTGACATCATGTATCAGGCCAAATTCTCACACCAGTGTACTGCAATTCTTAAACTTTTGTCTGTATAACTCTGGGGTCCAACCATATCTGGACATTAGGGCTCCCTTCATGTGGGCATAGAACACCTGCTCCTCTGTGGGTAAATCTAACAAAGTGTCCCTCCCATCACTAGCAAAGCAGCCCCATAACCCCGCTCCCCAATCCTTCTCAGGGACCCGGTGGGCCAACATTGCAGCTTCGTAAGCCCTAAACCATTGATCAATATCCTCATTCTTGTGGAAATCTTTAACTACTTCTTTGGGGATGTAGGCTCTTGATTCTGCAGGTACTGGCGGTATGCTGCCACCAGAGGGAGGAATCTCTAAACTTTTGGCCTTTAGTTCCAACTCCCTCAACACTCTCATGTTCAAAATGCATTTTATTTTCCTCTAAGGCTAACTTCTTAATTTCTAATTCCATCCCAAGCTCTATCTTCTTGCTCTCTATGACTTTCTGACCATCTATTTTGAGCTTAGCTAGCTCCAACTTGTTCGCCCTCTCCCTCTCTCTGTCCTCCAGCTCTCCTGGGGACAGACCCTTGGAAGAAACACTGCTGCCCGCCGTGGATGGTACTTTCTCCCCAGTTGGGCCCACTGGCCTCTCAAGTTGCTCATCCAAATCCTCAGCCTTCACCACTGGCTCATCAGGATGCTCACCTGGCATTCCTAGATTCCAACCAGGCCCTCAGCACCTTTTGGTATTCCTCTTTCCTGATGAGGCCTTTCACATAGATTTTAAATTTCTTGCACAACGCTTTGAGATTAGGCACAGTGTAAGCATCAATTCTCTCTTCTTCCAATTTAATGTCTGCAGATGCTATGGATGTTGGCTTACTCGTGGTAGAAAAGACTGGCAGTTCTCAAAAATAAAAAATAGAAAAGAAGTTCCAAGAAAAAAACTCTACCAAAATGTATGTGGTTGCCTGATGGTCTGCACTCACTAGTAGTGTACACCAATCACTGTATATGAGTCACAAATGCAAGTCCTGAATCCCACCGCTGCCACCAATGTTAGACTTGGGGATCTCTAGTTGGCAGAGGTAGGTACCTTTGACCAAATAGGGACCCTTGCATCTAGTCAGGGTAAGGGGCTACACTTCTAAAATAACCCCTGCTCACCCCCTTGGTAGTTTGGCGCAGGCAGGCTTATCTCGGAGGCAGTGTGTAAAGCATTTGTAAACACATACAGTAATACAGTGACAACACTACAAAGGGACACCACACAGGTTGTATTATAAAAATAAGTATTTTTATATATAGACTTATCACAAGACCAACAACTAAAATCCACAATACTGTACTCAAAAATGGACTTTAAAATGGTAGGAAATAGCTCAGTTCTCTTAAGGTTGTAAATGCGACACTTTACTCTCAAAGTACCTTGGATACGTAATGCAAAGCAAACAAAAGGGCAGCAGGGAAGGTGATGCGTCGGTTCCTTACTGCTGCTCAGGATAGTTGATGCTCGCTTCCTTACTGTGTGGGAAGATGATGCGTCGGTTTCTTACTGCTCTCCGGTACGATGCGAAGCAAAACCAAAGGGGATGATAGACGGAGTGTTGAACATTGCAAGCACTCACCCCCAGTCAACTGATCTGGGTTTAATCCATCATCATTCTTTAGCTCACTCCGCCACCCCAGTTCAGACATGGCCATATGCAAATCAGTCTGACCCTGTGCCTCATGGGAACAGTCCAGCCCGAACTGCCAAGCCATGCCTTCCCTGGACCGGAAACAAGCATCCTGGGACCGGTTTCTGGCTAATCAGCCGTCAACAGCCAGGCTAGCTTGAAACCAGTGGCAAAGTGAGCAAGCGGCCCACGTCTGGGCATACCCTGCCAACTTAGGGTGAACAAAGCAAAACTAAAGGGGATGATGGACGGAGGGTTGAACATTACAAGCACTCACCCCCAGTCAACTGATCTGGGTTTAATCCATCATCATTTTTACGGTACGATGCGACAAGATGGCGCCTCGATGCGATACTTCTCTCCGGTGCGATGCGACAAAATGGCGTCTTGGTTACGATGCGACAATGTTGATGCGATGCGTGCACACATGATGGCCGTGCGGCGACTCGATTATCTTCTGAGCCGCGACAGGCCCTGCGACGCGCTTTTCCGGTGATGCGACCTATGCGGCGGCGGCACCCTTCTCCGGTGATGCGACGCACTTCAGTGATGCGATGGCGGCGGTACGCTTCCTTGGCGATGCGACGGCAACTGCGAACGGCGGCGACACGCTTCTCGTCGCTGAGTCGCGCTTCTAGCTCCCAGCGACACGCAGTCTCTCAGAAGGCCCAGCACAACAGCAGGCACTTCAATTCCCAGCAAATGAATTCAGGGGGGAGCTGGTTGGTGAAGTCTTGTATCCCTATGACTTCAGGCAGGAGGCAAGCTCAAGTTCAAACCCTTGGAGATTCTTCTTAAAGTTGATGAAAAGCACACTCAGTTCTCTTCTCCTTTCTTTGGCAATGAAGCAACCACTGCAGGCCAACCCCCAAACACACAGCACAGGGGTAGTCTCCTCCTTCAGCTTCCTGGTTGTTCTCCTCAGCAAAGGCTTGTCTTGATTCCCAGAAGTGATCTAAAGTTCTGGTGTCTGGGTTCCTTCTTTGTAAACACACAGATCCTTTGTCTCTGAAGGCAGAGAGTGTCTGTACCTAGTCCAAACCAGTTCTGTAGCACTTTGTTTACAGGACTCCTTCTTTCCTTTGACAGTGTGGGCCAGGGTCATCAGACGCACCACAGGAGGTGGAGCCAGCTTTGTGGAAGGCAGACACAGCCCTATTCAGGCCCAGGTGCTACTCCTCCCACCACTCCTCATGCAGATAGGTCTATTCAGGCATGTGCTGATTCACCCTGTCTCCTGGAGCCACCCCAGCCCCTCACAAACCACAAATGGAATACACAACCTAGCAGAGGCAGGCTTGGATGGTTAGGCAAGAAAATCCCTACTTTCTAAAAGTGGTATTTTCAAACACAGAATGTTAAAACCGACTTCACTAAACGATGTATTTTATCATTCTGAGTTCAGGCATACTAAAACTCGAATTTCTACCTAGTTCCCTGAGTCAGTTAGGATTATATGATATTATAATCAAACTGCCCATTCTGGCCTATGGGAACAGGTAGCCTTGCAATAGTGAACAACAACAATGGCTGTAATTCACTATTAGGACATGCCACACACATCAGGGCATGTCCTGCCTTTTACCTACAATGCACCCTGCCCTTGGGCCTACCTTAGGGGTGTCTGGTATGTGGAAAAGGGAAGGTTTGGGGACTGGCAAGTGGGTACACTTGCCAAGTCAACAAGGCAGTACCAGACTGCACACAGGCTCTGCAATGGCAGGCCTGAGACACACTTTACAAGCTGCTCTGGTGGGTGGCACAATCAGAGCTGCACGCCCACCAGCAGCATTGGATTTACAAGCCCTGGGCACACGCAGTGCACTGTACTAGGGTCTGACAAGTAAACCAAATAATCCAATCATGGAGTCACTAATCCATACATCAATTTAACATAGGGAGCCCGTGCACTGTGGCACTGAATAGCAGTGGCACAGTGCCCAAAGCATCTAAAACTAGCAAAAAACATAAGCGACAACAGCAAACAAATGGAAGGGAGACCCACGCCAATGGTGCCAGATCTAACAGTGACCAATAGGAGTTGTACTATAAGTATTCATGCATAGTTCAAAATAATGCACAACTTGGATTAATTGAAAATTAGCTGCCTTTGTACGGGTACACATATAGATATTAGTTTCACAAAAAAACAAATAAAAAATTCTTCATGAGAGAGGATTTGGTAAATAAAGTAATCAACAGATACCATTTAAAGGGGTATGGTAAATGGTTGTAATATGGGAATTGGTCATTGAAGGGTCAATTCCCCCATTATGGATCTCGACAATAAATCCCCTTGAGAGTTGTATATACTTAATTTTTTGATTTTTGTCTCCCACACACTTGGGGTTTACAGGAAGAACCCCACGCTTGTTGATTTGTATGGCAGGATGTGATCACTATAGCTGCTTGTACTATACCCTGTTCTGTGTACACTACAAACATCTACAAGCACAGCTGATATCTTACTTGTTGCTCTGCTTGTGAGGAAAGCTTGCACAGTGGATGCCTTTATGATGCCCATTAATTGCCTGGACTACAAATGCATCTGCTGGCCAGCACAACCTATTTTCCCCCCAGTTTATATTGTATGTTGTTGAATTTGGGGAGTGCCTTAGAAAAGCCAAGGGAGATTAATCACTTCACTAGGGGATGTCTCTTCATCAACACCTCACTTTTCTTCCTTATGCACCTTTGTCAATAGTACACAACATGCAAACTGTATTGCCTCTGCCTGAAGTACAGCCTGTAGACACAACATTAATTGCCAGACGTATCCACTGATTACATTTAACTTCCCATCCAGATAACAGAACACACATTAAAAGATATGTCCATCACTGGAAGGTGTAAAGAGTGTTTAGTGGTTACCCTAGCGAACTTTGTTCCTTAGCTACTGGGGAAATCAGGAGTCTATCAATTGACACATCTGGGGTTATTCTGTAAAAGATAAAAAATGAATTTCCTTTCTAACTTACAATAACTAAGCATTAGCAGTGTGGGTCATTCAATTACCATAACAATCCGCTCAACTTTTTGTGCCACACTGCTTAAGAGCCCTGATGAATCTTATAACAAACAGAACAATTGAAAAAGAGTGAAAAAATGTATCATCAGCATTGCTCCAATTAGTCGGTTTATGCACAAGTTCCATAGGTTTCCGTGTCCATGTGTATCCCAAATGATGGTTCAAATGTAATCAATTCCAGGGGAGTCTTGTTTGTACAACTTTTTATTGAATTATTTGTATCAAAAACAGATTATGATCGGCCCAGCCAACGCGTTTCGTCCCTTAGGACTTAATCTGGGTTGGGTGTTTCATAAATAATCACTTATCACCACATAGTAAAAAGTGCATGTCATATGCCAAGTGTCGCCATCGAGTCCAAACAGTCTGGGTGATATAGTACCGCCTATTTCCTTTTTCTTTTCAGTGTTCCTACCCCTGCTCATGGGCTATCAGCTGACTTTTCAATTATTCTGTTCCTTACTAACGTATTTCGAAGGACTCTCTAAATACCTCCTCACTTGAACAAGGAATTCTCACCCTTCAATCATTCTATCTCTTCCCTCTCCCCTGGCTTCCATCTGTCACTCTACTATTCTAATTTCTTCTGGTCTGTCTTCATACTTTCACCTGGGAGCCTCACCTTTTCATCACCAACATATTCAAGCATCGCTCTAATCTCTTGCATCTCACACGTTATTGCCCCCTCTCATTACCGCATGTAGCCGTATGTCTCTTAATTCCAGCATATCACCATTCTTATTTTTCTATTCATCACAATTCCTTTCTTTATTTCCAAATTACACACTCTTATCCAGGGCTTTAACTGGGATAAAAAAAATCTTGGGGGTCTCTCAAAGGGGCGTGGTTCATGTAATTAGGGCATGGATTAAAAAGTATTCTAAAAATCTGTGCTTAGCATAGTGTGCTTCCCCAACTGTAAGTATTCATGCTGCTTCTGTCATTGCATTCAGAATTATAATACAAGTAACATTACACCTACAACAAGGCAGGACTATTGGCTTTGCCAATGGTTGTTAGTTGCATAAGATAATTAAGTAACAACTATAGTAGCTTCGTTGTATAGAATATTGAAAATGCTTCAGTTCTGAAATGGTGAGACTGTGAAAGAACTATTTCTGAAAGAAACACGTTAGTTAGATTCCTCACCATAGAATATCCCCAGGCGTCAGGCTGGATACGGAAAGATTTTACTAGCAATACCCCTTGCGCGTCACTAGGCGTCGTCTGCGGCTCCGCATCCATCGTTGGCGTAGTGCGCCTGAATGACGTTGTCGGAGTACTTAGACGCTGCCGTCGCGCGCTGACGTCAGTTCTTCTTTTTTCCGCGCCAGACAGCGCCGATCCAGGAAGAGCTTACCCCTTAGTCAATTTTTGACTAAACTTTTTTGACTCTTTTTGGTCTTCTGTCGACTCAACTCTGGTGCCGGTAGGATGCCCGGGTTTAAAGCCTTTGACTCCTGTCATCGACTGATGTCGGTGACGGACCACCATCGCCGGTGCCTTTACTGCCTGGGGGCCGACCACGACGCGGAGTCGTGCCCCGATTGTCAGGCCTTGACCTCGAAGGCTAGGCGGGAGCGGTCCCGTAAGCTTCTCGAGCTTCGGCACTCGGCTCCGCGCCGCTCACAGTCCTGGTCGAGGTCCAAGGACCGGTCGCGGAGCCGCAGTCACCATCATCGCTCGTTGGTCTCGAAGTCTTCGGGTAAGTCGAAGCGATCTAAGAAGTCCAAGAGGCGACACCGCTCTTCGGACTCCCCTTGCCGGTTGCGCGACTCAGCTGAGGGTCAGGGTGGTCCCACCCCGGAGCCGCAGGAGCCGCGTCCGTCCCCATACCCTGCGGTCCCTGGGACTGACGCGACTCCGGCGGAGGTCAGTGCCTTCCTCTCGGCCATGAGGGGCCTGACTCCGCCATCGACACCTGCCGGCGTGCCTTCGGGCCCCGCGGGCTCGACTGGGTGACCTCACGTGCCGGCAGCTCCGGCCCCGGCGACGACTTCGGTCCCGACGCCACAGGTCCCCGAGGGATCCAGGCCTGGATCTCTGCCGGCGCCGGTCGACCTCACGACGCCTCCTCCGCCGGCGCCGACACCGGTTCCGCCCCCAGCGCCGTCTCCGGACGACGCCGTTCCCCGGTTTAGCCCCTGTCCGGGCCCGGCGCCGGTGCGGCGCCGCTTGACGCCGCACCCGACGCCGATGGATGAGCGTTTCATCTACCGCCGGCTCCGATCATTCCTCCTGTTTATCAGGAATCGGATGACGGGGGCGACTGGGAGGGGTCTGAGGACCCTATGGCCATACAGGGCCAACTTTCACAGGACTGGGCAGATGAAGTGGGGGATGCCAGTAGTCTGGACACTTCCCCGGACGCTGGTTTCATCTCTCCTCCGACTTTGGCCTCGGAGGAAGGTGCAGCTTTTTCAGTGGTGCTGCGCAAGGCGGCCGCAGCCCTGGGGCTTGAGCTGCCTGCTGTGGCCGTGAGGACTAATGTCCTCACAGAGGTGCTTCAACCGTCAGCAAGCTCCACTGAGCCTCTGCTGCAGTTCAATGAGGCCCTCATAGACGTTCTGCAGGGCACTTGGTCCAAGCCCTCCACAGTTCCTCCTGTGGATCGGAACGTGGCCCGGCGCCACCGCCCTGCTCCGGGCGACCCCAGTTTCCTGTCCCAACACCCCACCCCGAGAGTCTGGTTATCCAGGCCTCCACTTCCCAATCCTCCTTCCCGTCCGCCCCTCCAGATCGGGAATCCAAGAGGCTAGAACAGTTCGGAAAGAAGCAGTTCTCTTCCCTGAGTTTGGGCCTGCGGTCTTTGAACACCGCTTGCCTCTTGGACCGTTTCTACCACTCTCTGTGGGATACGGTGGAGGACGTGCTGCCCCTGTGTCTGGAGGAGGCCCGGACACGTCTCTCCCAGGCGCTTGCTGATGGGCGAGGTGCAGCACGACATGCCATACGGTGTGGACTAGACACCACGGACTCGCTGGGTAGGGCGATTTCCACCACGGTGGCGCTCCGGCGCCACGCCTGGCTGCGGTCCACGTCTTTTTCGGGGGATGTCCAGAGTTCCCTCATGGATATGCCCTTTGATGGCACTCGCCTTTTTGGTGAGAAGGCGGACAGTGCGCTGGCTTGTTTTAAGGACTCCCGGGCTACGGCCAGGTCCTTGGGTCTCTCGGCCCCACGGCCGCAAACTTCCGCCTTTCACCCGTTTCGTGGCCAAGGAAGGGGCGCCTCCTCACGTCCGCCAAGCCACCGGCCGCAGACCCAACCTGCACGTGGTCGCGGACGTGGGTTCCGCCGTGGCGGAACAGGAGGATAACATGCCGGTCAGTCCACATCCACCCCGGCAGCATCCGCCTCAAAGCCCTCCTAGTCCGAGCTTTCAGGCCCATTCCACGCTAGTGGGCGTCAGAGTTCACCATCACCTGCTCCACTGGCGATCCATCACTTCGGACAGGTGGGTGCTGCAAATCGTCCGAAGGGGCTACTCCCTCCCCTTCGAGACGACCCCTCCAGCCATGCCACCGCAGTGCTACCGTATATCGGAGGATCACCTGAATCTTCTGCGGGAGGAAGTTAAGGCCCTCTTGGCCAAAGAGGCCATCGAGCGAGTTCCTGGTCCAGAAGTAGGCCGTGGTTGCTATTCCCACTACTTTCTGGTTCCCAAGAAGGGCAAAGGGGGCCTACGCCCTATCTTGGACCTCAGGAGCGTCAATGCCTTGCTCCGGAAGGAACGGTTCAAGATGCTAACTTTAGCTCAGGTTCTGGCTGCCCTCGACCCTGGAGACTGGATGGTAGCGTTGGACTTGCAGGACGCCTATTTTCACATCCCCGTCCTGCCGGCCCACCGGCGTTCCCTGCGGTTCATGGTGGGTCAGGAGCACTTTCAGTTCACCGTGCTCCCCTTCGGCCTCACCAGTGCCCCTCGGGTGTTCACGAAAGTGAAGGCGGTGGTCGCAGCTCATCTGCGCAGATCGGGGGTTCCAGTCTTCCCCTATCTCGACGACTGGCTGTTGAAGGCGGGCTCGCCCCAGCAAGTCGTCTCCCACCTCCAGACTACGGCCGACCTCCTGCATTTGCTGGTGTTCTCCATCAACGTGCCGAAGTCACACCTGAGTCCCTCCCAGAAGCTCCTCTTCATCGGAGCGGTTCTCGATTCGGCGCAGTTCCGGGCTTATCCTCCAGAACAGCGGGTCCGGGATATTCAGGCTCTGATTCCCTCTTCCAGCCTCTATCCTGGGTTTTGGTCAGGTTGGTGCTGCGGCTTCTGGGGCTGATGGCCTCCTGCATCCTGTTGGTGCATTACACCAGGTGGCGAATGCGGGCACTGCAGTGGGACCTGAAGTTTCAGTGGGCCCAGCATCGAGGCAACCTGTCCGACCATGTCTTGATCTCGGAGTGCACTGCGAAACAGTTGCAGTGGTGGCTCACGGACCGCGATTGGGTCAGGGGCAGATGCCTCTCCCTACCCCAACTGGAGCACGTAGTAGTGACGTGAAGAACCAGAACCTTTTGGACCTGGCGGCGCAGGGTATGCCCTCTGTCTCCGGAGTTCACCTGCTTCGCTACACAGAGACACGGGACACTCTGTCGGCGTTAGAAGATTGGATTTATTTAGCTGCAGCTAGTACAGTTATCCTAGAAGTACACAAAGTAGGTTCTCAGGAGACTGCCACTTCACTCTGTGGCGCATCAGATTAAATACTATACAATACATAATTATTAACGAGATACACTCCCAAAGCATATAAGAAAAGAGCCAATAGGGAAAGTTGGAAAACAAAGCGGAACCAATAAGAAAGGTTCGAAAACAGAAATATCAGATGACTCGAAGAGACCTCTCCTCCAACTGTGTTTGTCATCCCACCCTCGAACTAATTCATTAACAGATTATAACTAACTTGCAGGTGGTGAGATACGTTTGTGTGTATTTGAGGACAGTCGTGACGCGAGAGAATGCTAGCAGGAGACAGTGAAGGCCAGTCGATAAGATATGATCAGGAAAGAATAGTGTGAGTCAACAGATAGTTGAAACAGGGATTAGGAAAACCAGACAAGGATTAGTGTACTCGGCTAGTTCTAACACCAGCTTCGCAAATAAAGGCCTAGGACGTATTTTGACACCGGGCTACAGAAAAAGCAGAATGGACTTCGTTCGCCGTGCTGCCTGAGTGATGGCAACACAAAATGGCAGCGGGTCACAAAATGGCGGGTCGATTCGATCGTGATCGAAACTCGAAGTTCCTCAGACCCTCCTTTTGCCAGAACTCAGGCAAGATAGACTTATGTTAATCTGAGTCCACGTCAATAGCCATGAGGTCATCGAGCTGTTGCTGTAACATCATTGTTATGTTTTCCGTTACTTGTGGCTTGGGTTTTGGGATGCACATAGTAGCACAAAGATCACAGATAGCGGGACCACAGTGCATACAAAGGCAGCAAGAAAATACAATGGTCAAGATTATTCCAAGGAATGTCAATGCTTTCCAACCCCATTTGGACAGTAGTCCCCAAAACCATTCCGTTAAAGACCAATCTCCTTCGTCCTGATGAATAGACTCGGAGATTATGTGCAACTTGGAGATAGCTTGGTATACTGTCAGAGCGTCATTAGGAATGAAAATACAGCAACTTGACCCGATCAATTTACACACTCCACCACGATCGGCAAGAATAAAGTCTAAGGCAACTCGATTTTGTAAGGTCATAAGACGATCCGCCTGTAGTTCTGCCGTGATGCTACTTAAGCCTCCTACAGTGATGTCTATTGTAGTCTCTACGACACGGACCAGTTGCCTTATATTTCTGCTGTTAGCCATTGGACCCCAGAAGGGAAGAAAACCTTTAAGGAAATCTCCCCCCTCTTGTCCCGCTGTGTCCTTTGAATCAATAATTCCTCTGCCGAAACGGGTTCGGTGATAATTGGCAGAAGCAGTGTAAGTAGGAGGAAGAAGAAAGGCTAGAAAGCAAGTACCAGAGAAACCCGTTGGTAACCATGTATAAGCTCTATCATAGCAGATGAAATAGGTGCCTTGAGACGGCACTAGAGGAGGCGAGTTTTGAGAGGAATAAATGTACGTGTAGGAGCAGTTACTCTTTTGTGCAGTGTCAGAAGAGCGATCGTTTATCTGTAAACAGAAGTTACCTTGATGCGGTATAGTCCAGATTGACGAGGGCTTTTCCTTTCCTACTTTACTATTAAGACTCGACATATATTGGGTGACGTTCCAATTGGTGTATGCTTTCCTTTCGTCGATGGAAATTTTGCTGTTCTCCATGATTTTAGCCATAACTACCATACCCTTAATCAAAGAAATATGACTAAAATCCGGATAATTAATTTGTGAATTAACAGACCGTCTGAATTTGCTTTGATAAGCATTGGAGAAAATGACGAAGTATGCCCAAGCAGAACCCTCATAAGAAATAGGGAGAACTAGATATGGCATTCCTTTCTCGGTGGTATGTGGCATAAGACCACATACCCAACAATCAGTTGTGTAAACCACTAATTGATGCTGGTGTAATAGTTGGATAAAGGAATTGTTGTAATACTCGGTTCTTCTGACAAGTTCATGTGAAGGAAGAGTATGAAAAAGGTGTGGAGAGATAGTAGAAGAAGGCACAGAGGAAGAAGGGGAGGTATTTCTTGGCTGCAAAACATAAATTATCCAACCAATAATCGCCAAAGCAATACATAATGATATAAAAACATATAAAGTTATACTAAAACGACTGTACATTATTTTACAGGGTGCTTTCTTCACTCCATCTCTTCTTTCTTTATTACTTAGTGTAGTTTCCATCTTACTAGTGGATGCTCACGGCAATCTTCCTCAATCACTGAAGTCACGATGCTCTACCGTCCTATGACACTGAAGATCCTGCAGACCTATTGTCACTACTCAGGTCGTGACCTAGACTCCTACCGTGACCCTGCAACCGAAACAGAACACTACACAAGGGAGAAGAAAGTCTCAAATGTTCTTTTGTCTGGGCTTGAGATTATAGTGTTCCTTCCCCTGAACACTCTGATTTTGAAACAATGTTCTTGGTTCAGTCGTATCCAAGCGGCGATGCAATGGAATTGCTTCTTGTAAAATGTCGTCGTCCTCTTTCTCAGACAGTGTCCCATTCAGGTAAGCATCGCTAAAGGGTACAAATCGTGGAACTGTTTCGCCTTCACAGTCACCAACCCCTGATCAAAAGGCAAAGGTACTTTCTTGCAATGCACATCGTGAATCCAATTTTTCTTTCCTTCAACTTTGACTGCTGTCCTTGTGGTTAGCAACACCACTCGAGGCTCCCGCCACCTGGGCTGCAGATTATTAGACTTTTGAAAATTCTTCACACAGACCCAGTCACCTGGCCGGATGGAATGACCTGGGTCTGTGGAGGCCTCCGGCAGAGCACTCTGAACCTGTTGATGAAGAACACGCAATTTAGTTGTAAGGTCATGCAGATAATCAATCAACATTGGATAGGGAAAGTCTGAGAATTTCTTAGGGCGAGGTATTCCCCATACGTTGGCCGGACGGCCAAATATCACTTCGTAAGGGCTAAGTCCCAAACGAGAGTGTACTGCAGTTCTGGTGGATAGCAGAGCTAACGGCAAAGCATCAGGCCAATTGAGTCCCGTACTTGCTTGAACCTTTGCTAATTTCAACTTCAAAGTTCCATTGTAACATTCTACTAAACCTGCTGATTGTGGATGATTCGCCGCGTGGAACTTTTGCTTGATTCCAAGACCTGCACAAACTTTCTGCATGACTTGGCCAACAAATTCGCTCCCATTGTCACTCCCGACAATGCGCGGCAAACCAAACCTAGGGAAGAACTCTTTTAGTAGGATTTTAGCTGTAGATAAAGCTGTATTATCTTTCAAAGGGTATGCTTCTATCCACCTCGAAAAGGCACATATTGCCACCAGAACATATTTGAGGTTGTTGCATCGATCCATATGAATGTAATCAATTTGCAACACCTCAAATGGGTATGTCGGAGGAGCAAAGTGACCTGCTGGAGTTGGGGTTCCCTTTCCTGGATTGTGTACATTAGACAAACAATACAGTGCTTTACTACATTGTCTGCACATTTTGGGATATTTTCATTTTGCCACACTGGAGCCAAAAGTTTACAAATGCCTTTTGCACTTAGGTGAGCTGGACCATGAGCCATAGTAACCACTGGGAGTACATAGGTATCTGGTAACAACCAACGTTGATGTTCGGATAATTCTACCCAACAACCCATCCCATCTAACATTCCCGTACTTTCTCTCCACTTGCTCAACTCTCTTTCTGAAGCCTCTTTTTGAATCGCTTTTACGCTTTCCACTGTATTCTCACACATTCCTCTCTCTCTGACCCAATTCGCAGGACCTGCCACATACATTCGACTCGTTGAATCTCTCGCTGTTTTCTTTGCTATTTCATCAGCAAATGCATTTCCTCGTCCAACATCATCCGTAATCTTCTTGTGTGCACTACATTTCACTATCGCTATTTGGATGGGTAAAGCAAGTGACTCAAGGAGATCAGTCACTAACTGACCATGCTGTATTTTGGTGCCATGTGAAGTTAGGAATCCCCTTTCCTTCCAGACACGCCCAAAACTGAACGCTACACCAAAAGCATATTGGCTGTCAGTGTACACATTCACTCTTTTCCCTTTCGATAATACACAAGCTCTCGTCAGTGCTATCAACTCTGCTGCTTGCGCTGAATTGTGTCTAATGCCTGCAGTTTCCACAATCGTATGTAAGGTAGTTACAGCATAGGCTGAAACCGTATCTCCATTAGGCATTTTGAAACAAGAACCATCTACCTATAGAATCCCATCCGGATTCTCTAGTGGTGTGTCTCTCAGGTCAATTCTTCCTTTTGTCTCTTCCTCAGTACGGAAGAAACCATCATGCTGATCCTCAACACTCTCCTCATTTGGAAGGGGCAACAAAGTAGCTGGATTCAGGGTATTACATCGTTTGATGTGTACATGACTAGCCAAAAGCGTCAGCTCGTAACCAGTTAAACGTGCACTCGTAAGATGCTGTGTTTTCGTTCTGTTTAGCAAAGTATCCACTGCATGTGGCACCATGACAATGAGAGTGTTATCCAACACCATTCCAGCAGACTGTCGGATAGAAATTGCTGCTGTTGCTTTGAGACAACTGGGCAATGCTTTAGCTACGGGATCTAATGAAAAATAGGCACATGGCCGCTGTCTGTCTCCAAATTGCTGTGTCAAGACTGACAATGCACAACCTTCTCTCTCTCGAACATACAGCGTAAAAGGCTTAGTGTAATCTGGGGTGCCTAGTACAGGAGCAGAACAGAGAGCAGTGCGTAAATCAGGGAAACTCTTTTGGCACTCATCAGTCCAAGGAAGGGGCTGAGGCGTATCTTTTGAAGTGAGTGCCAACATAGGTTTGGCGATCAAAGAGAAGTTAGGGATCCACTGTCTACAATAAGAAGTAATACCCAGAAAGGCACGTACTTCCCTTTGTGTGGATGGTACAGACATTCGTGCAATCGCCTGAATTCGTTCTGGTGTCAATCGTCGTCCCTCCTTTGATAGGAGATGACCCAAGTAGGTAACCTCTTGACAAACATACTGTAGTTTGGAAGGTGAAACCTTGTGATTCAGTTTAAACAAGTGGCGTAACAGTGCAACAGTGACATCTTTGCAGATATCTTTTGTATCGGCGGCGACTAACAAGTCGTTCATGTATTGAATAAGAGCAGCACCAATCGGCAAGTAAAAAGTATCAAGATGACATTTTAAAGCTTGGCTATAAATAGAGGGACTTTCACAATAGCCTTGGGGTGCGCGCTTAAATCGGAAGCTTCGGCCTCCAAGAGAGAAACCAAAAATGTCCCTACTCTCTTCTGCAATGGGAATACTGAAGAAGGCATTCTTTAGATCGATAACAGAAAACCAAGTCGCTGTGGAAGGTATCATTGTCAACAAAGCAGTGATATCTAGAACAACAGGAAATTGTGGAAACACAATTTTGTTTACTTCTCGCAGATCAATTACAAACCGGTACACAGGAGGCTGAGAAGGATCAGTACGTTTAAGAACAGGAAGAATAGGACTATTGCATGTGTTACCTCTTGTTTCTTCAACCACATCCTTCCAAATTAAGTCATGAATGATTTCCAAAAGCGCTTTTTCACCTTCAGCAGAAATTCTATATTGTGGGATACGTGGTAATTCAACATTGGGCTTGAGGGTAACAACATAAGGCGGAATCTCAAGACAACCCACATCGTTCGGACCCGTGGCCCAAAGCGCTGTTGGAAGAGAAAGCAACTCAGAAGAAACTGATCTTTGGACAAATACATTGGGGAGATCAACTTCTGACCTAGAGTGAGATGTATGCCAGAGGGAGAACAATATATTGTAGCATGCATTCTTTTCAATAGGTCTAGACCCAACAGATTCTCACCACAACCATTCGTCAACAGAAGTGGAGCTTCCAAATCATAAGGACCAACTGAAATAGGCAAAGGGCAAGAAACCGGATTGCGAACAGGGGCGCCAGAAAATCCTACAGAAACATTCGTTAAGCCAGACAAAGGTGCCCCAGGGAGTTTAGAATGAATGATAGAACTTCTCATTGCTCCAGTATCTAGAAGAAATGGCTCTGATACACCCATTGTAGTGACGTTAACATAAGGACCATTTTGATCTACTGGGATTGGCACAACTCCCCTACTTTGTCCATGGCTGTCCTAGTTGGCATGAAGACTTTCATTCTCGCCTTCAACATAATGGTCTTCATTGTAATACTGTGTAGATCTCACATTCTGCTGATCAAAGTAGTTCATGGAATTGGGAGAAGGAAGGGCACGTTGTTCTTGAGTTAACACACCTCGACCTCTACCTTTGTTTGCTGACTGGAGGCCAGCACGACCTCGTGGAGCAGATAACGCTCCATTGCGCTGCAATAAAACCGGACAACTACTCTTAAAATGACCTTCCTCTCGACAATAGGCACATTGATTAGGACCTAACAAAGGTCGCGGAATGTATGGCTCAGGTTTTTGATACAACCTCTGAAACTGCGGTGGCTGCTGAGTCTGAGGCTGAACATAACTTGGCGGATAGGCTTGCTGCAAGAGAACCTTCGTTTTTAAATCTTTTGTCTTTTTCTCTTGCTTTTCTTTTTCTTCTTTATCCCTATTCTCATAATATTATGCAGTAGCCAATATCTGAGCAGAAGAAGAAACAGCCCAAGAACTTTCTGAATCTTTTAATTTGTGTGACAGCTCAGGAAGCAAATTGAATACAAATTTATCCACAAATAATCGCTGTCCACCCTTGGTAGCCATGTCTTGACCACTGTGGTCGATAAATGTGTCCTCAAAACGAGTAAAGAAGTCAGAGACGCTTTCATCTTTCTTTTGTTTGCATGCTGCTAGCTTATCCCAATTAACTCTCAGTGCAGGCATCATAGTTTTCATTAACGTGATGATTCTACCAGGAAGTTCCGAGATCAAAGCGTCAGGCTTTGCGTCTCTATCTGTATTAGCTATAACATTCCAGGTAGCACCTAGTTCTTGTACGTGGTCCTCTCTACTGATCTTAGCCCATATTGTCTGTGGGACTACATTACCCATCAACATATCAATATCTGCTAGATTCATAATGCAAGCATCGATTGTCTGCGATAATTCTTTGTAATAACCTGCAGGGTTCTTACGAGGATCTGGTAGAGTCTGTTTAAGAGCCAAAACTTCAGATCTCTTCCAAGGGACATGTACCCATATACGTTGAAAATGAGCAGGAATAGCTGCATTAGCGCCTACAGCCGCAACTGCTTCCTTCCAAACTGGAGGAACCTCTCTCATAGGGTAATTTTTCGACGTCAGTTTAACCGACGGATTGGAATCAAGAAAAATCTGAGAAAACAATAAGGATCTATAAGAGATAAGTGTCCTTATAGCTTCCTCAACTTTGGAACCTACAATAAGCCCTTTTTCAAAATCAGCTTGAACATCTAACAGATCTTGTAAGATCGGACTCGAACTCACATCTTCCCATTCTTTAATGAGAATGTCGCACATTACATTAAAAAACGGAGAGAATTCCCTTGATCACACAATTTCTGAGAACATAAAGTACTCTGTCTGAAAGAGGCGTTCTATATAAGGGTTTTTTTATTTAATTAAAAAACATGTTTATCATTATAAAACATACACAATCCTAAAACATTTCATAATACATCAAATCAAGTATGTTAAAAACTTCATACAATACAAATCAGTTCAATCTCAGTCATATGAAACAATATAACCCAACTATGACCAGCATAACATGGAGACAGACACAACATGTAAGATCCAATTGCTCTTCTTTACAAGTGCACATCAAAATTAGCTCTAAAATACAGCTTGTTATACATGGATAAATCAGTATATAATTTGATCTGTATTGATTCTTTGATTGTGCTAATCCACAGCGTCGACGCGTTTCGATGGCTTACAATGATATTACCATCTTTGTCAAGACCACATAATTCTGTCTCCCACCACAATTATTGTTTTTCCTAAAACAAACAAATGAATGTAATACGTCTTGCTCATCTTTGCTTAGTGATCTTTTAGATAAGTTGATTATGGGGAGTTCCTTTACCTCCAATATTGTTTGTTTCTCGTAGTGAGATATTCTTGTCCTCCATTCTGAGGTAGATGGTTTCTCTGGGGTTCCTGTCGGTTGTATCCCCTGTAGCCCCTTCGTCCCTGATTTTGGCGTCTCCCTAAAAAATTCTCACGTTCAAATTGGGGTATTCCTCTGTTACCTTGTAACCCTACTTCTTCTTCTTCACTACTAGAGCCTGATGTCTCTGAGACTGAGATGAGCAAGACAAGCAAGACGTATTACAGAGAGGTTTTAGTTTCTCACCCAGCACTAAACAGGACATGTTTAAATTACAGAGTGATCTAAAAAAGTTTTTCCGGAAAATAAGACTGAATAGATTTTTTGAAAATAAAGTTTATGTACCCCCGCCCAATGTATCTGGTCTTAAACCGAAATCGACCTTCACGCCGAATCTAGCTCAGGTAGACAAGAATGTTGAGATCTTTGAAAAAATAGTGGAGATGGAAATTAAAAACATCAATAAAAGGGCACACAACAACCATCATAATAATATGCCCATAGACCAGAGAAAAACCCTCAAGGATTTACAGAACTGCAAGGAAATCACTATAAAACCTGCAGATAAGGGGGGTGGAGTCGTAATCTTTGACTCATCAGATTATGAAGATAGAATGCGAAAATTACTTAATGTGAAAGAACATTACCAGCCAATAAAGTTTACCAAAATTGAAACTTTAAAAAGAGAAGTGGAAGTCCTCCTAAACAGAGGAAAAGAGGAAGGTTGGATCTGTGATAAGGAATACAGATTTTTAATGAATTCACATCCAGTAATTCCAGCTATCTATGGATTATCAAAAATCCACAAAAACGTTTTAGATCCACCTATGCGGCCAATAGTAAGTAGCATTGGTTCGGCCCTGGAACCATTAAGCAAATATGTAGATGTCTTTCTCAGACCAATAGTACAAAAACAAAGGTCATATTTGAAAGATACGGCTCACGCGATCTCCATCTTTGAGGGTCAGGGCTTCAACAAGGTGACCCAAATTTTGGTCACCCTGGATATTGAAGCCCTGTATACTAATATACCCCAGGATGATACTATAGAAGTTATCTCCACAGTTTTAGATCATGAAAATCTGAATGGAGGTGACAAAGGCTTCATCATGGCCTGTGTTCGATTGGTATTGAAAAATAATATGTTTTTATTTAACCCCTTGTGTGCCCCGCCCTTTCCCCGCCCTGTGCCGGGCGTTGAATTAGCGGGCGGGGTTCATGACGAGATAGTCTCGTCATGGGCACAGCGCAACCGCGGCCCATGACGAGACTATCTCGTCATGGGCACTCAAGGGGTTAAAGATGAATTATATTTGCAAACCAAAGGCACCAGCATGGGAGCCACATGTGCTCCCAGTCTGGCCTGTCTCTATGTGGGAGAGTTTGAACGCCGCAATATATTCAATGAGATTGCCCCTTTTTTTGAAAATATCACATGCTGGCACCGTTTCATAGATGACGTCATCTTCATATGGAATGGTGCCAGCTCAGATTTAATAGAATTTTTGGAGTGGTTGAACTTGGGGGACCCCAATTTGAAATTCACAGCACATTACAGTGAGGTCAGTGTAGACTTCCTGGATATCAAAATCAAAGAGGTAAATAGTGAGTTGCAGGTGGAACTTTACACAAAACCCACGGACAAGAACACTCTCCTCCAATATACAAGCAATCACCCCCACTCACAGAAGGATAATATACCCTTTGGAGAGTTTTTAAGATTGCGTAGAAATTGCACGAGCATTTCAGATTTTTACCATCACGCGGAGATTATGACAACAAAACTACAGGCCAGAGGCTATCCCAAAAAATTAGTTAAAAATTCCTTGAAACGAGCAAGGTTTTATGACAGAGATAGTCTATTGGATTTAGAGAAAGAGAAGAAGAAGAACATATCTACAGAGAAAGTGGTATTTGTTACTCAGTTTTCAAACCTAAGTAACCAAATTAAGAACATAGTAAATAGAAATTGGAAAATCTTAAACTATGGCACAGATGTCCAGCTCAATAAACCACTTTTCTCTTTTAGGCGTAACAAAACCATTAGAAACGCACTTGTGAGAACATACCCAACAGAAGTGGAAAAACAAAATACATTAAAAGGCGAGAAAGCAAAGGGTAACTACATATGCGGTTCCTGCTCGATATGTGCACAATGTTTAGAAGGTAAAAATATCACTTTCGCTGGTAAAAATTTGACTGCAACTACATTAAACAATTGTCGCAGCAAAAACATTGTTTACCTCCTAACGTGCCCATGTGGGCTAGGCTATGTAGGGGAAACGAGCAGGGAACTTCGCATACGCCTCTTAGAACACAAGTCAGCGATAAGAACAAAAAAGGAGAATGCCCGTCTCGTGGACCATTTTGTTAAGACAAACCATGAATGTAATGATTTCAAATGGTTTGTATTGGAAAAGATCATAACAAACAGAAGAGGAGGAAACCCTGATTCCATGAGAAAAAAAAGAGAACAATGGTTGATCTGTTATCTTAACACTGTAGAAAGAGGCTTGAATACCAGAGAGGATTGGATGAAGCTCTTGCTCCCGGTGTGAGTGCTATTAATTCTCCATCCACCCTATCTGGAGTATATAGCATAATAACTCTCCAGAGAAATAGGAAACTGTTAATAGAACAAAAAATAAAATAATACAGAATAGAAGAATAAAGAATGTTGGGGACGATTTGTGAAAGGCCATTGTAAATATGGCGTATAAGGTGGGAACGATTATTATAGTGAGGAGAAATACAATGGATAAAGAATTAAGCCCATTGGGAGTTTTCTCACCAAATAATCATTTTTGACCAACAAGATAAAGTGGTAGTACACATCGGGGACTTTTATTTGCCTAATCAATGCACCGCGTGCGTGTGCAGAATGGGTGAGCCGTTACGAGAGATAACGGTATGGAGTGTATTTCGGCTCCGGAGTCTCCATGTATGTACGTGGTAAAAAGCAATAAAGTTGGGACGAAAAAAAGAAAAAATAACATACAGGAGGAATAATAGATCAGGTGGCTGTGGCAGCCAATCCCTGCGCAGCTCATTCAGATAGAACCGGAGGACGCGTCATGTGAGGCAGGTTAACCAATGAGCGTGGTCGATACAATAGATAAATAGGAAGTGTAAGAACAGGAGAGTGATTTTGCTCCGATCCGGTAACAAACACGACGGAGAGAAAACAGCGGAATTTAGGTAAGGCAATAGAGGCTTCTAAATCAAGGTTGATTGAGGAAAGGATGTCCCTTTGAACTTTTGATATTTAAACAACAAATGTATCTACTCTTCTTTCCCACCCACCCCTCTCTTTAGACTCGCTGCCAAAAATAGAAGAGGATTTTAATATTTCTTCGAGGTGTGGGAATTTCGGACCATAAACGAAGGGAGAAACAGTGTATGGAAAATAAGCCCTCAAGAATCACGGAAAGGTAAATAAGTGAACGATAGCAAGGACATGGGTCCAATAGAGCCAGTTGATTCATAACGACAGGAAAGAACAGGCTAATCCGCATATCTCTCTTTATCCCAGATAAATTGCAACAAGCTATCCGAGAATTTATAAGGGCAAATAGAAGGAGAGTTGGTGTTTATCTCACTATCTATAAGAGCCAGGAGCAAACAGAAAAATCCCCCTACACCAAGGTGAGAATGTGCCTGCATTTAAGTAATATGGAGTTTTGCAGCCACCCTACTTTTAATCAACAACATGAAGTAATTGTAACCCCCATGCCTTTGGCCTATGGCCTGAACTGAACACGATTCAATGAAGGAAAGGGTCAATATAGATTGCTTTCCAATGAGAAATGGTGGGAAAATAATAGATTATTTCGGGTTAAATGAACAATTGAAACTCAAGATGTTGTGCCGTGTTTTGCATAATGGTCACAGAAACAAAACCCAAATATAGACTGGGCTAATATTTGAGCACAAAAACATTCTAAAAAACTTTTAAGATGAAAAGTAATCATGTGTACAAATCAAGACAACAAGAGTAATTGTATTCATTTGTTTGTTTTAGGAAAAACAATAATTGTGGTGGGAGACAGAATTATGTGGTCTTGACAAAGATGGTAATATCATTGTAAGCCATCGAAACGCGTCAACGCTGTGGATTAGCACAATCAAAGAATCAATACAGATCAAATTATATACTGATTTATCCATGTGTAACAAACTGTATTTTAGAGCTCATTTTGATATGCACTTGTAAAGAAGAGCAATTGGATCTTACATGTTGTGTCTGTCTCCATGTTATGCTGGTCATAGTTGGGTTATATTGTTTCATATGACTGAGATTTAACTGATTTGTATTGTATGAAGTTTTTAACATACGTGATTAGATGTATTATGAAATGTTTTAGGATTGTGTATGTTTTATAATGATAAACATGTTTTTTAATTAAATAAAAAAACCTTATATAGAACGCCTCTTTCAGACATAGTACTTTATGCTCTCAGAAATTGTGTGATCAAGGGAATTCTCTCTGTTTGTTGGTCTAAAGTACCCTACTTCCCTTGATTTTCAAGGGGTCCCTCTCAAGAAATTTTTTATAGCACATTACATTAAAAACATATCTCTGTGTAGGCGCATTCCATTGCAAAAAGGTAGGCATAATATCAAGCACACTATATTGTGGACCCTTCTTGATCCATCTTCGTGCAAGAGAGTCTAGCTTCTCTCGTTCCTCAAAATCTGGGAACTGACTACGAGATTGTCTTCGAGCAAAAGCCGGAGACACATTAAAAGTTCCAAAGAAAGGAGATAGAATATTAGTGACAGAATCTGTGAGACGCTTACGCACAGACGGTGAATTAGACATTAGAACTGGAGACAGAGTATTAGGAGAACTGACAGGAGAAGAACTGGAAATTGCAGGAGGAGCAGAAGGCAAAGGAGAGCTAAGATCAGGAGATGAAGGCAAAGAAGTTGAGACTAATGGTAAAACCGGCAAGGGCGGTAATACTGGAGGAGGCAAATGCTGAAGAGCCGGAACCGGCGGAGGTACCACTAGCAGCTGAGCAGGCTGTAACAGCTGAGGTACATTGGCATTTTGCGCATAGGGTGGAGGCAATCTTAATAAATGAGACATTAGGGGATCCTCTTCTATATCTTTCTTATTATCAGAAGGAGAAACAGGCAACACCGGATAGCATTTATCTATCGCCATACGATGTTGTCTTTCTGAAATTTCAGTCGCATTGTCAATTTCATCATTTTTAAACTGTTGGGCAGCCTGTATAATTGTCATACCCTGTGCTTTCCTATCTCGTTTTGCTTGTTTAATTTCTTTCTGTTTGGCTTCCTTACGCCAAAGGCGGAAAGAGTCAGACATTGCCAGCCGGGCCTTTCTTTTGAACAAAACTGCTTCCAAATTATCTAGCACATCAGGGTCAAAACTACAGTTTTCTGGCCATTTAAGAACACCATCTTTCTTCGTGTATCGAGTCCATGTCTCGTTAAAGGCAATGGGGCCGATACCATGTTTCGAATAGAGCTCATATGTTGGAGTTCCAACCGAAGGAATCGGACAAGAGTCCTCAAGTCGGGAGTCCCTATTACAACCAAGACAACAAATTCTTCCAAACTTAGTCAGACCAGGCATCTCGAGATGTCTCCAGACTGTTCACAAACTTCAAGGGAGTAAAACTCAGTTTACGCAGCACAAATGCACTTACCCTCGGCTTTAGCCTTTGCAAACGCTAAATCTAAGAAACCTAAGGACATCAAACAAAGAACCAAATTGTGGGCGTGACCCATGAAAATATTTAACTAAGGACGTCTTCTTCCACCAACAGAGGCCCGTCTATCGTCTCGCCTTACCATACATCATCAAAGGAATGGGCCAAAGCAGGGCGGCAGTCAGGGCAGCGGTCGTCAGTAGCCGTCAGGAAGGAGTAACCGCGCTGCAAAAGACCTTCGGACCACTTTTGACATACAGGGGTTGCTTAGTGTGGCTCGCGAACCCTCCGGAATTTTCTTGCGGGGTTCCTCACGACCTTCGAGCAGAACCGGTACCACTGAAGCTGCCCCACGTTGGGCGCCAATTGAAGAACCAGAACCTTTTGGACCTGGCGGCGCAGGGTATGCCCTCTGTCTCCGGAGTTCACCTGCTTCGCTACACAGAGACACGGGACACTCTGTCGGCGTTAGAAGATTGGATTTATTTAGCTGCAGCTAGTACAGTTATCCTAGAAGTACACAAAGTAGGTTCTCAGGAGACTGCCACTTCACTCTGTGGCGCATCAGATTAAATACTATACAATACATAATTATTAACGAGATACAGTCCCAAAGCATATAAGAAAAAAGCCAATAGGGAAAGTTGGAAAACAAAGCGGAACCAATCAGAAAGGTTCGAAAACAGAAATATCAGACGAATCAGAGACCTCTCCTCCAACTGTGTTTGTCATCCCACCCTCGAACTAATTCATTAACAGATTATAACTAACTTGCAGGTGGTGAGAGACGTTTGTGTGTATTGGAGGACAGTCGTGACACGAGAGAATGCTAGCAGGAGACAGTGAAGGCCAGTCGATAAGATATGATCAGGAAAGAATAGTGTGAGCCAACAGATAGTTGAAACAGGGATTAGGAAAGCCAGACAAGGATTAGTGTACTCGGCTAGTTCTAACACCAGCTTCGCAAATAAAGGCCGAGGACGTATTTTGACACCGGGCTACAGAAAAAGCAGAATAGAGTTTGTTCGCCGTGCTGCCTGAGTGATGGCAACACAAAATGGCGGCGGGTCGATTCGATCGTGATCGAAAATCGAAGTTCCTCAACGGACGCGTCCCTCCTGGGATGGGGTGGCCATATGGGAGAGGCGGAGATCAGAGGCCTCTGGTCTCTGGCGGAGTCTCAACTCCATATCAACCTGTTGGAGCTGAGAGCGATCCGGCTTGCACTGAAAGCCTTCCTTCCCTCTGTCTGGGGAAGTGTCGTGCGGGTGTTCACGAACAACACCACCGCCATGTGGTATTGCAACAAACAGGGCGGGGTGGGGTCGTGGACCCTTTGTCAGGAGGCTCTGCGCCTCTGGACATGGCTGGAACACCAGGGCATCATCCTGGTGGTTCAACATCTGGCGGGCTCTCTGAACGCCAGAGCGGACGAACTCAGCCGCCGGTGCATGATGGATCACGAATGGCGTCTGAACTCCGACGTGGCGCAAGGTCTCTTTCTGCAGTGGGGAGAGCCTTGGTTAGATCTATTTGCCACCAAAGAGAACGCGCAATGTCAGCAGTTCTGCGCGTTGGAATTTCCAAGGCGGCTCTCGCTCGGAGACGCTTTTCGGCGCGAGTGGAGTTGCGGTCTGTTGTACGCCTATCCGCCTATACCACTTCTACCCAGATTGCTGAAGAAGATCAGGCGCGACCGGGATCAAGTCATCTTAGTGGCTCCGGTTTGGGCATGAAGGTACTGGTATCCTGAGCTACTCAGTATGTCAATTGATCCTCCGATACGACTGCCTCTTCAGGAGGACCTTCTGTCGCAGCAGCAGGGGACGGTCCTCCACCCGAACCTGTCCAGTCTCCACCTCCATGCATGGAGATTGAGCGGCGACAGTTGATGCCATTTGACTTGCCTCCTGAAGTCTGTGATGTGATTCTGGCAGCCAGGCGTCCCTCCACAAAATCGGTATACGCCTGCAGGTGGAACAAATTTGTGGCATGGTGCACAGCAAAAGCTGTGGATCCCCTTTCCGCCCCTCTTTCTGAGGTTCTACTCTTTGTTCTTTCTTTGGCCCAGCAGGGCTCTGCTCTGGGCACCTTGAAAGGTTATCTTTCTGCAATCTCTGCTTTCTTACGGCTTCCTGATCAGCCTTCTCTTTTCAAGTCCCCTGTTGTTTTGCGCTTTCTTAAAGGCATTACTCACATGTTTCCTCCTGTCCTCTTCGTAATGCCTCAGTGGGATTTGAATCTTGTCTTGACCTTTCTGATGTGCGCTCCCTTTGAGCCCCTTCACAATTGTCCACTTCGTCTTCTGACTCTTAAGACTGCTTTCCTGGTTGCTATCACCTCGGCTAGACGTGTGAGTGAGCTCCAGGCTCTGTCATCTAAGCCTCCCTTCCTTTCTGTTCATCCGGACAAGGTTGTCCTCCGGACTCGTCCTTCTTTTCTTCCGAAAGTGGTGACCCCCTTTCACATCGGGCAATCGGTCACTTTGCCCACCTTCTTTCCGCCTCCGCATCCTTCGAAAGAGGAAGAGAGGCTCACCGTCTGGACCCAAAACGTGCGCTGTCCTTTTATTTGGACCGCACCAGAAAGTTCCGGGTGGACGACCAACTTTTTGTTGGATACGTAGGTGCTAAGCAGGGGAGAGCTGTACACAAACGGACCATCTCACGGTGGGTCGTCTTGTGTATCAAAGTCTGTTACTCCTTGGCGAAAAAGGACCCTCCTGTTGGGCTGAGAGCCCATTCCACCCGGGCCACGGCGGCGACTACTGCCCTGGGATGGGGAGTTCCCTTGCAGGACATCTGTTAGGCGGCGACGTGGGCCTCACTGCACACGTTCGCCAAGCACTATTGCCTGGACAGCCAAGTCCGGAGAGATGGCTTCTTTGGCCGTTCTGTTCTCCAGGACTTACTGGTGTGATCTTGGTTCGCAGACCCTCCACCGGGGTTGGTATTGCTGGGGTATCTATTCTAACGTGAGGAATCTAACTTCCTCACCGACCCACCCATCCTCCCCGCTCTGCGAACCGACATCTAGGGTTAAGGTCATCCTGTTCAGGGCCCTAGACTTTTTGGCACCAGTGTCGGTCTCTTGCATGGCTCTGCGTTCCTGGTTCGGAAAGCTATGTACAAGAACTGACGTCAGCACGCGAGGGCGGCGTCTAAGTACTCCGATGACGTCATTCCGGCGCACGACGCCAACGTCGGACGCAGAGCCGCAGACGACGCCTAGCGACGTGCAAGGGGAATTGCTACAAAAAATCTTTCCGGATCCAGCCTGACGCCTGGGGATATTCTAAGGTGAGGAATCTAACTAATGTTTCTTACAGATACATTGTTACTGAAGGTAAGTAACTTGTTCTACGAGTCTCTTTGAAGTTGCATCAAATGCAGTGCTTTAAATGGGCCGGTACTGTCCGGTACAGAGTACCGGCACTTTTTTATTTTGAGAGGGTGAGTACCGGCACTTCTTAAGAGAAATGCTATACGTTTATTTGGAGAGTACCGGCACTTCTTAGAAACAAGCAGGTACTCTGGTACAGAGGACCTGCATGCACTTCTATTTTTCCATTTTCTAGCACTGAATGGAGGGTGGTACTGTTGCAGAGTTCAGATTTTGTTATCATTCTGAGGGTTAGGGCAAAAATGGAGAACCCGATAGGGACCCGTTTCAGCACCTGCTTTTTAGGTCTCGCCTAGCGTTGCAGCGCGAATGTGCTGCCTTCGCTTTGCGAGGCATGCAGTATACACTATAGTGTGGAAGCTTTGTGGAATCTCCGCCCACTCTCGGGCCCATCTTCTTTATTGGCCTAGGTTCTAAATGCTGCCTTACGATTGGTTTTAAGCTTGTTAGTCCCTCCCTATAACAGCAATGTTAGTCATTTGTGTCCTTCCACGGCTACTGGCCCCTTCACAGCACAGACTACTTTCTTCCTGTGTCCCACCTCCCGCAGTCCAATGCCTTCTCGCCGCCGCCACCCCTCATGCCTCATCGCCTGCACGTATTGCTATTTGCAATGCAATAGGTCTTGCATAAATGCGAGTCCTATTGCATTGCCAATGCTTGTTGGTAGTTACTCTAATCTGTTTTACGCAGTGCTTCTGATGGACACATCTGCCAGTGGATTCCTCTCCTTGTGAATTTCCCCTGCGCCAGCATTCCACTGAATTTTTTCCCCAGCTCTCCACGCCGACGTCATAATACCACGGCTCCGCTCGCAACTCCGTATGACGTCAACGGAGCCATAAGAGAGCCACGTCTGCGTGATGACGTCAGTTCCCTTTTTTCCTCGCCGTCGATGCGTAACAGTTTTCATGCACTCTCCTGTTACTTTGTAGTCTCCTTGTGAGTTACTGTTTCTGGATTAATCATGTCTTCGTCAAGGAAGTCAGGATTCAAGCCGTGTAGGGAACGTGGGGGTCACATGTCCATCACTGACCCCCATGAAGACTGTTTATGGTGCCTTTCGTCGGACCACGACGTGGAGGACTGTTCCCACTGTAGGAAAATGAATCCTAAGGCACTGAAAGAGAGAGAAGCAAAGCTTTTCATGGCTAAGGCGAAGAAGGAGGACAGAGGTAGAAAAAGAGACAAGTCGAAGCCGGAGTAGTCGACTTTGCACTCCTCGAAGTCGAGAAGACACAAGAAGAAGAGGAAGCATAGCTCTCGGCGCCGATCATCGAAGAGTAAGGCTTTGAGGTCGTCGTTGCCTCGACGTCGAAGTAAGGACTCCATCTCTCCCTCGCCTTCCCCTTCTCCTCGTGTTTCTCCGGAGAAGTCACCTTAGCCCAAGTTAACTCCGGCGCAGTCTCCGGCGCTGGTGGATTCTCCAGCTTCCGACGCCGAGCCGGAGCAGGTTGCTGATCTTTCGCCAGTGCCAGAAGGTGAACCTGCGGCTCCAGTAGAGGATACTTCGGCTCCGGCTCCAGCTACTCCTCGGCCGGATTCAGGTTCGAACCCATTCCCGCATTTTCCGACTCCAGGTGCAGCTCCGACGCATTTCCTTAATGCTATGTATGGTGTTTTCCAAAGAGCAGCCTTCCCATCCGGTGCACCTTCTGGTCCTGTGGGTCCAATGGCGGTCAGTTTGGGCGTGCCGCAACACTATGCTCAGGCACCTTTTATGCCCTTCTTGCCGATGGCTCCATCATGGCAGTTCCCGGCGCCGTCTGGAGAGCCTTCCTCCCGGCCTCGACTGGATTGCTTGCCTTCATCGGAGCCTCCCTCGACGCCGGCGCCGACTCCAGCTGCACCGCGTCTGATGCCGCCGACTCCACGTTCGATGGCGCCGCCGACGCCGTGTCCTCGGATCCGCTCTCGAAGAGAGGCTCAGAGGATTATAGAGGAAGAGCAATATCGGGCAGAGGAAGTGGAGGAAGGTGAAGTGGGTGTCTCCACTGACGAATTTGAGGGCATTCAGGAGGCAAATGGCTTGGACACTACTCCTGAATGGGAGTGATGGAGCGCAAAAACCCCAGCAACGGGAAACAACCCGTACCGGGATCCTCCCCGCGTCACAGACCCAAAGTCAAACTAAACTCATTCACACATGCAGACATTGGTGAGGCCCATAACACCAACACTCACACGTCACTTCCACACTGGTCTGCACACACAGGAGGGATGAGCGGTTCAAGCGCTCGACATGTGAGGGGAACACCTTATAACCTATAGGGAAAGAAAAGTTATTTTACTACAATATACATCAATACCCCTTCCACCTACAGATCTCAATCCTAATCATCAAGGCACTCCTCCCACAATGATCGATGAATCATTTAGTTGGATTGGTTGATGGTGATTTAGAACCAGCTAAAACACATTCAAGATTTAGATATTACCTTTCTCAATAAACCACAAACTCATTTCTTGTTAATCAATATCTGTTTATCTAATTTCCTGGAAGAGTTACATTTGTATTTGGAAATTTATATCAAATTTCAAATATAGCGCAGAACATCATATTTACCTAATATGGCTATTCTGAGTCCTCTAAGTCATTGGTTCATATTGCAGTCAGTTGTCAAAGTTCAAATTTCTTTGCTCAGCACGCTACAGTCTCAATAGATCAGCAAAAACCAGAGACGTGCAAGCATCTGTCAGTGCCCATAGAATTAGGAAAAGTTCGCAGTCAAATTCAAAATTTACTTTATTCGATTTCATGACAGAGGAAGTCATAAAAGTGCATAGCAGCAATCATGAATATACACGTGGGAAAAAAACGATAATCACATACAAAAATATATTACTATAAGAGAGAACAATTAATCACAGAAATTCATAAATAATTTACCATGGTCTATATTTAAAAATACAATCTAAAAAGTTTATAAAAGGTTTTAAAATGTGATAAAAATTACAGAAATTATATTGTAGCCCGGGACCTGATGATCACCTTCAAATAAGTTGTAACAGCCAGGGTAGTTGCCGGTGTTTCCAACATCTGTAATCTTATAAATGCTACCCTGCAATATCTAATATTCCAACTTTTATGAGTCGGTCTAAGGTACATCTGCCTGGGTATGGAAAAATATTTACAGAATAAAGTGCAGTGCATTGTTGATTGTAATGAAACATCATCACAGGGGCATACAGATATATCAGATGACCAGGCATTTACCACCGGAAATAAAACCATTCTAAAAAAGGAGCTAAATCGAAAACTAGCCAAAAGCATACGGCTAAAACTATCCTGTACTGACAACAAATATTGTTGAGGTCCCAAGCCACTCAAGATAAGATAATGTGCCATTACAGTGTGTTTTACTCTCTCTTTAGACCATCTTTGATCTTCGAGGAATTTCAAGCAGTATGCTTTCAAATCTTTCCTAGAAATATCCTCCAAGCTACTTGGGTCCGTAAAATATGCAGGGTGGCCAATGGCGTTGGTTATCGTTTTTATATAATTAAACCACGCCATATCTTTATCTCTCTCCAATTTAAGGCAGTCCAAGATTACCTCTCTATTGAAGCCTGTCTCATCTGTGACCCACACCTTATGCCACAGTAATAACGGAGCTATCTCAATGGTATCCGATATATAAGAGAGTCCCAATTCCTGATGGCAACTATAGGTGGGAGAAGAAATAGGGACTCCCAAAAGATAGCGGATAAAACCATTTTCATAATTCTGTATAATATCTGGTTCTTCGATGCCAGATAAACCGGCCCCATACAGCCTGGTAGAAACGCATTTGGCCTTATAGACTTCCAAGAGTTCTTGTACAGGTCTTCCTCCTATTTTTTTAGCAACATTTATAACTGCCCCCACTGCTCTGCTAAAATTCAATTTTCTGGCCTTAATAGCTGATTTCCATGTTCCCTTTTTGTCAAAAGGGATGCCTAAATAACAAAAGGTACCGGTATTTTCTACCTTTCTATTGTCAATAAAAATATTACATGTTGTACCTCTACTTTTGCCACAGCCCATGGTAAATGTCTTTGTTATATTTACTCTTAGGCCCCTCTCTTTCATATAAATGACAAAACTATTAACCGCTCTTTGAAGGCCTAATTGGGTCCTTGACATAATCACCACATCATCTGCGTAGAGTAAAATAGGGATGGGGGTGCCCCCAATGATCGGGTAGTCATTTTGATCTCTAATGAGGTGATGGCCCAAACTATTAATATAAAGTGTGAAAAGAAAAGGAGCCAATATACACCCCTGTCTGACACCCTTTTCAATTGGGAATTTATCCGAGCATTCCCCCTTATTCCCATAACGCACCCTCGCCCTTGCATTTCTATACATTTCCTTTATAAACAGTATTAAAACCCGGTCCACCTTAAGATCTTCTAATGTTTTCCACAACATGCCATGGTCAACTCCATCGAAGGCTGAACTCAAATCTACAAAGGTAAGAAAAAGTTTCCCCGTTTTTGCCTTAGTGTATTTATCTATAATCAGAGCTAGGTTCAATCCCTGCTCCATAGTTCCCATGCCTGGACGAAAACCATATTGTAGGTTTGTTAAAAATCCTGCCTCACTCGCCCAGGTTTGGAGTCTATTAAGGGTTATTCTCCCGGCAATTTTCAACAGAGCATCCAGGAGTGATATAGGCCGATAGCAGCTAGGTTCATTCCTGTTCCCCTTTTTAAAGATGGGTACCACTATCGCATCTGTCCACGTAGGGATAAATTTAAAAGCGGAACTACTATTTAATACCCTCGTTAACAATGGTGCCCAGAGGTCAATATTTGATCTGTAGACATCCACTGGTACCCCATCCGGGCCAGGTGCCTTTCCTGCCGCACTCTCCCTGATGGCCTTTATCACCTCCTCCAGGGTAAAATTCAAATCAAGAGGAAAAACACCCTGATCATCAACTGCTTGCCTATCCAAAACAGCTCCCGTAGATTTATAGAGATCCCCAAAGAATTCCACCCACCTTTCACCCGTAATAGCCACACCTATAACATCTTCTACTCTATCCTGATAGAAAGGAGCATTTACAGCTTTCCAAAAGCTAGTATTGTCCCTCCTTACACAAGCCTGATGTAAATTTTCCCAAGCTTCTTTCTTTAACTGGATTTTACGCTTTTTTCGGGCTAAGTGGTAGGCAGTCCTTGCCTTTTTAATGTCCTCCTTACATTTTGATATTACATGCAGGGCCCTTTTAAGATGTGTATGGGCTCTAGAACAATCACTATCAAACCAACCCTTTACTTTCGGTCTCCCACAATTAATTTCCCTCCTCAGGAATCTATGAGCTTCCTCTGATATATTTAAAAAGGCAGAGTAGACATCAGGAGCAGCACTCCCCTGTGTGAGGCATATTTCCCATTCAGGCTGAGTTTTAGTAATAAGACTATGCAGAAAAGCTTCAGGTTCAACACTATCCCATTTTAGGGAATAACCATTTGTGGTCCCCAATGCCTGGCTCTTACTTTTTATATGATTTCTCCGAGCAGACAGCTTTAGGCTAATTGGATAGTGATCGCTCATGGAGATTTCCTCTGTTGTACACCCCGGATACTGGAAGTATATCGTTTGGAAAGTACAACAAAATCAATAGTAGAAGTACAACCTCTCCCATTGAAAGTTGGATAAAAGGGTGTGGAGTTCGTACAAAGCTCATTGGCAAAACCTAGGTCAAATTGATATAAAATATCATTAAACATCTCCCCGCTTTTGTTATGCATAAAATGCGAGGAATTATCCTCTTTGTCTGCCCCTAGACCGCAAATGCCCTGTTCATTGTTCACACAAAGAGAGCAATTAAAATCCCCTACCCATAATAAAGGCATATCACCTATCATGGTTTCCTCTATAGTTTTTAAAATGTTAATTAATTCCCTGAAGACATCTCTTTTCGGTCTGTTGGGACATTGTTATAAAAGTTCACTATGACCACCTCCTTATTCCACTTTAACTTCAAGTATAAAATGTGAAAAAACTCAGAGCAATGCTGAATCCTAACATTAGATACCCCAGCCTCCACTGAAATGTAGATACACAACCCCCCCTTAATATGGCCATGATTATTAATAGTTGCCGGGGTATGGAATGTACTAAAGCCCTGAATATGAATATCCCTCTCCAGCCATGTCTCTTGAAAGCATAGTATATCATACTTTTCCACAAATAGTATGCATTCAGGATCATGTACTTTAGCTGCTAAGTCTGCGATATTTCAGCTCAAGATATTACAGGAGCTTACTTCCTCCATCTCTATCTCTTTTTCCTTATCCATTGCTCTTTGAGACGTCCTTAGCTGACCAATGTTAACTATCTTATCGGTAATGCCTAGATGATGGTCAGTATAGACATCATCACACTGGCTACTATCAATCGCCGGTGGTGTCCCTTTAATATCTAGACTGGTGCCAATATTCGGATCCCTGGTACCCCTGTCAGCCTTCAGCCCTCTTGGCATCAGACAGTTCACATGTGTTTTCTTCCCCTCAGGGATATTAAACTGTCAATCCTGATCATCCAACCGTGACAAAGGTTCGAAACGATTGGGGTGTAGCCAATTTGTGGCTATAGGTGGTACATCACAAGAATCTCTGGTTACTCTCCTCAGTCATTAAATATTTGGGCAGCATCTGGACCATCTAGGATTCAGGAAAACGCAGCAGTCACCCTAAGTAGTAGAGTTTGAGTAGCGTCATCGTTGTTGTCATCGGAAAGAATGATTGCAATAAGCCCAAAAAGCCAACCTCTCTAATCTACTGTGTATTTTTATAATAAAATCAAAGCAAGAAGATACATTTCGTTATTTTAATACGGTCGTGATTGGTTGGTTGAGATCGTCCGATGCTAAAGTTTGGGATTTTGGTACAGTTCAAGGGGTGGATGTCACAAGTTCATTTAAAGTCAGTCCGTTCCGGTTTACTGTGAAAGTCTATTGTCGGGGTTCACGACGAGGTCTGGAAGACTTTGTCGCTTCTGCGCACTTCACTCCATGCCTCGTGGGTCAGTGGCCACTTCGTCGTGTCGCGTCGGCAGCCATCTTTGTTTTATAGGCCCAAACGCTAACTTAAGCGAAACAAACACAAAAATTTAATTAATCCATAGAAATAATAAATCTAATGTTAACCCCTTTCTAATCCCTCTATGTGCTGGTATTTATCTAGCGTATAGCAACATTTAAAGCAATTATATTCACCCTTTTGGTCCTCTTCTCGGGCAACATTACAAGACATCACAAAAGCAACTTATATCATGCAATATTCTATTTATTACATATACTACTGTTAGTATGCGTACGGATTTAGTCAATAAAGGTTATTTAGCCATGCAAAAAGCAAATCTCTCATGTAATTCGAATATTAAAAATGTTGATTAATAAACATGCAAACTCATTTAATAATATTATAGTTAATGGATTATTTAATTAAGAATTTTCATGCAAAATGGGGGAGGTATACAATATTTTGTACTACCCGTTCCATCAATCCCCCCCCTTTGGTGATTTTATCACCACACCATTACATTTTTGTTAACATTTGTCATGGAAAGCGAAATGAATTCTTTAGTTTAGTTCACATCTCTGTTTCCCCAATTTCTTCTCTTCTGGCTGTTTTATACATATTATCTTTCATTTCCTCTAATTCTACTTCTTCAAATTCCCTCTCTTGTCTCTTATTCTGTCTTCTTTTCAAATTTTCTCTTTTTAACTTTTTCTGTATTTTCATAAACATCCTAATCTTAAAATTAATACTATAAAAATCACACATGTTAATGGAAATAAAATCCTACCTATAAAGGTACTACCCAAGTTTAATAAGAAATTTTTAATAGAAGAAAGTTTCTTTCCAATCTTTTCCCAAACACTTTCAACCTCCAGTGGTGTGATTGCCTCATGCAATTCAGTTATATTTTTAATATAGATCTTCAGATCTTTACTTTCGTCTGGAATGTAAGTACAACAATGTTGAACTTTCAGCAGTCTCCACCCTCTTTTGCAATAATATATCAAGGGCAAGTCGATTTTGCATTACCATGGCACGCATGGCAACCATTTCAGTATTTACCGATAAAAATCCTCCAGCTGTGCTTGTTGACAAGCGATCCACTACTGTTGATAGTTTTCTAATTTTGTGTGCATTCAGAGATATTCCCACTGCTGGTATCAATGCTCCAAATATGTCTCGTACAATTTCTGACCAAGATTCACTCTTTCTACGTGCTAAATGACTACCTAACTTATGGACACCATCTTCTCCTCTTCCCGTGTGGAATATCTTTGGGAAAACCAGACCTACATAACATGTGCCATACCAATGGTCTGGCAAACGATAATATGCCTTGTTCCCGCAGATGAAATATAACCCAGGAAAAACTGGATAATTTCCTCCTTTAAATCCCCTTCCACCCATGATTCGGTATGTATCATGGCATTCACTGTTACCTACAAAGTAATTATCATAGGCAGTTTGATTCCTTCTAATACACAACTTCCCTTTCTGGGGCCAATCTAAAGCCATAGTTGGACTAGCTTCTCCCTTTAAATGTTTTCCATTTCAATATCCCAGGCTGTCTTTTCCTCTCTTCCCTCAGATACTTTCTTTTGCATTTTCAATCTCCTTTCTTCAACCATATCCAAGAATGTATTTTCCTCCTTCTTTAAACTGCAAGTCAGATTATTCCTAAATATATATTCTAATGTTAGTTCTTTAGTTTCTAAGAAAAATTCACCTAACACCTTTGCAGGCTTTACTTTATTTAATTTGTTAATTGTAGGTACTTGTGAAAATATGTTATCTACATCTGAAAAATAATATTCTAATTTCCCTGTTTTATAAAACAGACTAGCTATCACACTACATGTTATTCCATATGTTACTGGGAGGTGATGGTAGGTCACTCCCTCCAATACAGAAGCTGGTAACTGCATACAAACATAGCAATCCCTTACATCCATTGTCTTTACATATTCCTACAGTAGTTTTGAAAATGCATTGTTAGAGAAATCATTTATAGACCTGTCTTTATAAAGATCATTCCTATCTATTTTAGTCGGCTATACTTTCTGAATCTTTTCTATATTAGTTTCATTCTCACTATGTCCTTCTATTGTTTCTAACGTAACTTTAAATGAAATCATTAAAGCTAATACACTCCATAAAAGCATTAGTAATCCTGTACAACAGCAACACATTTTAAACCACTTTATAAGGAACGTACATTTAGCTTTCCTACTTTCTGTGTTTGCCATTTTCGTAAAAATGATCAGCGTCTTTTGACTTAGCCTCTTCTACTTCACAACTAGTTTTGTCTCACCCAAGGCTCTAAGCACCTACTTGGTTCTATCAGTTATGTCTTTTCCAGTATTCTATTTTCTTTCCATTAGCAGCATTTTTGTCTTTTTCAGTTTGGCATTTGATAGTCTTTCACTTTTCTCTCATAATCTTGATACAGAACTTCCTGAACATCCGTCTCTTCTCCAATATCGGACAAGAAAACTCTCAGGATTTCCGATTCTTCGTCTTCCTCAACCACTTCCGGTACAGTCACCTATGGGTTTTCATGGTTGTCTGCCTCTTCTTTTATTACAGGCGGGGCCACATATGTCCATTCCGGTGACTTATACTTCTGGTTAGGCTTTCTCGTTCTTTTGTTTTCCTCTGCTGTAGTTATTTTCTCATTTTTCTTGACTAAATACTTAATTCACCTGTTCTGCTCTTGGTGAATTCACTCTCGTCAGTCGGTATCTCAATCTCTTTATTTTGTTTGGCCAGATTTCATCTCTTGCTGGTCTTTTTGATTTATTTCCTTTATCATTCTTTTCGGCTCTCAATGCTCTTTTTCGCAAAACTCGACCTTCTGGTACTTCTTCATCACTTTCCTCTGATTCTGTTTCAACTTGCTTTTTGCTTTCAGCTGTTCTTTTTTCCACCACTTCTTTTATTTCACCTACTTCTGTCTCTCCTCGTGGTTCTTGCACACAATCTTCCTGCTGACTAACTGACCCTTCTTCTAACTGAATGCTCGAGTTTTCTACAACTCCTCGGGGGTCTTCCGCAAGAATCTTTCCCTCACTTTCTGTATCTGGCACCTGTTCATCTACTTTGGTTATTTCAGGTGGAATTTCTCTCAGCTTTCCATCAGGAACTTCCTTATCAACATTTTCTTTGATTGTCTCTTCACTGCTTTTCTCTTTTCTCCAATGTACCTGTTCTTGTTCAGTCTCTGAGTCTGAGCTGGTATCAGAAATATGTAATTTTCTTCTCAAAGGAATATTCTCTGGGGCAACGATCAAACTTGGTTCTGACTTCCACCTTTCAGGATTTTCTCTTGTTCTTGTTTCTTCAGCATCCGATTCAGAACTAGTCTCTGACTCTTCAAAATATTCTCCTTCTTTATTACCCACTGGATTTGGGATGCTCAGTGTGTGACTAGCATGAATCCAGTTCTTTATTCCAGCACACTTCACAGCTGTTGTTGTAGTCAAAATCACTTGTCGTGGTTTTCCTCGAAGTGGGACCAGACAGTTCCTTCTTCTGTGTACTTTGATTCTCACCCAGTCTCCTGGGCTCAGATCATGAGCTTGCTTCTTTTCAAAGGTAGTGGCATCCGTTCCAACCTGATGAAACACAGAATGAACTGCGTCAGCCAGCCCCTTAGAGTAATCCAACACTAAGTCATCAGTTATAGGCAACAGCTTGTTGACTGGTATGAAAACATGTTGCATTGCTCTTCCCATGATAATTTCATGAGGACTCAAACCTGTGGTTCTATCTGGAATTGATCTAATAGTCATGAGTACTAGAGGCAAGACATCAGGCCATTTCAAACCTGTGGCTAAACACATTTTTCCCAATCGGTTTTTAATGGTGCCAATCGTTTGTTCCACCACACCAGAAGCCTCTGGGCAATAGGCACAATGTAGTTTTTGTTGTACATTAAATGTTTCACAAATCAATTTCATGATCTCATTATGAAAATGCTTTCCTCTATCTAATTCAATTGTAACTAAGAAACCGAATCTAGGGATGAATTCCCTCAAAAGCAATTTTGCTACTGTGATTCCATCACTACTTCTTGTGGGATATGCTTCTACCCATCTAGAAAACAAACCGACCATCACTAGGATATACCTCAACCTGTTACAGGGAGGCATTTCAATGAAATCAATCTGCTTTCTGGTGAAAGGCCCTCCTTCTCGACCTATCGTTCCTAGACTTACCACTGTTTTTCTTCCGGGATTGAACTGCTGACATATAAGGCATCTTTGGCAAAGGCTCTCGGCTACAAGTCTGAATATTGCATTGTACCAAGTTTGTTTAAAGGACCTAATCATCGCGTCTCTCCCTATGTGTCCCTGTCCATGATACATCCGTGCCATGGCAGACACCATGCTATCAGGCATGACTGGTCTTCCATCTTGATATACCCACACATGATCTGTTTCCCTTGGTGCACATCCTGCTTTTACCCACTGTCTCATTTCCTCATCTCCTGCTTCTTCCTGCAATTGCCTCACTTCTTCCCAAGTACCCACAACGTTAGTAAACAGTAGGGGGCAAGAATTAATCTCTTTCTTTAGCCCTGTTGATCGAATTTTGGTTTTGAGCTCAATATTGAGCCACATCATTGGCATACTTATTACCAACTGCGACATAATCTCCCATCTGGACGTGGGCAGCACACTTCACAACGGCCAATTGCTTAGGCAGCTGTATCGCCTCAAGTAATTTCCCAACCACTTAAGCATTCTTCATAGGAGTCCCACTTGAAGTCAGAAATCCTCTCTGCAGCCATATTTGGCTGAAATCATGCACAACACCAAAGCAATACTGACTATCAGTTATCACAGTCCCTCTCACATTCTTTCCCAACTTGCATGCTCTAGTTAAGGCTACCAGTTCAGCAACCTGGGCTGATTTTACTCCCTTCAGTTAAGATGCTTCCATTACTGCTGCATCTGTGCATACTGCATATGCTGCACTTAGCATTCCTTCGTCTGTTCTCAAGCATGACCCATCTACAAACATCACAAAGTCACTCTCAGACAAAGGTACATCCTTTATATCCGGACGTGGTTTGGTACAGAAATCCAGTACATCCAAACAATCATGATCCACTTCGTCTCTGACTTCTACATTTTCAGCATCAGGCAGTAGCGTTGAAGGATTCACATTCAAGCATCTCGCAAGGCTCACATTCGTTGCACCTAATATGAACTTCTCATATTTAGTCAGCCGACTGTGTCATGAACTGAGTACGGCTCCTTGTTAAAAGGATTGCCACATCATGAGGTACAAACACTCGAACAGGATATCCCATCACAATTCCTTCACTCGGTTCCAGACTCTTACAAGTAGCAGCTACTGCTTTCAAGCAACCTGGCAATGCTACAGCTACAGGGTCTAATATAGCTGAAAAGTATGCAATTGGTCTTCTCAATTTTCCATGTTTCTGTATAAGTACCGAGAGTGCACATCCATTCCTCTCACTGCAGTACAGCCGAAACTCCTTTTCATAATCAGGCATTCCTAATGCTGGCTCTTCACACAAACTGTCTCTCAATTGCTTAAACGCTGCTAATTCTTCCCTATTTAAGTCAATGGGGTCTTTTACATCACTTCTCGTCAGGCGTACCAAAGGTTTTGCAATCAGGGAAAAGTTACTTATCCACTGACGACAATATCCTTCCATTCCAAGAAACATTCTCACTTCTCTTTGCGTCATTGGAGCTCTCATTCCTTTTATTATCTTGATTCTATATGTAGTTATTTTCAATTTTGTGGCCTAAATATTGTACTTCTTTCTGACAAAATTGTAATTTCGATGGGGATACTTTAAGTCCACCATCTGCCAAATGGTTTAGCAATGCTATGGTGTCCATTACACAAGCTGCTCGAGTCTTTGATGCCACAACTAGGTCGTCAATATATTGAACTAGCACTGAATTCTCAGGCATTTCTAGGTCTTCTAAGGACTTTTTCAATATCTGATTAAATATCGAGGGACTTTCTGTATACCCCTGCGGGATTCGGCACCAAGCCAAAATACGTTTGCCAAAACGAAACGCAAACATTTGTTGGCTATCATGGTGCAACGGGATGGAAAAGAAAGCATGGCATAGATCAATCACTGTATACCCTTCTGCATCATGTGGAATCTGATACAAAATCACAGATGGATTTGGTACAATAGGACAACATGACACAACAATTTTATTTATCTTTCTCAAATCTTGCACTGTTCTGAACTTTCCATTAGGCTTTTTCAGTCCCATAATTGGTGAATTACATGGACTACTCATTATTTCTCTCAAGATACCTTGTTTAACCCTTTTCTCAATTATAGGAGTAACTCCTTCAATTATCTTGGGTGTCAATTTATATTGAGGAAAATTTGGATAGCTTATTCCTTCCTTCACTGTTATTTTTACAGGATCCACATTTTTCATTAATCCTACATCTTCTCCTGTGAAATCCCAGACTTCTGCTTTTACTGTCTGTTTCAATTCTATTGGTAGTTCGTCAGGGTTGAATACAGTAAAGGCTTCAGTAATCTCAGTTTCCATATTAGCCATAGTCATTTTATACAATACGTCTTCATCAGGGGTCTCAAATGCTATACCATCAGGGGTACAAAATATGGTGCAATTAATCTTGCACAGTAAGTCTCTGCCTAACAAATTTACAGGGCTTGAATCACACACGACGAAACGGTGCATTTCGGAAAATTTCCCTATATTGACCTTTACGGGTTCTCTGAGATACGTTTTAATCTGTCTGTTGGATACTCCAACTACTTGGATTGTTTCGTCCGAGAGAGGAAGATTCTTAACATCAGCTGACCTAACAGTTGATCGAGTAGCACCAGTATCTACTAGGAAAGTAATATTTTCATGATTTACCTTTCTATCCACAAAAGGGCCTGTCTGGTCTACTTCTAGAGTGGCACCAAGTACGCACTCTTCTTCCTCCCTTCAGCACCGTCAATAACCTTCTACTGACTCACTCTCATCGCATTGTAGCCAATACTGCGAAACAGTGCTAGCGCGCGGCAGCTTAGTTACCATTTCTTCATTGTAGAATTCTGTCTCATTACTGTATTTCTGTGAATTTACGTTCTGTGGAAAAGGCGGTTTTGGCACCTGATTCTGTTGGGTAACAACCTGCTGCTGTCGCTGCGGTTGACCACTCACCTCTTTCTGCACCTGCGGATTCAATGATGCATTATCACCATTAGTATTTGGGGGAAATTTACACTTGGATTTCCAGTGCCCTATTCTACTGCAATTGTGACATGGCCATTTCTTTTTGGTTTCTTCTATATTAAATTGTCCTTTTCCTTTTCCGGCATTAAATTTAAGTTTTGATCCTGCATTATTTGCTTGTTCAATCAACTGAGCTTCCTGTCTTTCTGCCACTTTTACTTGTGCCCACATAGCCTTTTCTTTTAATTTACGCTGCTTGGCCTCAATTTCATCACTAAAATATTTTGCATGTCTTAGTACTTCGTCTATTTTCTTATGTTGCCAATCCACTGTATGCTGCTTAATCATCTCACTAATTTCAGGACGTAGACCATATACAAATCTGTATACAAAGTGACTCAAATCCTTTTAACTCAAATTTTCATCACCACTAAACTGCTTAAAGGCAAGAATCAACCTTTCGTAATAGGCATGTACTGACTCCTTTGCTTATTGATGAGTTCGGTCAATTTTCACCCAATCAGTCTCTTTAGGGGGTACCTTGTTTTTCAGGAAAACAATTACTTGTTCATACTTTTTCATAACTTCTGGGTCAGGGGCTCCTGTCTTTGGATCCCTAGGGTATTCCTGTGTAGGCCAGTTTATCATCAGCTTAGACTCTGTCCATAGATCTGCAGGTACTATTATGTCAAATAGACTAATTAGATCAATCAACAAAACTTTTGATAATTTTACAAATCTATCCACTTGCCTATACCACTCGACTGGCTTTTCGCGTAGTCGAGGGAAATCATTTGTAAATGACAAAATATCTTGCCTAGTCCAAGGAACATGTAAATATCCTCCTCCTGGAATTTCTCTCATGGGACATTCTGTTACTACTTTTTCTTTTTCTCTTACAGGAAAAGCTGCAAATGTTTTATCTGAAGCATCATCTCTTTTTCTAAACCATCTACTTTTCCATTTATCTACATCTCCCCATTTCCTTAACAAAATGTAAGTCTTTAATCTGAGTTATTCTTCCTGTGGTGTTCAGATTTTCAATATCCTTTTCAGAAAAATCTACTCTGTAGGGTTTTTGTAAGGCTTTTACCCTTTCCATATCTATACCCATTTCATTCGCCACTTCTTCTAATCTTTCATGCAGACTCTTTGCTCTCCAAGTTATGCTTTTACATAGAAAAATAATTCTTCATTCTGATAACTTTTAAGCTTTTCTGTGGGGATAGTCCCTACTATTAATTCTTCCAAAACCATACTTAGCTTGGCCACATCTATAGATTGGGATTCACGGTCTTTTTTCTGTAAGCTCCTCAACCATTCGCTTAATTCGTCTGAAGTAGGACCTACTGGTTTCACTTCATTACCTCGTTCTGGGTCTCTTGGAGCTTCTGATACAGAGTCTGTAGTCATTATCAGTCTTTCCACTAAACCTGGATTTGCTGTCAAATTTGTAGACGTACTCTGTTCTAATGTACTAACTGTTTGTCTCCATGGATTCTCGTCTGAATTTATCCCTGGCCTCTCTGTCTGTTTATTACTGTTATAAGGGACCAATAAACAATGCTCATTATCTTTCTGTTTGTCAAAAATAGGCATTACAGGACCTATAGTTACAGGAACAGTCACAGCTTCTAAGTTTTTAGTCAATTCCCTAATCTTTTCAGTTAACTCTAAAGTTGTTTTCGCTAATTCTGCCGAATTTTCATTACTCACTTAACCATCCTGTTTTCTCTCTGTTTCTCTGAAAGAATTATTTCTCCCTATTTCTTGGGTTATCGGTTCAACTTTTATGTTTCGCAAAGTCTCCCTCATTGGGGCACTTGGTGTCAACATGTCAGGATCTGGTTGATACAGGGGTGGATTTTTATAAAACATGTCGTCAAGAACATCATCTTCAGATTCATGCACTCCATACCCTCCCGATTCTATATTATGTCTCTTTTCTGTACATTTTCTCACAGGAAACAAACCATCAGCCATATTTGCACTTCACCATCTCCTCATTCTATCATCATGATTCTCCTGTCCATGTGATCTACCAAACATGTATCTATACCTTCCGCCACTCCTCTGTCGTTCCCCGTCATGCATCTCATCTTCCCATTCAGTCAATGCTTCGAACTGTGTTGGTCTAGGTCTCGGTTCTAGATTCATCATTCTTTCTCTCAAATTTCTTAAAACCTCTAAATTAAATGAACCATGTTCTGAAAATGCCAAAACTTCATCATCTTTTGTATACTTTGCCCAATTGTCTAACCAAATACAAGTATGATATCTGTATTTTGCAACCATAAAGGATGCGGGCGATTTCGGTGGAGGAAGCAACTGTCCCTCTCTAGCAATGTTCCCCCTAATTTTTTTCCTCTGTGTGCGGCAGTGGAGGGTCTCTGTGCGCTGCAATCTTGGCTATGTGCGCCAGGAACCAGACCGCGAGCGTGTGCAGCGCCAAATGTCACTCCAAACGTTTACTTTAAAAAGTGAAAAGATGGTTGGCGCATTTTTACACATACAGCGCCACGTTAAGGGTTTTAAGGTCGGTTTGCAAATTGGATAAACACTCCATGACATTAATTGGTTACACAGGCAAGTACACTTCAGGTTTAGAAAAGTACAAGACTCCAAGGGGCATATTATCAAGAAAGGCGTAAAAATTATCGCCGCAGCTTGCAAAGAGAAGAGCAACTTTAAAAACACAGCGTGTACTTTCTGGAAGTACACGCTGGGTTTTTAAACTTGCTCTACTCTTTTGTTTGTAGAGCGCCATGTGGGGAACAGGACCGGCTCCCGGATTTTTTATTTGGGTGGGCCAAGGGTGCATTTGGGTGGGCCACTGCGGGCTTGATTTGTCGCATATATGTCTAGGCAGGCATGCTTCCGGGCCCTCCTTTATCTCTTCTTAGTCTTACAAGGCCGAGTAAAACACACTTTTTTCCAAATCTCTTTCTAAATATTATCACTCTCAAAAAGTGCTTTTTCCATGTAATGTTCCTTTATTGGGAAGAGGAGGTTTCTGAGGTGGGAGTATCAGGCAAGTGACACTTCTCGGGTTCCCTCTGCGCGAGCCTTCAGGGAGAATCCCTCTTCATTACTACCTCCGCCTGACCCCGGACTCTGCAACGCACTCCCTTACAGGCTTGATTATCCACTACTCCTCTCCAGTGCACCTTATCTCACAGCTGACCTTGGGCCCAATCCCCATATCAGGCACCATAGGACTCCACTTTAATTTTTCCCGCTAAAAACATTAGTAAAATCGCCTACAAACTTAAAACATTGAATATAGCAGTAAATATAATTAGCACGCACTTTAAAGTATGTTCCACAGTAGCCCTTATGACCCGACTGCTAATTAAATAAACAAAAACAGAAAGGCCAGGACAGGGCCGGCTTCAGCGCTGATGCGAAAGTATTTTTTGGTGCCACACCAATAACCTCTTTCTCCGTAAATACCTTTACTACCACCTTCCAACAGTGCCCCTCATCTTTACGTTGCCCCTCTCTCATATGCATTTCATTTGTTGTATAGCGCTACTCATATCAGTGTAGTGTGTGTCACACAAGTGAGATTTGGGCTCTGTGAATGATGATCAAGGCGTGGCGTCCCTTCCTTCCTGCAAATTAAATTCTGTATACGTGCCACAATTTTATAATGGAATGCTTGGTAGATTTTTGATGTCATCTTATTCATCCGTGGTATTATGCCGCCTGCATATACTTTATCGAACAAAATAAATGTCCACTGGCCTTGAGTCGGTAAAGCATACTTCATCAGGAAGTACCACAAACTTGGGAGTACTTTAAAGTTATGCGAAAGCAGTTACTTGTAGCTGGGAAACTGCTTGTCCTTTGATCTCCTTTTAAATGCTTCCCCCTCCGGGACATTTTAGGGGATTTAAAGATCAGACAGTTGGATGAACTATGTCTGCTTAAGACGTGGCCCGGATAGACCACTGGATTCCTTAAAAGAACAATCATTGTGTGGTCTCATAAGTAAATACCTCTTGGACAAAATCTGCTAATTATTCAAAATAATTCTGTCTTTATCATTTAGTCCACCAATCTGCCGCCAAACTGTAGTCAATTCGACACAGAAGGGCATCCCTTAATGCAGTGCAGTGTTCTGGTATGGTTTCAATTAGGTCTAATATCCACAGAAAATGCGGGATCTTTGCACACGTTTTGTTTCAGAACCGCTGATGCTGCACATTTCTTCAGAGGATTAGCGTTGTGCCAAACAGGCACATTCTGTGTTTTTAGCAGGTGAGCAGAGTTCCAACACAACTGGTAGGACGAGGCGTTTTTCATACTGATGCATACTCTGTTGATCAGACCACAGCACGGATGCCCTTTCACACATGACAGTAACCCGATTCAAATCTCCCACTTTGCTCTTCTGAAATGTTGGCATGTATGAATTCAGTGCCAGATACTCCTTGCAATTTTATCTGCCTCTTGCATGTTCGTGCGTTCTCCCTTTGTGCTAGTAGGTAGTGTGGAGATGCAGGTGCTAAGAAGGGGTGAAAAAAACCGACAAAGCTCATTAACGTGCAAAATGCCTTTTAAAAATCCGTGAAGTACTCGGGTGCGGCTGTTGGGTGCCCGGGAAGCTGCCTCAGCACGGGGGCCCACACACGACGGTGGGGGGTGAGGAGGGGCTGAAGCTGAAGCACTTTGAGCACAATGGGCTTTGCGCGCCTGCAACACCATGTCTCTGCCTCCCGCATGGATTTCGCGCCGCTCGCGTTTTAAAAAGCGGCGGTGCGAACAGTCTCGTAGGGATGTCTGTGCGCGCTAAACCCAGGGCACTGCGCGCTCCGGCTGACCATCGTGCGCGCGCACCCGCGCGCGCGGCTTAGTGGGAACAGTGCTCTCTAGTCTTAATCAGTTTGTCCTTTTTGAATAAACTCTTGATTTTCCCAAACCAGGTCTTTTTCTCTTTTTCTGGTGGATCGTAATACATCATTTTGTATTTCGTGTATCGCTAGCTTTTCCCTACGACTATTCTGTTGTTTTTAACCAATCGTAGCGTGACTCGCACTAACGCACCAATACGGAGTGTCTATGTCACTTCTGCAATTCTCCAATCCCAGCGAGACTCACACAAACGCACCAATCAGGAGCGTCTACGTCACCCTGTAACTCTCCACTCCCAGCGCGACTCACACTAAGGCACCAATCAGGAGCGTCTATGTTTCTTACTGACTAGCCAATCCCAGCACGGTCTCTCTGATGTCAGCTTTTCTCGCTACTCCTACTTCTACTGACCCCTCCTTTACAAAATTTCTCGGTGAGCTTTTTTTACATTCTTTAAACTTACAAATCTGTTAGTAATGACATAAACACGCCACCATTATCTGTTTCGCTAACCAAAGTATGGTTAATGACCTTTTTCACAAGAATTCCGTCTTTCCCGAGAGCAGCGCTTGCCTCTGCCCTACTACGAAATCGTTACTTTCGTTGATAAAGTAGCACATCCCTCTACCTTACCCTTCTAGCAAGCATCAGCTAACCGTTTCTCCAGAATTAAGACACCTAGTTGGAGACCCAATGCTCCTGAGAAATAAAACCAGAGTTTCACAGTTAACCTGAATGCTATTTCAGTCACGCAATTTCATATGGAAAAATGTAGTTCATTCACACAGAATTCTGTCTTTCCCGAGAACAGCGAACAGTCTGTCCTACTACAGAATTATTACACTCGTTAATAAGTAGCACTTCCCTCTACTTTATACTTCTAGCAAGCTTAGGGAACACCTATTACCTTTCCAGTGATAAGCGTAATCAGAGAGCCTTTTGGACTCCTGGTACCTAAGACCAAAATTTCACCGGTGACCTTCGCTACCATACATTTCTCTCATACAGAAAATGTCTCTAATGGCAACACATGTCGATGTTACCAAATCGAACCCAGACAATGCGTCGTACAACTCCAATCGTTACACGTTTTCCCAGTGTACCTACAGGGCAACAACAATTCCGTCTTTCTCGAGAGCAGCGCTTACCTCTGCTCTACTATGGAACCGTTACAAACTTCCGACTTCCTACATCCAAGAAGCTGTCAAACAACATAGAACTCGACACAACTCAACATAGAGTGTTAATACATAAACCAATACTTTCCCACAATCAATAATCAATAAGCTATTTACAAGCAATAATCACCAAACCAAAATAATAAAAACCATCATCTTGCTACCAGAAAAACTGATGGAGCGCAAAAACCCTAGCAACGGGAAACAACCCGTACCGGTATCCTCCCCGCGTCACAGACCCAAAGTCAAACTAAACTCATTCACACATGCGGACATTGGTGGGGCCCATAACACCAACACTCACACGTCACTTCCACACCGGTCTGCACACATAGGAGGGATGAGCGGTTCAAGCGCTTGACATGTGAGGGGAACACCTTATAACCTATAGGGAAAGAAAAGTTATTTTACAACAATATACATCAATACCACTTCCACCTACAGATCTCAATCCTAATCATCAAGGCACTCCTCCCACAATGATCAATGAATCATTTAGTTGGATTGGTTGATGGTGATTTAGAACCAGCTAAAACACATTCAAGATTTAGATCTTACCTTTCTCAATAAACCACAAACTAATTTCTTGTTGATCAATATCTGTTTATCTAATTTCTTGGAAGAGTTATATTCGCATTTGGAAATTTATATCAAATTTCAAATATAGCGCAGAACATCATATTTACCTAATATGGCTATTCGGAGTCCTCTAAGTCATTGGTTCATATTGCAGTCAGTTGTCAAAGTTCTTTGCTCAGCACACTACAGTCTCAATAGATCAGCAAAGACCAGAGACGTGCAAGCATCTGTCAGTGCCCATAGAATTAGGAAAAGTTTGCAGTCATCAAATAATTGGGCAGCCTCTGGACCATCTAGGATTCAGGAAAACGCAGCAGTCACCCTAAGTAGTAGAGTTCGCGTAGCGTCACCGTCGTCGTTGTTATCGGAAAGAACGATTGCAATAAGCCCCAAAAGCCAAAAAGCCAACCTCTCTATTCTACCGTGTATTTTTATAATAAAATCAAAGCAAGAAGATACATTTTGTTATTTTAATACGGTCGTGATTGGTTGGTTGAGATCGTCCGATGCTAAAGTTTGGGATTTTGGTACAGTTCAAGGGGTGATGTCACAAGTTTATTTAAAGTCAGTCCGTTCCGGTTTACTGTGAAAGTCTATTGTCTTTCGTCTTGGCCGTCATCCCACAGTGTCCTTGCTTGGGTACACGGAGATCAGGGTTCACAACGAGGTCTGGAAGACTTTGTCGCTTCTGCGCACTTCACTCCATGCCTCGTGGGTCAGTGGCCACTTCGTCATGTCGGCAGCTATCTTTGTATTATAGGCCCAAACGCTAACTTAAGCAAAACAAACACAAAAATATAATTAATACATAAAAATAATTAATCTAATGTTAACCCCTTTCTAATCCCTCTATGTGCTGGTATTTATCTAGCGTATAGCAACATTTAAAGCAATTATATTCACCCTTTTGGTCCTCTTCTCGGGCAACATTACAAGACATCCCAAAAGCAACATATATCATGCAATATTCTATTTATTACATATACTACTGTTAGTATGCGTGCAGATTTTAGTCAATTAAGGTTATTTAGGCATGCAAAATGCAAATCCCACGTGTAATTCGAATATTAATAATGTTGATTAATAAACATGCAAACTCATTTAATAATATTATAGTTAATGGATTATTTATTTAATAATTTTCATGCAAAATGGGGGAGGTATTCAAAATTTTGTACTACCCGCTCAATCAGGAGCATTCTTCTTCCAGGTCTTCTCCTCCTCAAGAGTTGGCTCCTTACCATTTGGTCATCAGGAAGGCTGCGGAGTTGTTGGACTTACAGTTGCCTTCTGCGGAATACAAGTCAAACCTTTTGACTGAAGTCCTTCATTCACCTTCTTCCATTGTTGAGCCTATGTTGTCCTTTAATGAGGCTATCTTAGAGCCTGTTATGAACGTTTGGCGCAAGCCACTTTCTTCACCTGCGGTTTCCAGAACTGTGGCTCCGGGGGATCCAAGCTTCCTTTCCTCGCACCCTTCTCCAGAGAGTCTTGTAGTGCAGACATCCTGTTCGAAACAATCTTCAGGTGCTTTTCCACAGGCTCCAGCTGACAGGGACTCAAAGAAGATCGAGCAGGCAGCTAAAAAGGTCTTTTCTTCTGGAAGTATGGCGCTTAAATCAACAAATGCCACTTGCTTATTGGGCCGCTACGTTCATGCTTTGATGCACTCTGTGAAGCAGTTAGCTCCTAAACGGCCTGATGAGGAGAAGGGCTCTTTTATGGAGGTGGCTGCAGACACTCAAGCTGCCGCTAGGCAAGTTATTCAGTCGGGCCTAGATACGGGTGATTCCGTGGCCATGATTATGGGATCTTCTATAGCCACTAGAAGGCAGGCTTGGCTTCGTTCTTCCGGCTTCTCTGCTGATGTTCAGGCCACTTTGGTCGACTTACCCTTTGATGGCGAAAAGCTTTTTGGGGAAAAAGCGATTCCGCCCTGCAAGATTTAAGGATAGCAGAGCTACTGCGAAATCTTTAGGTTTGCAGGTGCAGACAAAAGGGTTTGGCTTCAGGAAGTATAGAGGATTTGGGAGGTCATCCTTTCGTTCCTTCCGTCAACCTCAGCAACAGCAGCAGCAAAATCCTCTCTACAGATCCTATAGAGGAAGACAAAGGGATCGGCGTGGTTCTGGTCGCAATCCCTCCTCCTCTTCAGCCTCCTCTGCTCCCAATGAGGCTACAGGGAAGCAGCCCTAGATCCCCCATCCTGGATCATGTGAGGCCTGTTGTGGGTCGGGTGTCCCACTTTCTGCGAGGTTGGAAATCCGTCACGACGGACCTTTGGGTTTTAAACGTTGTGGAGAATGGGTACGCCCTTCCCTTTCGGGAATTTCCTCCCCCTTACCCTCCTTGCCAAGGTTTTTGCTCAGAGGACCATCAGCTTATTCTGCAAAAGGAGGTTCTTGCATTGCTTCAAAAAGGTGCTATAGAGGTGGTTCCGGAGCAGGAAAGGGGTCAGGGATGCTACTCCCGGTATTTCCTGATTACCAAAAAGGACGGCAGATTGCGTACGATCCTGGACCTTAGAGTCTTGAATTTTTACCTGAAAGAGGAGAAATTCAAGATGCTAACCCTTACACAGGTTCTTCAAGTGTTGCAGCAAGAAGACTGGATGGTGTCGATCGACTTGCAAGATGTGTACTTCCACATCCCAATCCTGAAGTCGCACAGGAAGTATCTCCGTTTTACGGTTGGGTCGCAACACTACCAGTTTGCGGTTCTCCAATTTGGTCTTACTACTGCACCTCGAGTCTTCACCAAGGTGATGGCGGTTGTGGCTGCCCATCTCATGAGGTCGGGGATTCCGGCTTTCCCCTACCTGGACGACTCGCTTCTGAAAGCAGAGTCCCCAGGGATGGTTCAACATCATCTGCAGGTAACATCTCAGCTGTTATTCAACTTGGGTTTTTCGATCAATGTGCCCAAATCTCACCTGGTGCCCTCTCAGCGGAACCTGTTCATAGGAGCAGTACTGGATACTACTGTGTGTCGAGCATTTCCTCCTCCATAAAGAATTCTCGACATTCAGGAGATGATCCCTTTATTCCACAATGGAGCGGTTGTTCCAGTTCTGAAGGTCCTTCGCCTGCTCGGTCTGTTCGCCTCCGGCATTCTGTTGGTCAACCATGCACGCTGGCACATGAGGGCACTCCAGTGGTGTCTACGCAGGCAGTGGTATCAGCACAACTGAGATCTCAGGGAGTCGATCAGGATCTCCAGAGAAGCTGCAGCGGATCTGTCTTGGTGGAGTGTGGAGGGCAACCTGTCTCAAGGAAAGCCCTTTCATCTTCCTCCAACGGTGGCCACAGAGATAACGGATGCCTCCACCCTGGGGTGAGGTGCTCATCTGGGGGATCTGGAGATCAAGGGTCTTTGGTCTCCAGAGGAAAGATTGTCTCATATCAATCTTCTAGAATTGCGGGCGATACATTTGGCGCACAAGGCCTTCCTCCCTTCCCTTCACGGTCAGTCGGTACAAGTCCTGACGGACAACACTACCACGATGTGGTATGTCAACAAGCAGGGATGAGTAGGATCGTATCGTCTCTGCAGAGAGGCATTGCGACTCTGTTCCTGGGCTCAGGACCATCGGATTTGCTTGATGGTGAATCATCTGGCCGGGGTGCTGAACGTACGTGCAGACAGTCTCCGTCGATCGTTTTCCACCGACTACGAGTGGAGGCTTCATCCAGAGGTAGTTCAGCATGTCTTCCGGACGTTGGGGACTGCTCGGGTGGACCTGTTTGCCACTTTCGAGAATGCGCATTGCCCGTCATTCTGCAGTCTCCAGTTTCCGATGCAGGGGACATTGGGGGACGCGTTTCAGTTGAGTTGGGGCTCACAACTCCTTTACGCGTTTCCTCCCATACCCTTGATTCCTCGGGTTCTGAGGAAGATTCGCCAAGACCGGGCCCAAGTTATATTGATCGCCTCGGATTGGCCAAGAAGGGTGTGGTACACAGATCTACTTCACCTTTCATCGCACCCCCGCTCCTTCTCCCTCTCAGGGCAGACCTCCTCTCGCAGTCAGAGGGGCAGGTTCTACACCCCCACCTCCAGAGCCTGCACCTTCATGCCTGGTGATTGAACAGGGCAACCGGAGTTCTTTCTCTCTCCCACCTGATGTGGTGGATGTTATTTTATTGGCCAGGCGACACTCCACCAAGTCTATCTACTCCTACAGGTGGTCTAAGTTTGTAAAATGGTGTGGAGAGTGATCCATTGACTCTTTAAAAGCCCATCTTTCTAATGTGCTTCAGTTTGCTCTTTCCTTGGCTCAGCAAGGTTGTGCTGTGGCCACAGTTAAGGACTATTTGTCAGCCTTGTTGTCTTTTCTGTGTCTTCCGGATCAGCCATCGTTGTTTAAATCTCCTATTTTTTTAAGATTGATCAAAGGTCTTACTAACAGGTTTCCACCTACCCCCTTTGTAATGCCACAGTGGGACCTTAATCTTGTTTTACCTTTTTTGATGGGGTCCCCTTTTGAGCCCCTCCATAGCTGCCCTTTGAGGGTGGTGTCCTTTAAAACGGTCTTTCTTGTAGCTATAACCTCGGTAAGGAGGGTGAGTGAGCTTCAAGCTCTTAGTTCAAAACCCCCGTTTTTATCCTTACATGCTGAAAGGATGGTCCTCAGGACCAGGGCTGCTTTCCTTCCTAAGGTAGTTACTCTCTTTCATCTGGGGCAGACCATTACTCCCCCTGTGTTTTATCCTCCCCCCTCACCCTTCCAGGGAGGAGGAGAGATGTCACCGATTGGACCCTAAAAGAGCTGTGAGCTTTTATTTGGACAGAACAAAGGATTTTCATTTGAATGATCAGCTCTTCGTGGGCTATATTGGAAACTCTAAAGGCAAAGCTGTGCACAAGCGCACTCTGTCCAGATTGTTCATCCTAACCATCAAGATCTGCTACGCCCTTGCTGGTAAGGTTCCTCCTGAGGGTAATGGAGCTCATTCAACTAGAGCTAAGTCTTCTACCACTGCTTTGGCCAGGGGTGTTCCAGTTGCAGACATTTGTAAGGCCGCGACTTGGGCCTCCCTCCATACTTTCGCAAAGCATTATTGCTTAGACTCTGAGATGAGGAGAGAGGGCCATTTTGCGCGCTCTGTCTTGCAGGACTTTTTGGTAGAGGAAGGTGGACACCCTCCTCCGGGAGTGGGACTGATGTGGGAATCTATTCACAAGGTGAGGAATCCACTGGCAGATGTATCCATCAGAAGAACAAGTTACTTACGTTCGGTAACGCTTTTTCTGGTGGATACAGTATCTGCCTGTGGATTCCTCACTGGCCCACCCGCCTCCCCGTTGTTCACCTTTGTATACCTTAAAGAATGCTTTGTTTGACATGTTGTTTTACACTGTATCTTCTTTCCTTTTTGTATATGTACTATGTATATTTGTTCGAATGTTGTATACTATGTATACTTTGAATCTGTTGTCGGTCCACCTGTTCGCCTCAGAGGCATGGAAAAAATGGGTGGAACTGACGTCATCACGCCGACGTGGCTCTCTTATGGCTCCGGTGACATCATACGGAGTCACGAGCGGAGCCGTGGTATTATGACGTGTGGAGAGCTGGGGAAAAAATTCCGTGGAATGCTGGCGCAAGGGATATTCACAAGGTGAGGAATCCACAGGCAGATACTGTATCCACCAGAAAAAGCGTTACCGAAGGTAAGTAACTTGTTCTTTAGGGTCACAATATTATATAATCTACCCTGTAGATGAGACAATATCTGCGGTTCAGCAATTAGACGAAAGAAAATGTATGCTCTCCGGCCTTCCCTTATTCGCCGCGCCAATGTCAGTGCCGCCAGAGCCCACAAGAGGGCAGCAGAGCTCCAAACAAAATGACTTTGCAGCAATTTATTTTCAAGACAATCAAGCTGTCCATCTCAGAAGCATTATTTCAATGTATGCTGCAGAATATGAAAATTCTCTATTTCCATACATGTGGGCTAAGTAAGATTCAGCAAATCAACACACTTAAGAACTGATTTCAATTGTGCGCCCCAGGGAGTATTGTCCTCTTGTTCCGATCATAATATTGCTTCAAGAGGAAAGGTTTATTCATTAGTTAAAAAGAGCGGCTTAGGTGTTTTTACACTGGAAAATAAACATGCAGGATTTAATTAAAAAAAATCCGAGATTTAAGTACTCAAACATTCCTTGCTGAGCACAAACGTGTCCCCTACCGGCCCGACCAGTCTCCTGTATGTGACAATCTCTTGGAGCTCCCAGACATTTGCCAGGTCACAGCGCGGGCAAGAAGATGTACGCTGCAGGAGGAAAAGAGGCTCTGCTGCAGGGTGAACTGTGCGCAGCTTGTTCTAAAACCCACGGCATAGCAAATATGCAATAAGTATGTTTTAAAAATGACTTAAAAGGTTTCTCTGTGCTACAGAGTACATGCAGTTCTCTTAGTTTATTGACTCGTTCAAGTAAGTGAATTGTGTAGCTGTGGTGCGCCAGACCCCTGGACTGCCCACTTCACTGGTGTTACATTTTGAAATAATACAGCCTGCTGTGACCGCTGTCTGTATCTACCAGCCTCTCTTGAGGCTTGCCCAGCACCATGCTGTCATGACACTGCTAACTGCGCCAGCCGGATTCCGCGAGTCATCTGACTCTAATTAATGTACGCTATAGGCCCCGAGGCAGCTGGGCTCTGTGTTAGGGCCTCTCACACCCAGTTAGGTGGTTTTGCAGTTTAAACGCAAGTCCTTGCTCCTTTTAGTGTTAATTCTTAGCGGAGCCATGTGACCTGCTTTTTAGCTGTCCACTTTTTTTTTCCTAGTGTTTACATCTGAGGCTTATATTAGTAGTTACTTCACAAGTCTTACTTTCCTGCTTACAGCATTCGCTTATGAATAAGGTGGCCCCTGCAGTGACAGCTTTACCGACTTAGTTCACCCCACTCCAAGTGAAAAACCTTTTCCCATCACATTCATTTTTTGCATGGCCTCGTCTTGGACAACAAACACCACCTGGTAAAAGTGATTTGTTTTATTCTCCTAATTTTACCAATCTCCTTTTCTTTTATTTTTGTCTAATTGGCATTGCTTCTGCCTTTTTATTCTTATTAGTCAATACATTATGCCAACCAAAATTCACAAGTTTATTATATGACCAGCATTGTACAAGAGAAGCAATAAAATAGCAATAGAATAAAACACATACTTCCTATCACTTTTATGAAATATTTAAGTATACAAGACTCGGTGTCAAAAACTGAAGTATGGGCATGGTCTCCAATGCTATGTCATGTGAAGTGATGCTCGCCCTCTTTCATATCTGCCAAGGTTTCAGATTGCTATGTATGATATTTTGATAATTTTGTTGTAATTATGACTCAGCCACCTCATGAATTTTCAGCAGTTTTAGGATCTTCGAGTTTCTCGTTGCTCAAATGGGTCAGATTTCTGATATTTATGTTTCCCTCATCTTTCATTGGTTGATTTTGCTGGCGAGAAAAGTGGCACTCATAGTGGTTCTAATGGCACTCATAAATACACAGAAATTATGAAAATGTGTCACACAGCAATCTAAAACTTTGGCACCTATGCTCGTGGGTAATTTCCGCGTTTCCTGCCTCGTGCTTCAGCTGCTTGCTGTTTCTCCCATCGGGACACCAGCGCAGTAAACCTCGAGCCCTGCAGCGCACAAGGAAATTCACTTCCATTACAGTCCATTAAAGGAGCAAGTTGGTCAGAGCATGAGCCCGAAGCACTTCCACACGCGGGGTGCGGGAGCCTGCGAGTGGAATGTGAATAGGAAAGCAGTGCGCCACAGTGGGATGAGTGCTGTCTGCATCGTTGAAGTAAAAGTCTTTTTTAGATGCGTCAGTGCTTAATTTGTCAAATAATGAGTACCGGTGCCCAAAGCTCTGCTCGAAAGCCCTAATAAATAAATGTCGGCGGGACGAATACCAGGGCTCTCTAGAATTGAAACCACCCCAGGCCTCTTTAATCCAGTACCTGACACCCTTGGCTTGTTTATTCCTCTTGCTGGTTCCTGCTGTCTCCCTTTGGGACGGTACTTTAGTCTTTCTCATCCGCCTTCTTTCCCCTTTGTGTGACTGCTTCCGCTTAGGGATTTTTTTTCTGTTCAACTGCCTCTATTTGTCTTGATAGAAAACAACTAGCAGATGTCAGTAAAATACCAGAATCACTTTAGCATGCTCTAGATTCCAGTCCATAGAAATTGTCTTCCATGAACACCCATAGACAAAAATATTTTTTTCAAATGTTGTATTTTCAGTGATATGACCACCGAAGGCCCTGATTTTATATTAAAAATAGAGCTTTGGACTATACCATTTCCCCGCTGAAAGGCAATATTTCTCTCCATGTGTTCCCATACCTGGCATGTCACGCATTTTAGTGCTTACTCTCCCTCCATTTTAAAGAACAGTAGATGTTCAGCACCCAGGCTAATGTACTGCATAGCTAAATACATATAGGTTCCCAAAGGCGAGACCGATTGCATTGCAAATGCTTGTTAGAACTGCCGGTGCTGATCACCGGTGGGACCCGACCCACTTAAAGCCCATCTCCACGTTACTTACGAGCATTCCTTTCTCCCAAACCAATCGGTCGACTGCACTCCATACCGTTTAAGTCTATGTTCTCAACGCATAGCTTGAGTGCTTCAAAGTGCTACTTTGACACCAAAAGATGGTCGCCAGGATCACGTGTGGAGCTGCAGACGCATAGACAAACTCACATATTCTTGGACAGATTATCCCAGCACGTGCTGAGCACAGCGCTGTGGGGGAGTGCAGCAGCTGAATCTGCCATCGATAACGCTGCATACAAATGTCCTCTCTAGCAGCCATGTTTTCTACTCGGATACATTTAGCATTATTTGCAAATATTTAATTCAGAGGGAATAAAAGTTTCGAAACTGCACTTTTAAATAATTCAAAATATAAAGGTTCATGAACCACTCTTTTAAATACCAAGGACCAGCACAGAACTCGCTTTCTAATATTTCACGGTGACTTTATTGTTGCTTAATATTAAATGTATACAAACGTGTACGGCTGTGATCTACAAATTGCTCTTACTGGAGCAATTCCACAAGTCAAAAAAATGGCTGCATATTTGACAAATTAATATTGCTGTGCTGATCGTGGCATAATTGGGAAGGAAATACATACCGTTAATTCAGGGGAAGTGGTAATTGCTCCGTTGACTGACTACAAATTGTAGTGTATTCTGGAAGATTATATGTTAGACATATACTGTACATCATCAAGCAGACTTTTCTCCTCCCTTTTTGCACTCTGATAGTACACCGGGGCCCTCACCTTTCATTTGATGCAGGGTTTAAACTGTGTAGACTTTGTAATAATTACAATAATAATTCCACATATGTAAAGCGCGAATTTATCACCCGTAAGGGTATCCAGGCACCAGGGTGGCTGTAGGGGAGATTTAGTGAGCTATTGCCCAGAGTCACATGATGCTAGCTGAGCTGCTGCCGCCTCCTTCAGGATCAAACCGTGAGCCCACTCTCTGGCCACTCTGCCACCTCTCCTGTGAGCCCCCCGCTCTGGCCGCTTCCCATCTCACCCGTGCGCGCACAGCCTTGCAGAGACGCATTATGGCATCCTGGCTTGGCTTCAGAGTAAGGGTGGGCGGAATTTGAAAAATTGCGCAAAATCTCCGCGTGCATGTGAAACTTTCGCGAAGATGCAGAGATTGCTTTTCCCGGCCGTTCGCGATGTGATTTTGCGTGCTCGCGGGGAAATATATCTCCAACTTGCCCATGCGGTCGCTAATGGGCGCGGCCATCTTGCTCGCGATGCTTATTTCCTGTTTGCGATCGCAATGACGTGTTCGCGATCGCAAACTCTCGCGGGATAGCGCGACCGGCTACCAACAATCCAACATCTTGTGGCACGCGCAAACGGATAGGAAAACTCGTCGGCGAACGCAGGGACCCGGTGACTCGCGACCGCGAGAATGCATTTTTAAAGCGCGAACAAGAAAAATACTTCCGTTTGCGGCAGGTTGCTAAAGTTTTGACATTTTCGCGCTCTCCACGGAATGCGAAAATGTCAAAATATCGCAAATTCCACAAGCTGAATGAAATTTACCGCCCAGGCGTACTTCAGAGACCATCACAAACGAAAACGGTGGGAATTAAATACAGTAACAAATACAATTAACATGCCGCTGGCTTTCAAAAATCTCTTTAGCAGTTTCGGCCTTAAGTTTCATGCACATAGATCCCCCTTCATCTGCGTCACCACCCAGGCCGTGTCACCTCCCTCCTGTCCCCTTGCAGCTGTAAGAATGCATACACGGAAGCACATGTATGTGGAGATAGGAAGGTGTAAGCACCACTCTGTTGATGGATGCAACTTCATCAAGGGCCCTGGATACCATCTGTTCAACGTGGGCGACCATTAAAGCTGGAGGGAGGAAGGCTTAACTATGTCAAATATGTGAGCAAATGTTCCACCACACCCTCTATTGTTTGCTCTGACTTGATGCAGAGCGTGTCAGGGATCTTCAACTATATCAGCAACTAATTGTATTATTAAAGGGAGAAGTCTGGGATTGTTTTGCGTTGGCAAATGGAGTTATTCTCCTTGTTTCTTCCAATACGCAGAAAGCGACTGTACCGGGGGATTGCTGTGCATACTTTCAAGTGAGTAAATGTGGCCTTGTTTTAAGAGTGTGTGAAATAATCATCATTGGCTTCTATATGATTATGCAAAATTTCGGAAAATTACTCTATTACACAAAATTACATGTAATTACAGGAAATGCAAATCAATCCTTTAGAGCCATATTTTAACCAGAAATGTGCCCTTGGGTTAATTTTTGATGCGAGGGGAAAGAAAATCACGAGCACCAACCCCAAGGCGCTACTCACTCAAACATGCTTTAAAATGTTGCTGCTACGGCACCTACAGACACAACAGGGCATAATTTCGGGGGCTTTGCTAAACAAGGCATAACCCTAAATTGGCAGATTAGCCCGCTGTAATTGGAAGTTCACTAGGACCTACTTTATTCCGGGAGTGCATAGACAGCCGTCGTCGTAATTCTGGGCCACGCTCCTGCCCCGTTACTAAAGAGGGCTGGGCTTCAGTGCGTAGTAAACAAGCATTTGCAATGCAATAGGTTTCGCATTATAAAGTTTGAACTATTGGTGTTGCATTATTTAGCAATGCCAATAGCTCAAACTTTAATAATGCGAGACCTATTGCATTGTAAATGCTTGTTTGCATTTTTACTGCTCTCTTCAGAGATTTTGAGCTAGTAGCACTGTAAATGCCAATGCCTTTTATTTATGTGTTGTTTTTAAAACAGATAAATAAAAGGCATTGTCATTTACATTGCCAACAGCTTAAACTCTTGCAAATGCGAGACCTATTGCATTGCAAATGCATTCGGCGCCCGGGCTATAAAAATAAATCAAAAGCGTTAGGAGAGTGTGTGTCCTGCTGCAACAGCAGGCAGTACAAAGCTATTTGAGAAAATAAAGCTCAGAGGCTGTGATGAAAACCTACCGAGTAACAACACACATAACAGGGGGTGTGGCCATTGGAGCTTACAAAATGAGGCAAGGCGGTACTAAGACGGGACTAAGCCTTTTGGCCAATGAACAGCCACAGTTTACAGTAGACAATGACAACCCAATAAAAAATATTAATATATATATTTTTTTAACTGCCACAAAGAAATGTGCGACAAGGAGAAACATGGCAGTAGATGTGTTCTGCTTAATTGGCTGTAAAGTCTGCATTTTAAAATATCTTATGGGGTTAAGGCACCTGCTGCAGGGATCGTTGTGCCACAGCTATATCTCAGGGAATAATATTAACTCTGGAGGTTAGCACTTTTGCTGGAGAGATCTGTGTCTAGTCCCAGGTTTGAATCAGAGTGTTATAGAACGTCAATGTCTCCTGCAATGCACATTGTGTAACATGCCGATGACAGATTGTTATTTCATGTAGATGGGTGAGTGGGTTACTGCTTTCAACAGAGTTCCTTTTGTTACATGCAATTCATAAATTGTAATCCTTCTAATATAGCACAGTGAGCTAAGAAGGACATGTGATTACAACACCATATCACCCTGTCTTATGTAACACATCTTGTAAATTCATTTACACGACTACATAATTTATCGTCAATGTATGTGTACGTTGCATAAAGCGCTCCGACACCCTGCATTGGGATGAATTGCGCTATAAAAGAAAATAGTGAACATTAAATTATTTGTGTAAATATTGGACGGACCAATACAGCTGACATTCTTACAGTGCATGCATCTCTTATAAACAGGGGCTGGACAAAGTCAAAAGCCTCTGTTTAGGACAAAAGAAGGCCTGATGGCCCCTTATCTTCGACCCTGGCCTTTGACCCAGCTAGGGGTGAAAATAAAAAAGCCCCCAACCTGCCTCAACATTGCTGCTCGGAATGAAATCCGACAAGGTGCAGGCGCTGCTGAAGGTGTCCCAGTGTGTGAAAATTACACGGGACATGTTCAGCATATTTCAGTGGGGCCCAACATCTTGGCAGGGTGAACGGCCCTTACGAAAATAGTGAATACCCGTGTGTACCTGCAAACAGAGATCCTGTGAGGATAGTGTCACACCCGCATGGACACAGACCTCACAGGAGGGGCGGTGTTCCAGCCTCTAGCAGACATCTGAGAGACACGCATGTCATTCTAGTGGTACATCATGTACAGATTGTGTCTCACTCGCAAATACACAGATGTCACATGAGGGATGAGCTGCCAGCTTCTGGCAGACATCTGAGAGAGACGCGTGTCCCTGCAGAGGAAGCTCCTGTGCAGATTGTCACCCTCATATGTAGGCAGAGCACAGGTCCCAAATAAGGCGCAGCCACCAGCCTCAGGCATTGACGTGTCTCCATAGCTAATTGACGTACAGATAGTGCCCCGCTCACGCGTACACACACCAGACTTGCCACAGGAGGCGCAGGCTGCGAGAAGCATGACTTGTACATACCAATCTCGAACACTCAACATATGTGAGAGTGCCAAGTTCCCATGGGGAGATTGTGCGCACAGTGTCTAGGCACTGACCCGCGTCCCAACACTTTGTGCAAAAGGAAATACATGGAGGGGTTTTCACGAGAGTTGGGCTAGCGTGCACGTTGACTCAGGTGTTGTCTGTGATGGGAGGGCCGGGGGGACGTCACCTGTTATGCTGGCTCGCCCCAAACACACAGCAGAGCAGGGCTTGGTTCGGGTTTCGGGGTCGGAGGAGTCCATCAGCCCAGGCTCACCAAAACCGAGCCATGGAACAGAGCCGGGCCACGCCTGCACGTGCACCTCGTGCAAACCGGGCCAGCGATGGACGGTTGCTGCGGCGCACCGAACCGTCTCTCCCTCCCTCCCTCGAGAATGAGCTCACTTCTAAAAGAGGCGCTTTCTACCCCCGAGCCGCACAGCTCCAAGGCCCGGCACCGCCGCCTGAACGCACAACAATGGCGCACGCGTGTCCTTTCCGTTCACAGGCACTTCTGGCAGGAGCCACCTGCCGGGGCCACAACAACCAAACGGAAGCCGCGTGCGCGAAGGCGTGAGACGTACACAAGGTGCAAGAGGGTGCGAAACGTGCACCGGTGCAAGAGGGCACGAGACGTACGATGATGTGCGAGGCTGCACTGGTGTGTTAAGGCACAACCTCAGCAGCAAGTGTGAGGGTTGCAGGAGTATTTGGGCCAGTGTGTCACTTCACCCCATTCAGATATCCGGAGTAGGACTCTCATCTAGTGAAGTGCTCACCGATCGTGTTTCTGGCCTGTCTCTCTGTGCATTTAGTGTAGTTAATTTCCTCCAAGTGAACCCATTTGACGGCATGTTCCCAGAGGCAAGAGTGCTTTCAATAACCCACTGACCCAGATTCTGAATTTAACCACATTTTTTAGACTTTTATTGAAATGATTACCGAGGAAAGCAGTGGATCTCATGATGGCTCTGTAAAGTCTGCAGAGTAATCATTTTGTCCTGTGAGAAAATCAATTCCCTCAAAAGATATGCAGTGCTACCACCCACAGATTGATGATTTTTTTCTTTCTTCCGGTTAATTATCCAAGAATGGCAATTTTATTATCCAAGCAGGAGACCTGATTTACAAAGTTTTTAGAAATACACACAGAAGCGGGATTTGCAGGTTCATATAATCTCCAAATACTGCCTCCGACTGTAACCTGTCAGTGAGCTCAAAGACTCCTTGTGTACTGCACTTATGATCCCTCTACAAACAGAAACCCTAGCTGGGCCGCACCACTACAAATCTCCAATCCTTCAATGTCAAACACAAAATTTAACTTTCCCAGCTAATAGAAGAAGGTAGAATGATAGAGCAGAAAACCTGGGGTCAGTTGGCATTAATAAAATCAGCAACAATAACAGGACGCTGACAGGGTTGGGTGGTGGACAGCAGTGAACCCAAAAGCCAGGGCCCACACACCAAAATACGGGCCTCCTGAGTATTATAGCGCCCACCTGGAGTATTATTTTGCATATGTAGCTCGTGTTACAGTAGTGATCAAGCTGTAAATAAATCCCAATCGATGTTCAATATTCTATATTCAGCATCCTGCATACCTGCTAACTTACAAAATCACTTCACCGTGTGAGGAGGGGGCGGAGCCTTGGAGGGGCGAGGCCTACTGCCGAGAACCATCTAAGAGGCACTATGCTATGCCCCTCACCAAGCACCCCACGCCCTCCCAAACATAAACAAGCTTGGTGTGCAGTACAGGAGAGCGTGTCCAACAGCAGGCAGGAGAAAGCCCTGTAAAACCAGTGGTGCGCGTGCACCACAGAGGAGCGGTGCGGGAATCGAAACCAGTGGTGCTTGCGCACCACAGAGGAGCGGGGGCGAGGGAGTCTGTTGTCTGTGCCGCGCTGATGCGCGTAACAGACACTGATGGGAATGGGCAGAGCAAAGGCGGGACATGCGCCCGCCTTTGCCCAATTGCGTGCTGCATTTGTTTTTAAAAAGCACGTTAAAGCCAATGGCAGCACCAGAAAGCAAAACCACATGCACGAGCGTGTGGTCAGCTTTCAGAACTCCGTACATGTGCTGTGCACTGCAACGCTAGGTGCGAGACCTAAAAACATTCGATAAGCCGGCGCGCAAGGGTTGAATTTCTGTAGGTGCTGCTGGGTGACCGTGCACTCCTGTCAATGTAGTTCCTTCGGGCATCTCACACAGCTCTTTCGCCTTAACAGGAACAGGTTTTCCAGCTGTGGAGCAGGCCGAATGCTTATGTAGGAAATACTACTTTTCGGATTTTGCCGAAAAAGCGCTTCAACGCCTCGTTAGGGCCTTAGTGGTAGTAAGCTCTGTATAAACACAATAACAAGCATTGAAAATACAATAGGTCCTACCTTTGATTAAGTTAAAGCCATTTGCTTTGCTAATGGTATTATTTAGCAAAGCAAATGGCTTTAACTTAAAGGCGCAACCTATTGCATTTTCAATGCTTGTTTATGCATGTCACAGAGTGTTTTTAGGGGTTAGTCCAGACTGGGCCTTTGCCACAACAGAAGATCAAAGGAGATATGCAGGACCCACCTTCTGTGCATGCTGGAAAACAACTTGTCCTCTCAAGATAGGTTTCCTGGAGTTGTTTTGCAAGGGGATCATGTACAGTCTCTCCCCAGTAGGGATGTTGACCTTGGGATAGTTGAACTCCTCTTTGAACTGTCCATGATTTTATCTTTATCAGTGCAGTCCTTGTGGTCCGAGGTGTAGTAAGTGCTGACCCCACTTCGATGCCATGACAAGACAGTGAGATGACAAAGTGATGCATGCACAAGTCCGACACGTGAGAGAAAGCCATGTGTTACTGAATGCAACTGCAGAGACCATTCCGCATTTTAAAGCAAAGTGCACTGCACTGAAATCGTGTAGCTGGCAGTGTTGCGCTGTCTTACATCGTATCCTAAAATAACCTTTTAAACAGTGGTCAATTGTGACTCTTTTATAAAAAGAAATGAAATGGTTAACTCCCCCATCTCACCAACATTGCACACTTGATACCCCATCACACGCCATCATGTAACAAAACAGCATCCAAGCATATATATGTCAATCTGACACTCTACAACTGCACACTCAACATATCCCATAACTAGAGGATAAACATCACTCTCGTGAAAATCAAACAGTAAAGTCCTGTAGCTTCCTCACCGAGGCACAAAAAGATACAGAGAAAGATGCTAGCCAGTACAAACGCATGGCTACCCTCGAACTTGTCTTCATTAGAAAGGGAGTCTTTCCAATCCGAAAAAGCATTTACAATGCAATAGGTCTCACAATTACATTGTTTTGAGCTATTGGCTTTGAAACTGTTATTGGGTTTTTTCCCCGTTCGTGAAGCATTAATCAAGTAATGGCGTTGTAAAAGACAATGTATTTTACCCCCTTTTGACCCCCGCATACAGACATATATAGAGAAACCGCACTACAAACGGGCACACATGCATGCACACACTGAGAAACACATGCACCCCGTGAGACAGACACACTAATACATAGAGGTGCACCGAAGCACGTGATCACATACGCAGGCACACTGGGTCACAGGCACACTGAAGCTTTGGCTCTGAATGGCCCCGTTCAAACCTGTCTGAAGCCTGACTGATTCCCTCCCCGTCCGACCATCATTCTGAAGGTTGATAGGAGGAATGATTACACAACCCCAACTGAGTCACGCTGTTACTTTATTTGGAAGGTTTTATATAGCGCTGGCTAGACCCATGGGTATGAGAGCGCTTTACATGAGCAGAAGTCGTCCAAGAAGAAAACAGTTGTTCTGACTAAACACACACAAGCATGTACAATACAGCATTGAAAAAGGGGTCAAAAAGCAATTTACATGAGCTTTCTGGCACCCAAGGGAGCACACAAGGGAGAGCATCGAAGCCCTCAGATAGTACAGAACCCAGGGAGTCCTGATGCGCAAACCCACAGGGGATCTCTGAAGTGCACACCGTGACCCTCGGAGCATGTGTACACCCCTGTAGCGCGCGCCATGTCTGACAAACACTACATGGGGGTGCGTCGGAGCCCACAGACAGTACATAGTCCAGGGCAGGGAGAGGCCCAATGCACAGGCAACCTACGGAGCCCTGTAGGGCACACCATGGGGAGTGTACAGCATTGAACTACTCCAAAGAAACAGTCTTTAAAAAGCAGGTGTCACAGACCACCTAATCGTAGCTGTCCGGATGTATTTAAGAATTGTATGGCAGTTAGGTCACCATTTTTTAAAGCTTGACACACATTACGCACATGGAAGTCCAACTCAGGCGACAACCACAATCCTTGTCAGGATGAACCACAAACCTGTGCTTAACCCTCCAGTAGCTTGGCACAAAGCAATCAGGCTTAACTTAGAAGCAATGTGGAAGTATTTCTACAGCACACAAACAGCAATAAAGTGAACACAGAACAAAGAAAAATCCCAATTTAGTGAAATAGAATACATTTTATTAAATAAAATGAGCCCACAATGAATTAAATCCTAGCAGTAAAACCAGAGGTATGAATTTTTAACGTTTTTAGTAAAATCTTTGGCCTAGAAAATCAAGGCGCCAGCCAATCTGGCCAGGCAAGACCGGGGCAAAGTCAAAAGTTAAGGCCGACCACGATGGAGAATGGGTCAGATACAAGGGGTGGGTGGGGCCAATCGTGGCTTACCTTCAGAATTAGAAAATTTCTTGAAGTGAAGTCCAGGAGAAGGGAGTTTTCAGCAGGACAAGACAGCAAGGCTGTCAGGGTGGACTTGGATACAATTGTGAGTGGAAAAACCTGGACAGAGCGTCAGTTGCTTGAAACCTGCGACTGTAAAACCGAATGCAAACCCTGAATCCAAGTTTACAATCACCTCTGAGCTCACAACAAAGACGGCGCAGAGCACCTGTGTTATAAAAACCCTTAACAGAGAGACAGATTTCACACTTGCACAAGTAAACAGGCTGTCAAAATATCAAGAGATTATCGCTGTGAACTATCGCCCTCTACAAAGTCGAAACACAGAGGCAGTGGGCCTCTTCTCGGGGGTGAATAGTTGAACTGAAAACATGGTTATTTAACATCTAAGGCCTGGTCATGGATCGTTTTGCTGTGAATCTGAGCTAGCGCCGGGCCACCTACAGCTAGCGGAGCGCTTTACAGATGTACTTTAAAACAATATAACATTTACCGGTGGGTGCCGGCTCCACAGCAACATGGGCCGCACGTGTGGCACAGCCTTTCTTCAGATGCTGATGCAGTGGCACTGCTGCCTGGCCTCCCACAATGGCACTGCCTCCCACTCCTGCGGCAAAGCCGTGCACTCTACCACAGCCCTCCACACGACTCTCCGACGGACGCAGCCTTCAGAGCGCCGCACGTCGTTTAATAACCTCTTCTGCAGAGCACGCTGTCGAATTCAGTAGGCAATGTAAATACAGAATTTCTACTCAAATATCAATGTTCTTCCAGGTAGATACTGAGAAAAGGTTACATAGCAATAAATGTCATTCCACTTTCTGGTCATGGTCCAAAATTTATGGATTCGCGAGCTACCGTCCGCTGAAAGTGCTATAGCGCCTCGTTGGGGGTATGAAGCGCTATATAAATGCGGCTGTACAAAATGCAAATCAAATGCCTACAGCATTCTTGCATTTATCGGCAGCGAAGAGGTCCATAGGTGGCAAGTCGCTGCACACCGGCTGCTGTACATAAGTCATATATGCTAATCACCCCTGACTGATACTGCACAAAGAAAGTGGAACCCAAATTGTTTCGTCTTCTCCCAAACCACGTCGATGGTACTGATGTAATCTACCCCACATGTATTAAACAGCAAGCTGGCTCTGCTTTGCCCAGATCTGAACTGGTAGCAGATGTTCGCAGCATGCGTGTAATCCACTGAGCTATCTCGCTGGGTTTACTGTAAGTGTGTCTGGTTGGATCCTCCTTACACCCCATAAGAGTCCTGCTGGTGCACAACTGGGGGCATTTCAGCGGGCAGGGCAGCTGCACCGGCGCCCAGCCTCCTCTGATTGGGGGCAGAACTAGCAGCACCGCCGAGAGGGGCTGAGTTCGGGGGCCAAACTAGCAGCACCGCCGTGAGGGCCCGAGCACTGTCCTGCACTGCAGAACAGGGCCCAGAATGCATGCCTGGTGTGCGTGCTGCACGCAGTACAATGGCTGTCTGGGTTGCTCCTTTTTTTTTTTTTTATTACAAACTTGAACGGTTTGAAGTTTAGCAGATAAGCTACTTCGGAGCACGTTGCAGCAAGATTGGTGTGGGGATGACGATAGAGGGTGGAGCCAATAGAAACAAGCGCGGCCCGTCATGGGAGGGACAGAAGATGTGCACGCGGGGACTGCTTTACTGGCAGCGAAAAAAAAAGGCCCCAGTGTATCACGTCGCCAGTAAAGCATCCAATCCCCGCGTGCACATCTTCTGTCTCATTTGTTTCCTTGCGTGCACGCTGGAATCGTATCGATTCCAAAAGGCCTTTGCTTGGTAGAGCAGCGCATGCACTGCTTTCACCAGGCCGAGACCTAAAAAAGGGACACTTTGAAGCCACAGCCTTCGCTGAGGTATTGGAAAGATCACAATGACCTGACTGGAAACATCAACCTGGGACCACCTTCCCAAGGCTAGGACTTGGCTAACGTTAGGTAAACAGGCCCATTTCTTTAGGCAAAGGTCTAATGCAATCTGTTCTTAAATATTGCCTGAATGGAAATATGCTCTTAATGAAGCTAATAAAACAAGGGGGTTTATAAAATGCCTCTTCATTACAAGGAAACCATAGTATTGTCTAGAAGAGTTAACTGTGGGTAAACCTCCGATTTCATAAAGGAGCAGAAAACAAAATGGAATTCCAGCCTCATCATAATCCTCCTGAAACTGCACATGATCTAAACCCAAAGGCGGTGCATGAAATCGGATTCTCTTGTGAAAGCACGGTTTTTGTTAGCTTTTGGAGACGGATATAAAGTCAAAGCGTAAAACGCAAGTGATGAGAACAGCTTCACCCAGATACTCATCAAACCAGTGCTTTAAATGGGCTGGTACTGCCCGGTACAGAGTACCGGCACTTTTTTATTTTAAGAGGGAGAGTACTGGCAATTCTCAAGAGTGAGGTAATACTTTTAATTGGAGAGTACCGGCACTTCTCAGAAATAAGCAGGCACTCTGCTACATAGCACCTGCGCTTCTGTTTTTCCATTTCAAGCACTGCATCAAACCACACAATATTGTCATCACTGGCTACACCGCCTCTGCGCCAGGCTTCTCCGACACCTAATTTTGATGGGTGGGAATACAATTCAGTGAATTGAAAAGGAAATTAACCTAGTGAATCTAAAGCAACAGGGTGCACCATTTACCGGGTCAGTGTAAGGAGCGCGCGCTTTCCCCCTCAGCATCTTTAACTCCTATCTTGTCCACGTGGGCGGTCTCTTTATTGCTTTTAAACTTTGTGAAATCTGATTTTCTTGTGCTATTTCATTGAAAACTTTGGAATATTGGATTGCGCAAAAACAATAATTTACCGTATGCCCTCATCTGCGGTTTCTGATTAAAGTGGTAGTGTGGATGTCCGTAAAATAGAATTCTACTTTTCTCACTTATTTTCTGGTTCCTGTGGCACTAGCCTCGGCTTGCTCATCTTAGAGCAGTATATTGGGAGGGAGAGGCGCAATACAGATGCTAACCAATTTTGTGTGTGGAAAAGGCCGCTTTATTGAAACAGGTACACCTCACAACATTCCCTAGCAGACCACCTTACAAAACTAAAACCTTGCTATACATCCAGAGCACTAGCGCTCCCATACCTACAGTCCCCCCAAACATACCCACCCTGATGCTAACTGATTAACTGTATTGTATTTCAATATTTCCACATTTCTATTCCCCCTACATCATTTGAGTATCTTTATGAACCTGTAAGTAACCCCATGTCCTAAACTAAACCTTTAAACCTGCCTCCCCTCCCACATGGTTCCCCAATTGGCAATGCCAAGCAACTTCTGCCTACTGCTGTCAAACTTTTCTTGCCCTCGCCACCCACACAAGGAAGTTGAGAAATTACCCCCCTTTTCTGCCCCCCCCGCTATCACTTCTGGTGTGAGATTGAACCCCCTACCGCTTAACGTTCAGCACATTGGTCAGGACATCCCTGATTTCCAACAAATACAAGCCCATACCTATTCAAGACAAATGTACTTCATCACCTCTAAAAAGCTCTGTGACCTCAAGTTTAATGTCTGAATGACAAATCCTGCCAAAACAGATGCCTACAGTGGCTCACCATCTCCCGATTGATTTTCCTCCACACCCTATCTATTGCTGCTGGCTTGCTCGCTCCCCTCCATGACCATCGTGGCAGAAACTCAGTCCACAGTACGAATAGCCCAGGCCACTGTGCCTTTATTAACAGCCGCACTGTGCCTTTTCCAGGAACAGTACAATACTTGCGTATCTGCATCACTAAACACAGCCAACAGTCATTGTATTTTGTGGTGGTTGTTGGCCACAGTTTTATTACTCATTACATACGTCATGTTTGTACAACTCCCTCAACACCTTCTTGGGGCCGGGGTCATAAATCATTATCATACATTATCGCAAATTGGCTATCACTCAGTGTTATTTGGACATCATAAATCAGGGGTCATAAATCATCGGGTATCGTAAATCATTCTGCCGCAACCGGACATTATTTTGTTGTCATAAATCACTCTGCATGATCATCATAAATCAGCAGCCATAAATCATGGTCATAAATCATCGGGATGTCATAAATCATTCTGTCACAAATCTGTCATCATTTTGTTGTCATAAATCATTCTGCATGAGCATCATAAATCAACAGCCATAAATCATCGACTGGCCATAAATCACTGGTTTGTCTTTTGCTCATTTGCATCTCCTAGGGTCGTAAATCATCCTGACATCTTGTTGATTGTTCTTTGTTGTTTTCCACGCCCCTTTGTGTGTGAGGGGTAGCCTTTCCCCAGAGTTAGGCCCCAACTCGCTACCTTGCTAGTCTCTTTTGTGCCCTGCTGTCTGGCGGGGGCTGGGCTGCGAGTGCCGTCTCCGTTTGCTACCCGGATTTTTTCAGGCGTACTCACCCAGCCGTGAGGCATCCCAGAGTGAGTGGCCTTCTTTCTACACACCGCCCTGTTGGTGTCTTTCGATAACCAAACCAATACACCTTCTGTTTCCGCCACGCCGCCAGGGAGACTTCCGTCTTCCTATGGCTCCTCCAACCTTATGTCGTCCCTTGCGCCTCCGGCGGCTCTTACTGTGGAGCCTGCCCATGCCGTTGCTCCGCTCCAGCGCTAGGATACCAACCTCTAGCTGTGTCTCCGGGAGGCTGACGTCTGGTAAGCTCTGATGGTTATCTTCCCCACAAACGCCATGGTGTGCTCTGCTCCGTCTTTGCCCTCATTTAGTGGCAGGCTTGTGTCCTGTTCAGAGTCTTATGGCACTGTATCCTCTCACCATGGGTCACACATGAAATCAAACAAAATTGGGAGATAGTCAGATACCGCTTATGAAGGTGTGATACAGCATAACCTCCTTAAATACCATCCTCTTCTTCACGCATGCTCCTGGCAGGCTCCCCCCCCCGGTAAGCACCCCTGCGAAACCAGTACCCAGATTGTCCCCATGGACTGTGTTATTACCAGAAAGTTGCCTTTGTCATGCTCAACTGGTTTACCGCTAACCTTTCCTTCTTCCAAAATTTTGTATTGGACCTTTTTAGCTTAAACTTCGTATGCGCGCCCAATGAAATGCAATATTTTCCTGCCGGGGGGGGGGGGGGGGGGGTGGGAGGTGCAGGGAACATAACCTTTGTATATTCTTAATAGGGTTACCGTAAATCCTTTCCCTCTTATCAAAATTTGCCTCTGAAAATTGTTAGCTTTAGCTTCGTAAGCGCGCCCCAATCAAATGCACTATTTTACGAATATTTTCCTTTTTACACTCTTGGAAGTGCATTTTTGCAAATTTTAATTTCCTGTATACAACTTAATTGTGCATTTCATTGTAGTACTTTCTGTCACATTGGACCTTTTCTTTACATACTACCCACTCAGTTCTACTTGTTTCTTATTTTGGAAGGATGAAATCCTGAGTTGGCATTGCCGGGGGTACGGAGAACATAACCTAGAGTTGTCTAGCAAAACACAGCAATGCGTCTTCCTTGTATTGAAGTGGCATTCATACTACGCTGTATTCCCTACTGCCAGGATCAAAGCGCTAATGGCCTTCCCACTTCCTGTTCCCTTCCCCTCTTATCCTTCGTGAGGGAAGCAGACCGCTGTTTGCTGATACTAAGAAACCCTGCTCGAATATATATGTCCTACTTGCAGGACGAAATGTCAGGAGGCATGGCCCTTCTCCTTCAGAAAATGAACTTCAAGCTATAACTGCCAAATCCTGGTGTACACAATAGTGGCAATTTAGTCTGCAAGTAGTGAGGTGCTGTTGGTTCAGCTTGGAATAGTAGTTCCCCAGCCGCTTCCATTCCTTCTGTACTATGTTCTCTGAAACAACACAGCTAACTTTTACACTGTCAATCCCAACATGTGCGTACACAATGACAGTTCCATTTTGAGGGGGCATCAGAAAATTATTTATCGTAACTGGCGAATCCATTTTGCTGCAATTGTGGGATAAATGCAACTGGATAACTCCTGTGCTTATAAGTATCAGTGAAAATTCAGCATTGCATGGCCCCTAAGTTATCAGCATGACTTGTGTTGGCTCCAGTGAAACTAATGCCAAATGCTATTTACGCGCCACCTGGTTGAAAAAGTGTGCTCCTAGAAATATTCCTGAGCAGTGTGAAGTGCCTGCCTGTAATCAGCACTACTTGCCCTGGTATTCCCTACAGTTATCCAACAGGGGCTGCCCTCTAACACATGGTTAGCAACGACCTGATTCGCAATCGGGAGCTCAGCTCAGCCCGGTTCAACTCTCATGCACATCAGCAGCAAAAACAAGCGCTTTAAACATTACAGAGCTCGGGAGAGTCCAAGCTGAGCACCGGGCAAAAGAAATGGAAGCTCGGCTCAGCCTCAAACATTTCTCCAGCGTGCACAGCTTTCGCACTGCCAACATTTCCATAGACTGCTCCAAATATTATTTTTTTTGTGTGCAGCTTTATATAGCATTAACTTGACCCGAAGGTATCGGAGCGCTTAACACGAGCACCAGTTACATTACAAGGGGACACATTCATTTTGTTAGGCAGGGGTAGATTAAATGATTTGCCCAAAGCTGAACTGACACCGAAGCTCGCACCTGGTTCCCCAGCTCAAAAGTCGTCAGCTCTGGCCGTGAGGCCACATCCTCCTCCTGCCTGCTAAGAAAATGTCCTGCTACATAATGGCCGCCGTATCTCACTTCACAGCAACCTGCTTGACTCTGAACGTTAGACCTACAAATTGTCACTTTTTTATGTGTGGCACAAGATCTTAGTTGGGAGCACCATGTGCAGTGCCTAATACACAATTCAACTCAAGCCTGTATCTAGCGAAAATTGAGCGCCGTGAAAACTCAAGGCTGTCCCGCCACATGTTCTATGTCCAGGAGCGCAAAAGGTCCTACTCCCCCCTGCACTTTTTTGGGGGGGCATTGGCACCGCTCCCCCAGCTCCCTGATGTGAAGGTGAGCTGCCCAGGGGGAGCGTCGCCTTATATCCCCCTACCTCTCTTCCCTTTGCTCTTGGAAGGGGGGGAGAGGGCCTCAGGCGCGTTTTGCTGCGTGTCCTTTCTGGCGGCGCAAACCAGCGCCAACCATATCCGTTCCTTTGTGGGCTCTGGCCGCTGTTATGGCGCCGGCCCTCGAGGCCCCCTTCGGGGGTGGCCTTTGCTATTCCAACAAGTCCCTTTTCATAGTCCTCAACGGCAACACCCCTTTTCTCTAACCAAGTCATTCTCATCAAGGTGAATAACCAGCACATCCGTGCACCGTGACCCAACCAACATACCGTTTAGCGTGTGCAGAATATCCCTACAAAGTATTCCCCTTTTCCCCTCAAAGTAACCCAAAACAGGCATTCATTAGAACCCAAATTAGACACCACACCACTCTGTCCCGCTTCTATTGCTGAACATTTGATTAACGAGTGACCCACTACCCAAAAATCCAATTCTTGAGACGCAGGGCTGATTACGACACCTGGAAGGAAACAAAAAAGCAGTAAGCGATTCACCAAGCAGAATCCGCCCGGCTACCCTCATCCCCCGCACATAACCCTTATAGCATCCCGGTGACTAGCGGCCCAAATGCATGATGCCCTCCTGTGCCCAACCTCTATTTGGAGCTTCTGACGCTGCCCCAGTGCAAAAGAAATACATGCCATAGTCGGATATCTGTACCCCGAGCAGGGCTTATGCCACCCGGAGCACTGCTAATAGCTGTGACGCTGTCACCCTGCCTTCTTGAATGTGTAGGAAAACCATCCCACTGTCCTTCCCACATCATGCCGCCCAGATCCCACCCCATGCCACTGGATGTGCTCCTGATGAACCCATAGCTTTAAAGATAATCAGCTTTCAGTGGGACCTCTGATCTTTTTCTGAATGGGGAATCCATAACTCAAATCTCCCGACGCCTTGGCTACTTCCTGCCAGTGGAGACCTCTCATGCCCCTACCTCCCAACAATTCTGATACCCTAAAAGCTCCCAGAAACATCTGCACCATTACTGTGGAATGTAAATAATTCTCCCTTTCGTTTCGGCAAACCTCAGGCAACTGTTGCAGCACTTGAAGCAGTAGATTCAAAGACAAAGGTTTCCTGGCCTGCTCCGTTTGTCCCTGCTCCCTCGCCCAACCCTCCAGTATCCTGCAACCAAGTATCCCCACAACAACTTACTCATAAAAGCTAAACCTGCCAACCTCCCCGGATTGGTCACCTGCGACAGACCCTTGTCAATCACCTCCAGAACATACTGAATTACGTCCTCAACCCTTGCCCATCCAGTCTCCCGGCGCTGCGCCCCTGATGCCAAGAATTCCCTCCAATCCTGGACATAGACGCTTTGCGTTGACTCAGCTAATGACCCTACCACCTGTTGTACCATCCTGCATTGCCTATGGACCACAGGTTCTCTGGCATGGGCTTCGGGTCTCTGTCTCCATCCTTGGCTAACCCATGGAATCTCCACCACTGGGAATGAGACAAAGCATTTACAATGTCATTGTCCACATCCGGCACGTGAAATGCTCTGAAAGTGATGTCATAACACAAGTATCCAAAAACAAAAACTGGTAACAGTGTCAGCACCTGCATGTCACTAACAGACTGTCTATTCACCACCTCCACCACAGCTATGTTGTCTTCCCGAAATAACACTCTCCTGTGTGCTAACTCCGCACCCCAGGGAGTCACAGCTTCCACCAAAGGGAAGAGTACCAGGAAAGCTATACTCCTGCCTCCCTTGGTCCACTTGGCCCACCATGACTTGGCACACCATCTACCATGCCAATATAAGCCGAAACCCCAACCTCCTGCATAATCTGAAACAATTTGCACATCCCAGTCAATATCCTCCTCTCTCCCCAAAGGAATACCGTTAAAGTCCAACAAAAAAACGCACCACATTCTCGGATCTTCTTTGATCCCTGCTGAAAGTCGAGCAATGGTGATGAGACGGAGCACATCCCGAGAATTACCTCCCCAATCTCCTGCAGAACAATCTCCCCGCCCGTACCATCCTGCATACAAAATTGAGATGCCCTAGCAAAACTCTGATCTCCTTCACTTTCACTTTTTCCCATTCCAGCATGAACATGGGTAGTGTCAGCATTTGCTCCTTTTTGTCATGCTGTAGCCTGGCTTCCAACCATAGGAAATCAATCTCAATGGCTAAAAACAATGGCTTCAGAGAAAACAGTGGGCCCCAAAACATTGCAAACAGCACCCCTAGTTCACCCCTGAGCTCTGTTAACCATGCCAGTAATACCTGGCAGTCTGCTAAACCAGGTGCCCCAACTATGAAGAAATTGTACAAATAGCGAGTCATCAACTGATGGCCCGTCTGCAATGTGAACACCCACTGCAAAATTGAACTGAAGCACTCAAGCAAAGCACAGGAAATTGAGCAACCCATTGGCCATGCTTTGTCCATATACCATTTCCCTTCAAATTGCAAACCCAGCAGCTGGATGTACCAGAAACAGCTGAAAAGCTGACTTCACATCACATTTAGCCATCAATGCTCCCGGGTCTGCCGCACCACCAGTGACATGGCCACATCTACCGAGGAGTAGGACACAGACGCTTCTTCCTACTCAATGAAACATTCACAGACCTACCTTTGGGCCACAACAAATGTTTCATCAAATGATATTGACCTTCCTCCTTCTTGGGGACCACTCTAATGGGAGACCCAATCAAATCCTCCATATGCCAATTATGAAAAGTTTACGCCATCCTGCCCTCGGAAACCTCTTTCTACAGTTTTTTACTAACTGCCTGTTTATGTCCCGTTGCGAAACGCAAATTGTCTGCCCACCGTCACATCCTGGAACCCTCGTACCCCAACGTAAAACCCCAACAAAACCCGTACTGCAACAAATTCGCCACTTCAGTTAGCTCGTAGAACCCCAGCAGAGTACTCTAACTTTTCAAGGTTAACCGGATTATGCGCATTTTGCACCAGGTTCTTGGTCTCCCCACCCCCTCTTTGGCCTGAGAATTGCTGCTGGTGCCCTCCTTGGCTACCCCTTATTGCTGCCGCTGTCCCGTACCCTGGCTGTGGCATGCACCCCCTGTCCAGTAGCAGTTGACAAGGGGGTGTCGCCCTGTGCATTTTGAACACTCATGACGGAATTTGCAGTACTCCCGCATGCACATTCCATTATTAAAATCCCAGCAAGTGCCCCCTGCCCCTGGTAGTGCCTTTGAAGTTCCTCCCACCTCTCCCCAGGTGGGACGTCCCTGAAAGGGGCGATAAACCATTGGCAGACCACTTGCAGTAAAGATAGTCTTCCCCAATTTTGCGGCCCACATAGTGTGCTGACATAAAAGCAAATCAAGTTCTCCCCATTTTGCCTCCGAATCACATGCCAGTCGTGCCTGATTTGGGCTTTTTGTATAGCAGAAATGCCACCGTCCAGTTCTCTATCGTAAGGGGATCTCTCAGCCGCTTGGCCAACTTGTATTCCTCCTCTTTGGAACCCTCTTTTGACTGCCCCTCTCTTTATAAGATTTTTAGCATCTCTACATGTTCTCCTTTCCAAATAAGCTATTTCAAGGCCAACCCTAATGAGCTCCCAATGGTATAATACCTCCCTGGTAAGGTAATTTCTTAGTCTTGAGTTCCTTGCGGTCAGGCCCTTCCTTCTCCCCCACGTCAACCTACCCCCCCCTGCCGCTACCCCGGGGCCTCCATTTTGCTTTCTCCCCTGCACTGACTGTGTGTGCACCAACTTTTTTGTCTGTACCCACTTCCACGTACTTCCCTTTACGCAACCCCTCCCCCCCTTCTGAGCAAGCACTAGCATCCACGCCCGTCGATATCATCTTAGGAGCAGAATCCTTCACTTTGTCATTACCTGGCGCCAAGGTCCGCGCCCGTGCAGTTGAGGTCCTCCTCACCAGTGTTTTCTTCTTCTTCCCGCTCGTGGTGGCCAGTTCTTTGCGCACCTGTAACATACTGGACAACTAATTAGTGAACAATACCCCAGCTGACTCCTGCCTCCTCATCACGGAGCTTTCCCTCCTCCATGCTATCCTCTTAATCCAAGTTTGTTGCCCCTAGTTGGTCTTCCAAAAGGCCTCAAATGGGATCAACCCCTTTTCCCTGTGCATGACCCGATCCAAACTTTACCATAGCATCGACTCCCGGTCCCTGGACGGTGTTTGGTGGGGCTGAAGTGACCCTTCCCTGCCAGTCTGCCGACGCTACTTATCTGCTTGCAGCTTCTCGTGTGCCAGAGGCTGTGCAAGACCTACCAGCTGCTGGGGCTAACGAGATCGACTTGAACATTCGTATGGTGGCAGCGCCAGGATCCCCCACCGGTGTCGACGCAGTCCTCTCTTCTCTGTGCTGATGAGCTACTCCCAGCTCTACTGAGTGCCAGAACGTCACGACACTCTGCACCTGAAAGAAAGAAGACCGGACTGGTGTGCTGGAAAACCTGCGCCCTGCCCCCAAACTCTTCAGCACCCAATAGTTTGCATCTCCCCCCTGACTATCCTCCATGTGATCGGAGGCCCCCCGAGAGCATCCAGCCCACCCGGCCCCCACCCTGAAAATGGGGCGGGGTACCCTAACCACCACAAAATCCTCATTCACCAATCCATCCTTTTCTAAGGTGTCTTCCTCTCCAGTCTAATCTGGCATGGCTGTGGATACGGGCCCCTCAACACCCCCATCCCCCTCCTTTTCAGGAAAAACCTTCCCCACCCTGCCCCATGGCTCCCCATTGCAGGGGTCCTTCTCTGCCTATGTAGGCATCCACTTGAGATACCCATTCCCATTCTCTACCCCTGGAAGCTTCCTCCCAATGATCAAATATCCAGCCCAGACTAGGCTGGCCTATCCTCCATTCTGGCAGATAATTCATCTAAGCCCTGCTCCTGGACCCCGCCCCCAGTTCTACCTCATGTAAAGCTTTTCCAGCCCCTCCCTCAGACATCTCCTTGCTCCTCTGGGGCAGAGCACTAGGGGAACCTCCCTCGGCTCCGCCCCCCACCAGCCCTCCCCTTCCTGTCATTGTTGAAGTCCCCAAGGGGCTCTACTGAAGCCTGGCGCCTACAGGAGCACCCCCCACCGCCTCTCACCGAATGCTGGCGGCTCCTTAAATGCCACCCACTTTCTCCCTCTCTTCTTGCTGGCGGCCCCAAATACACACCAACTGCGTGACAGGCCACCTTGCCTCACCCAGTCAGCGTGGTCCCCACAGCGCGGACCTGCGCCGCGCGAGCTACTTAAATCAGAGGGCCCAGCCTCCACCTGCCCCCTCCCGCTACGATCAGTTCTGGCCGCACCGCGGGCCTGCTTACACCTGAAAGCCCCTCCCTCATATGCCTGACCCCAGTCCCTAGGGGGGGTGGACACTCCTCTAGTTCTGGAGTGACCTCTATTGCTCACTTCCCTATATGCGCCTTCTGCCATGTTCTCGGCAGGGAGCACGCCACAACTACCGCAGCTACCTCGTGGAGGCCTCGTGAGGCAGGCGGGCCGGAGTGGCAAATGCCTATCCTCCCACCACAAGGTCCATCTCCCGGCCTCCTTCAGCAGCCTCATCCACAAGAATATCGTTCGCGCCATACTCTGGAGTATACTTGCACTAGGCACAGGAATGCCTTCTAAAGCCTAAACAATGCCAAATGCAACACAGAAAGTTTACCAATATACTCATGCTACCAGGACACCTGAACCTAAAATGGTGGCTGGTAGCCCAACCAGACCCCATAAATATACTATGGGCTACATTTGGGCTATAACATAGTCCAATACAAAATGTCAATCGCTGGACTGCACCACTTTCCCAATCTGCCCGGGGGCAGACTTCCCTCCGAGCAGCTGCCCCTCAAACCCCCCATGTGCGTTGTGCGTTTATGGTTCCTTTAACACTCCCTGTTTAGTGTTACTTGCTTGCCAGGTAACATTTCTTGGGCATTGTGTAAAATGAAAAATTACAATGGTGTTTGACTTCTGGTTCCCCAGGGTCAGGCAGCTCGTAGACCGTTTACTAAAGAGCACTCTGTTTTCATATTAGCGAAAAGGTGCCTATCTACCTATGCAGTAATGCTATTGACCTCATTGAAACGACAGCAGTGATAGGCCATCTGACAAAAATTAGGCAATATTTTGTCTGCTCTACTTTTGCCCTTGTCTCTTTTAGAGTATGAGGAACTAAGTTTTCCTATCAGTGGAGATTTTGTTTACTCTTCCAATAGGTTAGAGTGCACCCAGTGCCGGGGAATAGCATTGAGCGGGCTTCCCTATTTAACGTTGCATTTCCAATGCCATTCTTGCCAGCGTCCATTCTGTCTGGCTCCACCATGTTTATCATAGTGGTCCTGAAAATAGATTACAGAAATGTTTTCTACATGCTTGTACAAAACTACCCGGTGTATATCAGTTGTTATTTGTAAAGTAATAGCACTGCTTTAGTGGTCTATTTTTTGCAAATATCATGAGTGATAGCAGTTTGGGCATAGCATTGCAGATTTGCTGTCAAGGTTCCCTCTCCCTGATCGTCTCCCTCCATAAACATGTAAGAAATTGAGTTATAGGTTGAAGGAGTTGGAAGCCCCATAAATGCAGCAACCACAATCCTGGTCAGGGTGAGCCACAAGGCACTAATTATTCTGTCCTTAACCCTCTGGTTGCTTTACACAAAAGCACTCGGGCTTAACTTGGAGGCAATGTGTAAAGTATTTATGCCACTCACAAACAGTAATAAAGTGAAAACACAAGAAAAATCCGAAGCAAATTTATTTAGAAAAAGAATACATTTTAATAAATAAAAAGATACCAGAACGACAAAACAGCTAATCAGTAGAACCGGAGATATTACATTTTAAAGTTTTAAGTAGGTATAGTGCCTAAAAGCACAAAGCACCACTCATGGTCAAGAAGAAAGTCACAAGTTTAGGCCGAATGTGATGGAGCGCAGGTTGAATACAGGGACCAGGTTAGTCCTGCAGAAAAGGTTAACTTTTCCAAGTATGGCTTGAAATGTTCTGTTTACAGTGGAGTAGGCCGCGAAGAGCAGGGAGAGTGTCACAGATGGTTGCGGCTGTTGCACGAAGAGCCGGTTTGGCATCACAGACGGTTATTGCTGGAGCTTCATGCGGACGATCACCGTGGGCTGTCCTTCCTGTAGCATGAAAAAACAGATCTTGCATTGTCTGTCATCGCTGGTGGCCATTGTAGCCAGTAGGCCAGGTCTTCACCAGAGCTGCATGTTGGCTGTGGTCGCTGGTGGCAGAGTCTTGCACAAAGGAGCCTGTTTGTGGTCATGAAGAGCCCAAACTTCAAGATTTCTTCTTTATTCTTTGAAGGAGTTCAGAATAAGGCTCACAAAGGGTCTAGAACTTGGGAGGAACCTCTCAGGGATCAGGAATTCACTCCAGCAGAATCCAGCAGGTCCAGTTAGAGTAGGTCAGCTGGGAAGTTGCAGGCAGGCCTCTGGTGCTTGTTCTTTCCCTGTAGCTCAAACTAGCGATCAGCCAACTGCCCCTCGGAGTCACTATGGTTAGCCTGGGATGAAGGTAAGCAGGTCCAGTCTTCCTTTTCAGGCAGCCTGGCAGTCCTCAAGCAGGAGGGCAGTGTTTCTGTAATGTCCGTAGGTCTAGGAGTGTTCTGATGACTGGTTCCGGAGATTCAATATTTATACCTGGTGTCAGCCTTAGTGTGTGTGCTGACACCACGTCCTACCCTCCACATCTGGTTCCCTTACCCTGTCAAGGCTCTAAGAAGTCAGGTTACAAAAGGCAGATTTTGTGTGTGTGCTTGAGGCAAGCCATTTGAAGTACAAGTACAACTGGGTGCAGCTCCTCCAAGTCATCCTATCCTCACATAAGCCCCTTTTGTTTCACTTTCTGGAAAGAACCACAAACGCCAACTCCACAGACATTCATAGTCATTTGACCCAGAACACTGGCAGAAATAACACATGGTTAGGACAGGAAAATGTTAACTTTGTAAAAAGTCTGGGAGAAAGACAGCTGTGATGCACTCTAAAAGTCTTCTAATTTAAACCATATATCAAATGTTCTGCGTGTTCGAGCTCTCTTATAGGGTTATGTGTGCACCAGGATAAGTGGCTCTGCGGACCACTGAATACGAACGTACAACAAAAACCAGAGGTGTGTCTGGGAATACCAAGTGCACTACGAAAATACACTATCCAGTGTATATCTTCCACAAATTGTTGAATCACAATTATCACATGAAACCCATTGTATACTGTGAACCAAAATATTTATCCATGAATCAAACATAATTCAAACAAAGTCGCATGTTGATTGTGAAAACAGTTCTTTCTTTACTGTCACAGAAGATCAAAGTTCATAGCTGATTGTATTTAAAACCTGCATGTTTCTCACAACGTCTTACTCCTCATTCTGGTCAGGACGACACTTTGGGTGATGGACTTTTTGTCACACGACGAATGGTAAGCGACCGATGGCTCTGGTTTATACACCATTGCGGAACATTTAGTCAAACTTTTTTAGGTACTGACGTATCTGCGTGCTTTTCCGTATTTTACAGTATTTCTGTTTTCTCGGAACTCCCACCGTACGCAGCATCGACTGTTGTGGGTAAGACGATCACGAACACACTTGGTTTAATGAGTCGCGGACTGTTCACGTTCGTCTTCTCTTCAATTGATGTCACTTTATTTTACGTTTAGGTTTTCCATCACCAATTATATTCAAAGACCTGGCACGTAGCGGATATAGTGTTCCCTTTCAGTTTCTGGTACGATTTTTTTATGGTTTTCGTTCGCTTTGCACCTAGTATAAAGTTATGAGATGGTATTTCTTTATTAAAACACTTGACGTTTAGTTGCACGACACCCGTGGTGGTAGGAATTTTCTATCTTCTTTTGGAATTTTCTATTTCTCTTGGCTTTTCAACTCCCTTTGGCAGTTCTATTATCTTTGGTTTCTTTCTTGACGTTTTATCATTTCCATTGTCACACACTGTATGCAAGTCATTAGTCCGGCCAAACTGTTGGGCCCTATTTGTAAGCTTTATAATGTGTATATATGTAGTTCTAACAATCATGTACATTGCTGTCATTTATGTTTTATAGATTCCCCTGACGAAGGGCTTTGCTTTATCAGCCCGAAATGCATTGGGAAATTTTTGAAATTGAGACCGTTTTTTTGAACATGTGTGTATTGCAGTAGGATGTCGCTGCAACAGCTATGAACTTTGATCTTCTGTGACAGTAAAGAAAGAACTGTTTTCACAATCAACATGCGACTTTGTTTGAATTATGTTTGATTCATGGATAAATATTTTGGTTCACAGTATACAATGGGTTTCATGTGATAATTGTGATTCAACAATTTGTGGAAGATATACACTGGATAGTGTATTTTCGTAGTGCACTTGGTATTCCCAGACACACCTCTGGTTTTTGTTGAACTTTGTAAAAAGTGGCATTTTCAGAATTGAGACTTAAAATCCAACTTCACCATTAAAGAGGATTTTAAATTGCAGTTCATTAGAGTGTAAACACATTTTGAATTGCTCCCAATCCAAAGGTATCAAAGCATAAGGTAACACTGTTTTAGTCAATGAGAGAAATAAGCCTTACAACAGTGCAAAATTACTTTAGGAGTTTTTCACTGCCAGGACATCTAAATCATAAGTACTAATATCCAACTTTTTAAAAAACAATGCACACTGCCATCTGAGCCATTAGGGCCTACCTTAGGGATAAAGTACGTGAATTAAAAAGGAATGTTTAGGCCTGGCAAAAATGTATTTTGCCTGGTTCAAATAGCAGTTTAAAACTGCACTTCAGGCTGCTTTGGCAGGCCTGAGATGTGTTAAAGGGCTACTTAAGTGGGTGGCACATTGAGTGCTGTAGACCCACTAGCAGCATTTAATTTAAGGCCCTGGGTACACGTAGTACCATTTACTAGGCACCTCCAAGTAAATTTAATGTGCCAATTAGTGTAGGGCAATGTTACCATGTTTAAAGGAGAAATCACAAGCACTGCGGCACTAGTTAGCAGTGGTAAATTGCACACAGTCCCAAACCAAAAAGACCCACAAATTCAGCAAACAGGAGGGGTGAAGGCTAAAAGTTTGGGAGAATGCCACGCTAGGGATTTCTTGTATAACGTGATATCTTTTAGAGGAATAATTTTTGTCATCCAGGTAAAGAACTTTACATTTGTCGTGTCTGTGGAAGGGGTGGCAGGTGCTGCCAAGAACAGAACCATTCTCCCTCCTATCCCGCCACATACACACCTTAGTCATGTGATGCTGGTTGCTTTTAGAGCTCAGTCTATACTTTTGGGACCCTTAAACTCTCTTTGGAGTAACCTTTCTAAATTTCTCTTTGTTGTGCTTTCTGTTTGTGTCAGATGCATGGTTAAAAATTGCCTAATGCTCTTAAGACTTATGTTGGTTGGATATGTCCTGTATTTTTCCCTTGACCAGGACTGACCATAACCTATGATTCACTGAGTCCGAGAGTAGATATTGTTTTTTCCACCTTCTTTTTATTAATAAGTGCCCTATTGGGATTCCTAGTAGGATTCTAACTTTTTTGGCTTGGGGTCATTGGTGAATGCAGTAATAATACTTAAGTTAAGTCAGAGATCAGGAGTCCTTATATCTGTTAAATTCAACAGTGCTTCCTTCCAGAAGACTTGCTCTTGGATAGGTTTGCTGTACTCGTGTGGTAGAGCCCTCTTAAATCTCACATTGGGTCAGCTCTGGCTCAGCTTGCCATATTAATTTGATTTGCTGTCTTGCCCACCTCTAGTTGTGACTCAAGCTTAGTACATAGGGTCGTCACTCACTTGATAAAATGGTTTTAAAAGGCAAAAACGTGGAGCCCTGCCTATATGCGCCTATGTGACAGCTCTTCCATCTAGGCTTCTTGTAGCAGATAAAAAGGAGAGTGCGTTCAGTGAAAATACTTTTAATACAGGTGACCAGAAAGCAGGGACTCCAGTCCGTTGTGCTGAATGTGACTTTAGTCATGAGTTCCCAGGGTGAAGTAGTGGGCCCAAGTGGAACGATCAGTGGCGTACCATCAGGGTGTGGTGTTTGGGGTGTGACAACCCCCTAAATGCATTCTCGACTGATCTGCTAGGGCTGCGGGTTTACTTATAGTTCTTATTTCTTTATGAGCTTGCAACTTATTCATTTTTTAAAGCAGAAGCTTAAATATGAATAGTGACAGGTTCACAAAACAAAAAATGTAAATCTGCACCCATACTCCTTGAATGGGTGCAAATGTACTACTTTGTGGAATTCTCAAACATTGGCAGTAGTAGACTGTGAAAGCTGCACCAGTCTAAGGTTCCAGGACACTGTCTGAAATGAAACCCCCAAAAGTGATGGGATACATGCTTGCGAACAGCCTAACAGGTGGCAATTGCTCAGGGTGGCATTCCAACCTATCACCTTTTACCCACTGTGCTGCTCTAGACAGAAATACCTAATACAAATTAGCACTGAACCTCATGGAAGTATTCTTTCCCAAACCTTGGACATCTCACCCCTCTACCCAGCAGGCCACTGCTTTTTTAGTTGGCTCATTTGCAATTTCCACCCCCAAACTTCAAGGACTAAGCTAAGCCCTTGCTGGTATCTACTCCTTATGTATCTTCTCCTTATGTATCTCCCTGTCTTTCAATAGTTTGTGCAAAGTTTAAATCCTTCACCAAGATGCTGTGCAATTTGCAACAAACAGGTCAAAGGCAGTCAGTTCTTTTATGGATGCATTTTCATTCAATGAGCACAGCTCTGTGTCCTAGTTACACAGACAGCAAACACAAGGAGATGATGGATGGAAGTGCTGAAACTTTTCAAACACTCACCCCCTGTCACAGATCTGGGTTGCATCCATCATCATTCCTTAGCTCACTTCACCACCCCAGTTCAGACACAGCTATATGCAAATCAGTCTTTACCCTGTGCCTCATGGGAACAGTCAAGCCCGAACTGCCAAGCCATGTCTTCCCTGGACCGGAAACAAGCATCCTGGGGTCGGTTTTGGGCTAACAGCCCTCATCAGCCAGGCTAGCTTGAATCCATTGGCAAAGTGAGCAAGGGACCCACGTCTGGGCATACCCTGGCAACTTAGGGGGCGAACAAAGCAAACACAAGGATTTGATGGATGGATTGCTGAAACATTTCAAACACTCACCAACCCAGTCACAGATCTGGGTTGAATCCATCATCATTCTTTAGCTCACTTCACCACCCCAGTTCAGACACAGCTATATGCAAATCAATCTTGACCCTGTGCCTCATGGGAACAGTCCAGCCCGAACTGCCAAGCCATGTCTTCCCTGGACCGGAAACAAGCATCCTGGGACCAGTTTTGGACTAACAGCCCTCATCAGCCAGGCTAGCTTGAATCCAGTGGCAAAAGGAGCAAGGGACCCACGTCTGGGCATACCCTGCCAACTTAGGGCGAACAAAGCAAACACAAGGAGATGATGGACGGAGTGCTGAAACTTTTTAAACACTCACCCCCAGTCACAGATCTGGGTTGAATCCATCATAATTCTTTAGCTCACTTCGCCACCCCAGTTCAGACACAGCTGTATGCAAATCAGTCTTGACCCTGTGCCTCATGGGAACAGTACAGCCCGAACTGCCAAGCCATGTCTTCCCTTGACCGGAAACAAGCATCCTGGGACCGGTTTCGGGCTAACAGCCCTCATCAGCCGGGCTTGCTTTCTCGTCCTAAGTGAGCCAGGTATGCCCAGACATGGGTCCTGGACTCACTGTGCCACTGGAATCAAGCTATCCTGGCTGAAGAGGGGTGAAACTTCGAAACCGGTCCTAGGATGCTTGTTTCCGGTCCAGGGAGGACTTGGCATGGCAGTTCGGGCTGGACTGTTCCCATGAGGCACAGGGTCAAGACTCATTTGCATATGGCCAGGTCTAAACTGGGGTGGCATGGTGAGCAAAAGAATGGTGGATTTAACCCAGATCTCTTGACTGGGGGTGAACGTTTTGATTTGTTCTGCATTCCATCCATCAATTGTGTGTCTTTTGCTAGTTACACACATGACAGTCATCTTGTAGTTTGAATACTTGTTAACACAGATTAGTAGACTTAAATGTTACCTTGCTAAACATGTCCCTACAAATTCAGTAGTCATGTCTTCCATTTGTAGAAGGCTGAGCTGTTCATGATGGCTGGTGTAAAGTTTGGGTTACATAGAAACAGCATAAGGGTAGATTGGGATCTTCTCTGCCCCAGTCAAGGGGCGACGTGACCCCAGGTCTGCAATAAGATGCTCTTAACCATACTCTAGTACACATTTTTAACGTCCACACATTGAGAGAGTACCTGTACGTCCCACAGAGTTCTACTCATTGAAGCCCTATTTGTATGAGCCTGTTTCTTGTCTATTTTTTATGACATCTATGACGGTTAAAATCACAGATGCACTGCTTGGCAGTATTTCCAGAGTCTGGGCAAGGTCTTCCCTACTGGTCTTTAGCATCATCTTAGACCATGACCATTTTCCATTTACATATACAGTTATACATCTTTCTCTGTTATAGCGTGACCTCTTCCTTAGGTATTGGAGCTGGTGATGTCTGAAAAATGAAGAACAGTCTTGGCATAAAATTCTGTTTCACCTTGACAAGTCTTCTCAACCATGACAGAGTCAGAGTTCTCCATTTATTTAAATCTTCTACAATAATGGATTTGAGCCGTGGACAGGTAGCTGCAAACAGGATAAGGGCACCATAAGGTTGATTTCCCAATAACAGATTTACTCATTCATTAAAATGGACATAGCATTTGTAGCCCGCTAGCCTGTTCCCTAGGTAGTGTCAAATTTAATATCTCAGATTTGTATTTATTAATTTTTTATTGTGCTGCTGCTTCATTCCTTTCTACCTGATCAGTGACAGCAGGCTGTGAACCCTCTGGCTTGGTCAGCATCTGCTCTACATCGTCAAAAAATAAGCAGATTTTGGGCTGTCACCGCCAATAGGGAATCTACGGTGTCCCAGGATGCAGTATAATGGAGGCCACGAGGGCCTCTATCAAAATGGTACAAAAGAGCAGCAATTAAGAGCACCCTTGGCTTGTCCCTCTTCTCTCCAATATACTGTATAACCTACACTATTCACCAGTATTTTCTATTTCAGGGTTTTACATTAGACAAAGACCTATCTGCTAAACCTAACTCCGAACCCCATCTTTGAAAGTACCAGCCTTAAAATACTGCAGCTGGCTTGGTCAAGGGCTTTTTTCCTTCTTAGTACCACCATTATGATTGATATTGTAGAAGTGACTCTTTGAGGTTAGTGGCTCTCAGTATGTTATTGTTTCTCTTGACATCTTATAAAGGCAGGTTGATCCCTATCTATCAACTCTCATAAGCATTTCTTCAGAAGAGAAGCTGACAATGGGTAAAAAGATTAACATCAATATTTAAAAAGTGCTATTCTATGCAAAATTAATTCTTTAATATCTTTACCAGGCTTTGGGCTCAATGTTGATGTCTGCTGGTGTCAATGAGGTCAGGACTCCTGGCTTCTCATTAAAATTGTTAAAGATGTCTGCAAGGGTTTGATAAGTTTCTCTTCAAAAGTTGTATAGATGATTTCCAGAAACCGATTCAGCCCTTGCGATTACTTAGGGCCACATTATGATGTCGGGTGGGGACACCGTTGCGGTTTGGAACCGCCGAACTTAGGTCAGCGGTTCCGACTGCAGTATTAGGATGTGACTGCTCATAGGGCAGTCACAAACATCCATTTTCCAATGGAAGCTTGTGTGGCAGGTGGAAAAGGTTTGCATGACCAGCTTCCATTGAAAAACATCCCTGCACCTTGTGGCAGGCACCATGCGGTGCCTGCCATACGGTGCAGGGATGCTTAAAGGTCACCATAGGTGCCTCCCAGGCCCCATAGTGGATGGCCAAGCAGGATGGCGGTCCTGCTAGGGGCCCCCAAAGTCACTTCCCGACAGCCTTTCCATGTTGGAAAGGACGACATGGAAAAGCTGTCAAAAACCGACATTATAATCCCGACAACGGAGCCGAGGCTGGCTTTGCTGTCATTCAAGGGATAACATTTCTGCTCCTCTTCCGACGGGCTCCAGCTGAGCATGACTGGCTGAAACATGGTGTTTTGTGGATGTTATAGCCAATAGTCTCCTCACTCATCCTGCTCTGCTTTTAATCTGTCAAAGGTGCCCTGTAATTAAAGGTAATTGGGGTACACCTGGAGGCTATTTTAAAGTAAAGTATCAAATCATATCCTTCCCAGGTTCTTAGGAGTACTATCAAAGTGCTTCTTTATAAAAATGCGGTTGAGCCACCCGGCAATATTAAATGTGCAGGGCGTAGAACTCAATGATAAAGTATGCCATAAATCTTTGTGTTTGAGTCCTTTTAAAAAACATAAGGATTATTTTCTATATATCTGGTAGGAAATAAGTTTGAAGTTAAAGGTTACTGGCAAATGGGCTCCAGCTTATTCATTTGAGATGGTATCATTTGTTCAGCAACTTTCATATGAGCACCTAGGCCTTGCATTTCTTTTTTGAGCTGAGATGTCACTCCCAACTCAGATCATAGTTTGGCTAGACGTTCTGACAGTGACTTATCAAAGGCTTGTAGGTCCTCCTTTGTGAAGCACAGGCCTCCCGTATGTACCTTTATGCCCCCTCCTATTCTGACCATTATTCATGGCTTTGTACGGTCTCCTCTCCACGCTGAATAAATGTGTGTATATTAGTTTGTTTGCAGTTTCTTTTCACTGCCTGTGGAATGAGCCAATGAACCACTAGCTGAAGGAATTTCTACTCCACAAAGGAAAAGTATTTGCCAATCTCCCAAAAATCCCACCTCTACTCTTCATTTGAGGTGTTCCAAGGTGTTTGGGGCTGCCTCCAGGAGTGCCTCATTCATCCTATTTCTTTCTATTATTCTTGGTATTTTTATCTCTGAAGAATCCAGCCCGCAGCTTTGTGCCGACCGTGAGCTGACCGCGAGCCACCGCTGACAGAGTGCGCGAGGAGTGCGAGGAGGACGCTGAGTCCGGCACTTTCCTGCTAACCGTTGCCGTGTGGAGCACAGGATACCGGCGGACACCCCCTGCCTCTCTTCGGCGGTAAAGAGGCTACCCGGGAGCAGCCGGTGCCACGGCGGCGGTAAGAAGTTGCAGGAAGCCGCGGGAGTAGCCCGGCAGCTGCAGTGACGGACTCCCCGGGCGCCCACGAAAAGCCCCACTGCAAGTGGCAGGAGCCCCCACTTCCATCTTGTAGCGGTGAGAAGCGGCAGCAGTGGTGAGGTGAGGGTCGTTTCCTTCCCTGCAGCAGCCGCGAGCCTCAGCGTGGGGGTGACCGAGACTGTGTGAGGCTGTGAGAGGCTATCCGAGGGCCTCTGCGTAGCAGCTTGTAAGGTTCATCTAACAGGAATCAAAACAGCTAATCCCTAAACCGCCCAATAGGGAGTTGGCGCAGTGTGGGATTGGGCAGAGGGGGAGCCATCATAACGCCATAATAGTCAATATTTTTAAGCGCCCACTCTGTGACCTTGACCCTGCACTGAAGCTAACCCAGAAGTTATTGGCGCTAAGGCACTCCCAGATATAAGGAAGGAAGGAAGGGGGGTAGCAGATGGTGGTTCACGTCAGTAGCACCAGCGGTCCAACTTGGCGCTACTTGACGATATCTGTGTTTCTTTTGGCGCCATAGGCGTAAGTGGCAATAACTGCAAAAAAGAAAAAAAGGCATCTTTCTACAAGGACCTATAAGAGCCCACCAATTTTTCCGTCAACAGAGTGAGACCAGATCTTCGGCCACACACCGCAGCAATATCTTGACGGTAGCTGTTTCGATTGAGGATACAGGCAGCCTTGGGAGGTGGAATGGGAAGCAGAGCGGAGACAGTAAGGGAAAAAACAAAAATAAATATTAAAAAAATATATATATAAATAAATAAAAGGGAATGAGGTCGGGGAGAACACGAACAAACCCACCTAAGAATGTAAGGACAAAAGCCAAAGCCAAGACCAAATCACCCGCTAGCTCAGCTAAGGGAAGCCCACCTGCACTACTAATCCCGCCGGTATATCCAATTTTTAGTAGCATGAACCACACTGGCAGATTCGCCTTTTTGAAAGACCCAGCAACGGCAGTATATGCAATGGCAAACACGCCAACAGGATTACAAAAACCAATGTCACCTAAAAAAATCGAAATAAGGCCAGCAGGATCAACCGCACCATGGACTCCTCGAAATGCCCAAAACACGAATGATGAGAGGGCAAATGGAACAGAAGAGACACACAAGTGCACGAATGCCATTCTTGTGAAAAACATTTTTCAGTTTCAAGCCCAGGTGCACAAGGATAACAAAAAGGTCAACAAAAAGCACAACATTACTCAAGGGCAAGGACAGGAGAAATCACTAACAACGTTCACAGGAACAATTAAGACCACGGATTGCCAGCACGAAGGACACATAATAAGTTGCTCCTCCAGCAATAAAGAGTATAAAGGTGACAAAATGACATCAACACCAGTATTATCAACAAATGCCACTTACCAAGAGCTATTAATAACAGGAAGCCACTCGGCCCAACCCAGCAATGAAGTTTCCTACAATTCAAATATAAGTATGTACGAACCGGCACACAAGGTGCCTCCATATAGCCACTCAACTCCTAGACTGGGCCAACGCATGAGCCCAGTATTGATCAAATCTATAGAGAGGACTAAGATAAAGGACTTAAACCTCTGTTGGGTGCCCCAAGTACCTAGCCATAATAAAGGAAGTACCATGACACAAGAAGCTTGCACGGACAATCTTATAATTGAAAGTGCCCAGGAGGGATTGAAAATCCGTATTAAATCAACCACCTCCGAAAATGAGGCCCAGGTAATAACCGAAAGGAACTCAGAGGGACAAAAAAATCCCATCCAAGTAATCAATACCGAAAGGATGAATCAATGTGCAACGGTAAATGGCTGGGGTACAAAACTTCTCTATCACATGAGTTGCTAAGCAAAAACATAGTCGATCCATATAGTGGAACAAACCAAGAAGTGGATATTATTATATTGACACTCACCACACCACTCACCACATGTGACTCACATTGATGCTCAAACAGAACCCTCAATCATAAAGATCTCAAGTGTTTCAATTGCCCCAGATGTGGCAGCAACAAAAAGTCCTGAAACATGTTGCGAAATAAGACAAAAAAATAAAGTGCAACGTAATGTTTTAACACCCATAAAGCAATCTTTACATGGACATCAATCGGGCGGCAATGAAGGAGACCGACACCGGCAAAAAGGAGGAAATGACATCAGCGATAATTTGAAAGCCATAATTACATTGCACAGCGCACTAGGGTGCATATTGGAAACCTCTATTAAAACCCTTAGCATGCAGTCGGATAAACTCGATATCCAGATACACCTTATGACTACAATGGCGGAACACATCGCTAACATAAATAAAAAGCTAGACGACATGGCCAGCATTTTTGACATCATCAAGGATCAGACCGGACCGTGGGCACGATCTCAGTCTTGTACCTGCCATCCAATATTGGATAAATTAAAGAATTTGCCAACAATACTTAAAGATATACTGCAGGAATGCAAATACGCTAATCATAGTGACAACAATACACAACCGGATTTGATCTTATCACTTTTGAGAATTACAAGAGCATGCAAAACGAATACGTAGACCAACCAAATGAGCCAGTAAGGCAAACAACAGTGGGACAAACCCCACAACACAAGCTGCCAATGCAACCGGACGATAAAATAGAGGAACTGAAAACAGCTGACGCAATATCCCTCAACGTACAAAACAACGGTCACGAATTATTAGGACTAGAATCACCTAGCCGAAATGGGGCGAAAATACAAAATGACCAGAAACACCTAACCAAGAGACAAAAAAACCGGGCAAGGAAAAACAGAAATCAGCTGTTAAACTGCCCACTCGCCAATAAACAGACGCTGACTATTTATCCCATTTTTAGTCAGGTAAAAACGAAAACAAAATTTGACTCCAACACCACAGAGGGGAAACATAACCCATCGCTTAGGATAGAAACGGAACATAAAAATTGGAAAGATCGAGAAGACAGTCAGATACGATCATGGATAAGCACCAAGGCTAAACCACAAGTGAAAACATCAAAAAAGTCGTCACAAACAGCGGGGGTCACCCCCGAAAAAAACTCAAAAGCAGAGAACCCTAGTAACATTGAACGATTTAGTTCAACAGCCGCCGCAATCATTCCCGGCTGTAGCACGGACCAAGGGCCTAGCACCATTATTCAATTAAACAAAACTTCTGACAATCTGCTGGATGAACTCCAAAAAACTGAGACGCCCTCAAATCAAATAGGGCGTACTACTTTCAAAGATGAAAGCCACTGTATAAAAAGGTCAGAGCAAACAAACAGCTATAACCGAAGTATTCAGAGACCCCATTGGGCTGTATTCAAAGATACGAACAAAAATCAAAATAAGGTCTCTGCCACACACGTTACATCATCAAGTACCAATGTAACCACAGGGAAAAGTGTCATCATATCGCCTGATCCTCAAATCCAGGGAAAAAGTGACCAAAATACTCATAGGCAAATAAGAACAAAGGCAGATAGACACATGAATGATCAAATACAACTCACGATACACACTGACAACAATGGCATGCAAGCAACAAAAGAGAATGCAAATGTGGAAAGGATAGAACCACCACCAGGACCAGTGATTACAATCAGTGGGTACCACCGTGAACAGGCAGGACCTAATAGAATAGACCGGGAGATAAAAGCCACGACATTCATGCCACCAGCACCAACTTCGAATGACGCTTATAATCAAATAGCGCAATACCTCCATCTCCAGGCAAAGGGTCATGATAATCAGAAATCTACCAATAACCAAAAGGCCCAGATCAGTAGTAAAACACCCACAGAGATGCAAAAAGTTACAGCAGGGAAGATACTTTTTATTCCCAATTACGAGCCCCAAGGCATTCAAGATTACCTAAATCGAGGGAATATTCTCCACCTCACATCAACCATCCCAAGCCTAAGCCACTTAACATCCGCGGACCTACTATCAATTGAATTCGTCACATTAGGAGACAATGTGCCTAGAGAAGGCACACTTGCTACCTGGAGGAATTTAGAAGTAGCAAAAAACATTCTTGCAGAAGTGAATAAATTAGAAGAGTGGGGAATTTCTCTGAAAGATCAATCAAAAAAGGGCTACCCTTCACCCCTGCTAAGAAGATGTAGGAAAAGAGAAGACTACACAACCCCGACCACTCGCTCAATACTACGCGGAGCCAAGGGGGTCGAAATTACAATTAATAATCACCGGAGACAGTTATTGAATATAAATGGCAATTGAACCTATTGCGAGGCAGGTAAAATTGAAGAAAATAGAATAAAATTACTTTCCTGGAACATCGCAGGAGCAAAAAACATTCTAAACCATAGTACAAAGACAGCTGCCTGGGACCAATATGACATCATAGCGCTGCAAGAAACGTGGTCAATGGAGCCAATCGATGTACCAGGAAGACTATGTTTCCATGAAAGCGCTACGCGTTCCCAGCGCTACGGCCGCGGAAGGGGGGGCTTACCTATTTACGTATCCACTGCATTAAAGATAAACGCCTCGTACATAACTATATCAGCAACAGACATGCAGATTATTAAACTGGAGAGTATAATAAAATGCGTGGTAAGAACAATGGTCTTAATTAACATATATGCTCACCCAAAGAAACAGCAAAAAAAAGACCTGTTTAAACGTCTTGTTAACGTTGTAACTTCCATCCGCCTTGACCACCCAAGTTGGGAGATTATTGCTACGGGTGACTTTAACTCCAACCTTTTACATCAATCGGAGGAAGAGGACAACATCTTAGTGGCAAATGAAATGTGGAAAGTCGAATCCCAGGAGGTCATACCGGCCCTGAAGAGAGACAAAGTGGGCAAACATCTGGTGTGGGACCTGGAACGACTCGGTCTACGGGTAATAAATGGAAGATCTATATACGATAAACCCCCTGCTTCCACATACATAGGTCACAATACAAATTCCATCCTGGATTACACACTAGTAACTTTGCCTCTGCTGAGCCTAGTCAAAAAATTTAAAATAATCAGCTCTCTGGATAGCGATCATTCGATGCAATACATTGAGATGAAACTATGTTCTCCCAGGCATGCAAATGCTCCAGCCATACCAGGTCAACTCTCAACAATTAATTTGAAGAGGTTAAAGTGGACAAGCATCACATTACCTCAAATAGCGTTGGATACTTACTACAAACAGTTATGGCAGAGAGGGACTTATGCCCAAAAACCTGGGCTAATTTCCTGGAAACATTACCAAAATCTAGCAGGAAGGCAAAGAGGCGGAGCAGTCCCATGACCAAAACTAAATTCTGAATAACCACATTAGCAATGAAGAAACATCTTCAAAAGCTCACAAGACGGATACAGGGCTCAAGGACGAACCAAGGCATCTGGCAAGAAGTTCGGTTGATAAGGAAACAATACAAAAAGCTAGTATGAAAGGAAAAAAGGAACAAATTCAATGACTTTTGGGCTAAATTGGTGTATAACACTAAAAAAGCAGACTCCAGGGCGTTCTGGATGCAAGTCAACTCCATCAGTAGAGCAGCACAACCCATAAGCATGACATGCATCCCTGAAAATGTCTGGGCTCAGCACATAGTCGACACATTCTCAGTAAAGCCAGTGGAGTATCAGGTCATGATCGCTACAACAGTACCCGAATTCTCAAAAAATATGGTACAGGAAAGCAAGCCTGCTCTCAGCCCCCATTGCATGTACAACAGCCAGGAGAGCCCGGATCGATCAATGTGGTCAGTTGACGATCAACGTATATCATCTATAATCAAGAAAGGCAAGCAAGAGAGTGCACCAGGGCCAAATGGCATCCCGCAGGCGATCTATAAAGAGGACCCCGAGTTCCGGGCACGCAAATTCAACCTCCTGTTCCGGACAATAAACAACTCAGGTCGGGTCCCGGAACGTTAGAGGGGTGCTATTATAAACCCCATCTATAAAGGCGGAGACCGCAAAAATCCAACAAATTATCGCTTAATTGCCCTGATCGATGCAGAGGCAAAATACTATGCTTCCTTGGTGCTAGCTGATTTAGCACGATGGTCGGACACGAACAATAAGATCCCGTTAAATCAGACAGGGTTTCGTCGCGGAACAGGTACAATGGCTAATGCAATGGCGCTGTGCTTGATTGGCGAGAACAGTTTACATAACCATCGGGAACTATATACCTGTTTCATCGATTTTAAGGCGGCCTTCGACCGTGTTAACAGGAATTTACTATGGGCCAAACTGAAGCAGCAGGGTCTACCGGAGTCAATCCTAATGCCGATAATCGACCTGTATAGTAACACCTGGATGCAGGTAAAAATCAACAATGGGCAAAGGCTAACTAGGAAGATCCACACCTTTGACGGACTAAAGCAAGGCTGTGTGTTGGCTCCCCATCTCTTCAACTTATTTATGGCCGACCTAACAGTAAGCCTTGACCTGATCAACGCACATCCTCCCCGACTGGGCATGCTTCGTGTAACACACCTATCCTATGCCGATGATGTGGTCCTGCTAAGCCAGACAAGAATAGGCCTGCAACGCCTTCTACAGGATCTGACCCACTATACAAAGCAGAACATGCTAGAAATAAATAGCACCAAAACAAAAACCATGGTCATAACCCGACGCCATAAATTACCACCAACCTTTTCAGTAGAAAACGTTAAACTGGAAGCGGTTGGAAGTTACAAGTATCTTGGGATATTGCTGGACAAGCGTCTTAATTTCCAGGCACAATTCATCAGCATGGAAAAGAAGGGCATGGCCTTAATGCATGCCTTCATGAGCCTAGCAACTGAACTTAAAGGTCCCTTGGTTTCGCCTCTGCTAACAATTATGAAAGCTAAATTAATTCCAACGATAGCTTATGGGAGCATACTGCATTATGGCAAGAGTGCACAACTTTTGGATAAAACGCAAATGAAAATCTATAAGCATGTCTTTGCGCTACCGAGTAACGCATCACCGGCCCAAGTAAGACTGGAATTCGGCCTGAAAACTCAAGTGCTGCTGAGAAAGTATGAGACCATAAAATTTTGGTACGACGTCTGGATGAACCAAGAGATCATGCTCTATCGAGCCATGTGGGAAACAATCACCAAAAATCCAAATTCAAATTACGCCAAGTATCTTAAAATGTCAATAGAGTCAACAAATTTGGCTGGCCTCTGGGAAACTAAGCTCCCAGTACCCTCATTTAAACAGTTGGTTAGGAAGGCAGCCATTAGACACTCATTGTTGGACGACAAAATAGCTTTTAGCCACTGGTCACATGCCTGGATGACAATTCATTCCTATAAAAAACTAGTGCCGGCGCTCTACTTGGACCTTGCATTTTCGCCTTTTATTAAACGTAAATACCTTAATATAAGGTTGGGTAATCTGCCAACCAATACCGAGCACCCAAAGTGGAAGCCCCAAGAAAGTGAAAAGTGCGAGTTATGTGGCGCAGCAAGACAAGATTTTATCCACCTAATTTGTATCTGCCCGGCTCTCACACAGGAACGTCGGAATTGGCTGAAAACCAAGTTCAAGGAGCATGGAATACGTACATGTCGGTCCGCTGTCATACATATCTTATGTACAGCAGACCCACAATTTATTTGCTGGACAATTAAATTTATTGAACATTTTGAGAAAAAGCAAAAAACACTAACAAATTGTTGAATTTGGAACATGTCATTCCTTACAGTAGAAGGACATCTGTTTTTACTTTCACAGTAGTGTAAATCCTTTTGTGTTTTAACATATTGTCGTATTTATATTTTGTAATGGTTATTATTAACTATACAATAAAGTATTTTACCTTACCTTATCTCTGAAGATTTCCTGAGCTCACTTTACTATTATGGCTGGCTCTGTTGAAGGTGGTTACTGCTTTGACTTTAGGTACATTCCCACTGTTTAACTACTTGTTTGAAAAGTGCTCTGCCTGGTCAAGCTAATATGTATAAAGAAAAACGGCGTAGAGGGATGAATCTCTTGTTTTATTTAAACACAAGAAACAATGAATTTTCTTGGCAATCTATTTTTTCTTTTATCAAAACTTTCAATAATTGATTTTCAGAAGCGGATATTTCTTAGTAAACATCAGAGTACTTTACACGTAATATATTCATAAACAAACACAAGACGGTTCATTACACAACAACCTCTATATACAACTTCTTACAACATATATACATCTTATATACATGACAATGTATCATATATAAATAAATTCCCCTAACTATTGCTACAAGTATGTACACTTCGTATTCGCAGTAATACATTCAGAGGTAATCCTCTTGGCGTCCGAGGTATTACTCCTCTCCTGCTTTTTTAATATGCGCCAAATAACAAATTTCTTAGTCAACCCAATCTGTGGACTCCTCATAAATCAATGTGTCGTCGCGTTCGCGTTTCAGCCTCCAATTATTTGGCTTCCTCAGGACGGGGATTACAGTCTATCTACAAAATAATAAACATCAGATATCAAGGACTATTCAGATTTTTCTATCCCTTATTTGCCCATGCAGTGCTCGGAAGGAATCCACACGGTCAGTGAATAAAAAGGGAAAAACTTATATCTACCTTAACAAACGAATCAAGACTTAACAAATCACACCGGTGAAGCACCATAAATATAAAATTCTCATCAGTGAGTATAGCCCTATTCAATATTCAAACCCATGCATGTATCGGTGCATGCTAATGATTATAATACACCCAAGCCAAAATGCCACAATTTGTGTGTGCCGCCTACCCTGTACCTGTATTTAATCCGAGCGAGTCCCTCTGAAGGGGCAGCTCTAGGTTAGTATTTCCATCTCGGTGCCTGTAATAGTACATAATGATGTTAGTGATGGTACCAGGTCACGTTCTTACTCGTATTATGCCAAAGCTGGGGCGCTACTTCTCAATTACCTTTATATGTTTGCTTAAGTAAAAGGTCGCCTACTTCTCGTCCATTCAGTCTCCGCAACGTCTTCCACTGTAAGACAAACGCAAGTCTAACTATAGGGAACGGTTCGTATTAATATAAAACACTGCCTCGCGGCTCCTAGCCTTCATAACAATATTGAGGTCGCATAATCGGCAGATGCCGTTCTCACAAAAGAGGACTGGTCTAATCAATTAAGTACGCTGCCTCTAAGTTGCCCGTCTTCGTCACGATTATGGCATAGCCTGGTACACACTTACATGATAATCGTGGCGATATCTCGTCATTCAATCCAACGCTTCTTGCAAACGCTGAAAACCGCATGGGCTGCTGCACTAACCTCGGGCGTATAACCGTACGCGTGCGTCAAGTGCGTAATAGAATTACGTTGATTCATTAGAGGTAAAAAGAGGACTAGTCTCTACCTGACACTCTCAAGGTCCCGCAACCAGGACCTAACTGTACAGACTGGGGTTGCTCAAGCGCGGTCAATAAGCGTCACAAGATCTACCCTTCTAATCCATGATGAACTGGGGCTACTATTTTTAGATCGAAAATATCCTCAACGTTTAGATCACTTAAGTGTATAAAAACACACGCTTCACGGGATAACTACGTAATACACCTCTCCTAAATCTAAAGTGAGTCCCCCATGGTTAGCTATGTACGTGCACCACTTCCCGTATTTCCATTATTTCATGCTGCCCATATATTCTAAAAATGGAGCCTCCATAGTATGTTTCTATACTCTCACATATCATCTTGGCAATTAATTCCTGTTCCAAACAAGAGACGGACACCAGGAAGGACAACCCTCGGAGAGGGATATTCTCATTATGTCGATAACCAAATTGCCCCACAACTATATTCCCACCCTAGAACTATTCCAAGGCACTGCATGATCAAACAGCCGGGCTTACATTCTCACCAGGATTCATGGCATTAATCCCATAGTTCTTCATCTCTATTACTGAACAAAAACGATCAAGACCGAACACTTCGGGCCACATTAACATTCCCAAATATAGCGTACACGATGGTAATCGACGCAGCATCTTCGTGTGCATTTCTTAAATCAAGGCCCATAGTTCGTCTCTCTAATTTAACCCCTCTATGGCAGTGTGATATCTTTCGATGAGGCGAGCTTCTATGCGATTAAGCCTCATTTCTACTTCTACCTTGTTGTTCGCCTTAATTACAGCAAGAACTGTCCACTCTATGTCATTCTCACTATGACCAGCTTCAACATAATGTTGTACCAGGGGTGCTCCCTGTGTTCTGCATCTGATACGAGATTTGTGTTGTAGAATTCGCAATTTCACCATCTGGGTGGTCTGCCCAATATACATTTTCCCACAGGGGCAAGTCAAAGCGTACACCACATTTTTGGTGTTGCAGTTCGAAAATGCTTGAATCACATGTTCCTTATTGTTAATCAACAAGCTTTTAGTGTCACTCGTGCTTGCACACGCCACACAATTATTGCATCGGTAATGCCCTATTGTAGCGGGTAAGCCAAGTAAGGATCTTGTATCTTTTTTCATTATTGGCTCCCGCATGGCTCTCACCAGATGCTGTCGTAAGTTTTTACCTTTCTTAAAAGCGAACAAGGGTTTCGGTATATAGAACTGTTCAATTAACCTCCAATTTCCCTAAATTATATTTTTAACTTTGTTGGCTTTGGGGTTGAATGTTAATACACATGTCATACATTCGGTCTTTTCATGTATTTTAGGTGCTAATAAATTCTCCCTAGGTGTAAACCAGGCCCTTGAGTGCAGCTCTTACTAGTTTCTTTGGGTATCCTCTTGCACACAATTTTTCTTGTAATTTATTTGCGTTTTCAAAATAGTCATCTTTCTGGCTACAGTTACGTCTTATTCTTAGGAACTGTCCGTAGGGCAGGTTTTCTTTCAAACTTCTTGGGTGCCCTGATGTAAATTCTAATAGGGTATTTCTATCTGTTGGCTTTGTATAGAGACTCACTTCCAATTCCCCTTCATTATCCAAAATCCATACATCAAGGAAACTGATTCGTGTGTTGCTGGCATTCTTGGTAAATTTCAAATCAGGTGTACGTTCATTCAGGCAGTCATGAAATGTATCTAATTCGTCTGTTACCACTCCAAATGAGAAAAATGTTGTCAATGAAACGCACCCACTTATCGATCTTATGGTAGAAAGGTGGTGTTTCATTGAAGACATAAAGTTTCTCAAATTGGTCCATCACCAGGTTCGCTATTTCGGGTGCAAAGCAACAACCCATGGCCACGCCCTTTATTTGAAGGAACAGCTCATTTTTTAACGTAAAAAAATTACTTTTCAAACAAATTCTTGCTAACTCTAAAAGGAATTCTGTAGGGACCTGGTGTGGTCTAGTTCTTTGGTTTAAAATCAGTTCCATAACTATGAGGGCCTCATCTTGAGGTATGTTGGTATAGAGGCTTTCAATATCAAAGGAGACCAACAGCTGCTGGTCTCCATTGAAAGCCACATGTTCTATTTTTGAGATGAGGTCCATCATGTCTCGAACATACGCCCTAGTGGTACTTACAAATGGTTTAAGGAAAGTGTCTATATACTTGGCCAATGGTTCGAGTATCGATCCACAAGAAGAAATAATGGGGCGGCCAGGAGGATTACTAACGTTTTTGTGTACTTTCGGAAGTACATAAATCAGTGGTACTTTTTGTTTTGTCAAGTTCAGATATTCATACTCTTTTTTACATAGATACCCACTGTCTAAAGCTTTAGTTGTTAAGTGCAGAATTTTGGCTTTCAGTGCCCCAGAGGGGTTATCAAAGACTTTGCGGTAGTGTAAAACGTTGTTCAACTGTCTATACACTTCTCTATCATAATCATCTGCATCCCACAAGACGATTCCTCCCCCCTTATCAGCTGGTTTTATAACTGTCTGGGGGTTATCCGTTAGATTTCTCAATGCCATTTGTTCAAATTTGGAGAAATTGGATTTAAACGTCAGATATTTGCTATTTAAACTATGTATTTCCCTTAATATCTGATTTTCGAACAATAAAATCTCTTCAGAGATCATCTCACTCTCTGGACAAAAGGAGGATTTGTTCTTTAATCCACTCACATTATATTCCTGTGTTTCGTTTTGTTGTGCAAAAAATACTTTCAATCTGATTTTGCGTAAAAATTGTAGTACTTCAGTCTTGGTATCTACTGGATTTTGTAGGACTATGGGAACAAATGATAGTCCCTTTTCTAGGACTCTCATTTCCCAAGGTGTCAACGTATGTTTAGATAGATTGTAAATAGGTATCATCAAATTTTTTGAATCGTTGGGCGAGTGATTAATGCTGCCTTCATTAGAGTCTACCGTCTGTATACTCGTTGGCGTGTTCGAAAGAAATTCTGTTCTGGTACTGGTTGGTGCATTTGTGTCCTCCATCCCCCTCTGAATCCACTCCCCCTGCGGGCGCCTCTGTCTAAAAAAGGTTGGGGGGTGTTTGGGTATTGGTAAAAGGGTTGGTAATATGCCCCTGTTCCCTGGTCTGAGTCAGAAGATGAGTCAGAGAAGGTCACAAATCTAGTACGTGACCTTCCTTTATAGGGTAAATTCAATGTACTCGGATTGTTGTTTTTGAAAAAATCTTTTAAGTAGGGATATACTTGTCCGTGTCTGTAATTGTTTATATCCCTACTTAGTTTAGATGTTTTGAACTCGACCAACGTTTTATTAATACTTTCCAAAAGTGCCTTAGCATCTGTAATAGTTAAATCGCTCGCAATTTCTTCCTCCAGTCTTTTTATGCTCAAAGTGTTGACCATGCTGCCAGTGTAGCTAATTTCTATGGGAAGTCAGAATCTGGGTAGTCAGTAATTGAGAATACAGGTCTCTCCGCCGTCCATATTCAAGGTAGCCCTCAGGTCTTCTCTGTGCCCCCATCAGCCGCTGGATTATTTTTTTATTTCCTAGTTGCCCTACGCCGACCAAAAGTTGCGGGTTGAACTTTTTCCTCTGAGCCCTGACTTCCATCATGTTCTCACATGTCTTAACTTGTTATTTCTGATTACTCGAGCCAGACTGTTTTTCCCGGTATCCTCCTTTCTTGTTCCCTGCTTGGCTGTGCTCACTTTCTGCTTCTTTACTCCTTTCTGTTGCTTCAGGCTCCTGTGTCCACCATCTTAGGTTAGTCCTAGGTTAGTCCTGGCTCAAAGTGGTGGGCGGGGGGCGGGCAAAAAAAATACCTTTCCTGAATGCTTGCCACATCGATGCTCTTCTGGCTCCACTGAAGGGAAAGGCTCCCAGATTGCCCTGCATCCTATCCTAATGCTGCTCTCATTCAGGAGAGCAGCGTCATGATTGGCCTGAGAGGCTTGGACTTATGCTTCCAGGGAGACTTTGCCTGCTATCTCCAACCTGGCAATGGAGCTCGGGTTCAGTGGGGTAACGATAATTGACGGGCCCCCATGCAAGGTACTTGGAGGGGCCCTCTCCGGACTCTATCAGGAGCTCAACGGCCAAAGTGCTGTGCTGAGGGGGCCCCCTGGACCTTGGGGGCCCCCCGCACTGCGGGGCTGTGGAGGCCTGTGTTACGCCCCTGCTCGGGTTGGAGACAGCTTTAGTGTGAATGACGGTTTGGCTGTCCTGAGACTAAACCCACATAGGCCCTGACAACAGTGCACCTACCTCTCCCCCTCGTGCCTGTCATCCCCATGGCATGCCCCCTAGACTCGATTCTATGGAGAAAAAGAAAACAAGAATAAACATGCTTTATTATCGTTTCATTTTTCAAGTTTTGCAGCTGCTGCTGCTGACGCGGGGGAAGTGATGCTCCTCTGCCCTAGCAGAAGAGCCGCCGCTGGCCACTGCTCCATCTCTTCTGTTTTCTTCTTCGATTTGCTTCAAAGCTTATAGCAATGCCCCTCCTCTTGACTGGACTACTGTAGGCCTCCTCCGCGATAGACGGACACATTTGCTTTATTCTGCAACTCTTCGATTTATTGATGTGTTGAAGCGGTATAATTTCCTTCCTACATAGCCGACAACTTGTTTAATTAATATGTCTTGTTTATTAAATATATCTTGTTATCTTTATATTAAATATATCTTGATTAATAAATATATACCAGCTTGTTTATTAAATATATGTGAGGTCGTTCACTAAAGGCGATGACATTTCTATGCAGGCATCAATAGTCTATTCTTCATATGGTCAGTACCACAGCCCATCTGGTGATTAATAATTTGTGAAAAAGCAGTAAACATATTTCAGTGTTAATACTTTCTTTCTGGCCATATGTCAAATCTGCTGACTTGCACGCAGTGTAAACTCTTAGTCTGCAGTCCTAATACTGCCATTGCTATTCATGAAGCTTGGGTAGCAGGGGTGTTACCGGGGTACCACAGAGCAATCTAGCAGTGGCAACTGTCACTCCCCTCTTGCTGCCTCTGAGTGATGCTAACTAGGGTAGCATAGGGCGAGTGAGCAAGAAGCCAACTTGGTCACAGTGTCTCTTCTGATGTGGAAACCGCTCGAGAAAGGTGCCTAAAAAGCACCTCAATCAGACACTCACCATCCCATCTAATCAAGATACTTCTTATTAAAACAGTGACGCCCGTAGCGTGTCTCCATCTGCATGCAGTGGATTAAATCATAAATCCCATCATTTCTCATTGATTGTGTCAATTTGAGAACACGTCATGTTGTCTGGGTAATATTAATAATTAGGACTTGTCATTGACTCTGTCATGAAACACTAAACTAATCAAGCATAGGAATACATTAATATGAACAGCCTATGCACAATAGAAATAGGTTATTAACATTTTTTATGGGGCCATATAAAATTATACAGCACTAATGGATACAGGGACGAATTAAAATCCCCTACTCTTCTGTCTATTTATATATTTGTTTTTGTATGCATTAATTGTTTTAACATATGTGACATATCTATTTTCAAACTGCATCATTGTATTACCTGTGCTAACATTGTTTTAGTACAGAAATACCTGCACAAAGGGCAAATACTCAAACACACTCGTGGAAACCAACAACACAAACAACTGGTGTGTCCTAAAAGGACAATTATTTCATTAAGAGATACGTTTACAACACCAGCGCAGATGGAGCTATTTTAATACTGCAGGCCTTCCTCACTAAGTGTAATAAATCCTTGTATAAGATAATTAATTGATAAACTTAATATTTTTACTAAAGAACCCAATCGCCGCAAAAATGCACGTTTTACTCAAACACCAACTTCTTAAATAGATAAATATTTGGTTCCTAAAAACAGCTCAATAATAGTGTGATCGTTAAAATAATTTCATCCTCTAAAAACTAATTATGCGGACTCCTTGAATGACAGGTATTGCAGGACATAGATAAGGGAACATTTTTGCTTTTGAAAAAACCTTCCAGGAAAGATTTTTTTTTTTTTTTTTTAAGAAGCAACTTGTAAAATGAATAAAAATAAGTGTCAAACTTCTTTTTTTCAAGCAACTTGGAAAACTAATTTAAAAAAGTGTCAAAGTTCTAAAGAAGTAAAAGACTTCTTTCAGTTGCATTAAGCAAGCATGGTCCCTATCTCAGTGAACATGAGTGAATGTGAAGGAGGAATCATTGGAGTTAAGTAGGCATTGAGGAGTTGCGTAGAAGAGGAAAACCTAAAAAGGTTAAGGAGGGGACGTGATGTTGCTCGAGACAGGAATACCTTGAAGAAGGTGGCCAATGGGTTGGAGGCATTTGTTGTGAAGCTGGTAACTCAGGACAGATTCCTACGCCATGAAATTAATTCATCTGTTTAAATTTAATTGCGGGGGTCTAGTAATAGTCGAACTGCATAAAACAGAAAGGTAAATCAAAGTGCACACTAGTAAATTGTACATCTGGTTTGGCCCAAAAAAGTAGCGCAACCACTGTAAAACCCATTGCCAAATTAAGCATTGTCCCCAGTGCGCAATAAGAAACATTTTCTTGAATTTTACTAAGGGTATGTTGTGCTCTTGCAACCATATTCACTTTTCTCAAAAGAGCAGTACATTAAAGTGAATGTTTCAAAGTTTTGAAGGCAGTGTGAACATGCTTCCAGAAATGTTACTAGGCTATGTGACTACAGTTATTAGTTTCTAGGCTAGAAGGGATCTAAGCCTTAATCTAGAGTATTAAAAACAAGAAGGAAATAAACAACATTAATGAGTGTTCACCTGAAAACCAATTGGACTGATTACACAAGTTTTACAACGTCCTTAATAGACCCCAATGTTCCTAAATGGATGTTCTTTATTTTAAATTAACTATCTTTGACTAATGACCCAATGTTTACAAAAAAAGTCCTACAGCACTAGTGTATAAATTAAGGTTATCTTGGTTGTTTTTTTGGATGTCTATTACCATATAATAACTCCTGCAGATTGGTAATAATATGGAACTCCCATATATCTGACATCAAAGAACACAACCTAGACTCACTCTTAATCACTGTTACAGGTAGTGGTGGGTGATCATTTTAGCAGGGAGGTTCGCAGACGAGACACACATACACACTCATATCCATGCATTCACACATGCGCACACACATACGTTCCCAACTCCCAAATATTAATGCAAGCACGTACCAAACATTTAAAACAAAAGGCACACTTATTTGTGCAGCTCTGCGAAAGAGATCCAAGGAGGGTTGGTACTGCTGCTTTCTCCAGCTATTGAAGTGTGGCAGCATTCCGTACCTCGTCAGAGAATGGGATGCCATCAGTGACACTTGCTGACCCCACCCCACTCTGTGACGAAATGTCAGTGGCAATTAAGGGCTTAAAACAAAAGCACCCGGGTCGGACCTGAGGCTATCAGTGATGCTCCCCCTTTTCACTGGAGAGGGGGAATGGGGGGAGGACCTCGAGGCGCTTGGTGAGGGAAAATAAATCATGCTAATAGGAACTCTGACATCTTCAGCTTGGCCAAGTTCAGCTCGGGCAGCCACAAGCCTGCACGTTTAGCGCATGTCTACCTCCTGGCTGCCTGTCCTGAAAATAAGGTGTCAGGCTGACCTTTGCTCCTCCTGACAAACACTTTAATTGTTGGGCAAAAGGTGAGGGGTGTGGCCCCTCCGCCCATTTGAGATGGGTTGCGGCTTGTTACAGGATCACTTCCACCTTTACACAATCCTTGGCTTTCTCATCCCTGCTGGTTACGGCAGCCAAACTATGTATCAAGCTTGTAAGGTAAGAGGTCTTGCCTACCTCAACATGTCTTTCTGGTCTGGCACCCTTAGTCAGCCAGCAAACGTGCAAGTGACTCAAACTCCTACTTTACCGCTTCCCATTCTCAGCATCTTAAATAGCCTCCTTTAGTCTCCTTTACTGATTAAATACACAACATTAAATTTACAGAAGAAATTTTATCACTTCATTCTGCACATTCACACTACTTTCCTTTAAGACTTATCCTATTCCTTAATTGAAGCAAAAAGGTAACAATGGACATAAAGCAGCAGGATCCACACCCACCCACTCTGAAGGCACCACGTTTGTCCAACGCACAAGCACCAGACCAGGCCGCCAAAATTGGAACAGGATCAATGACAAGGGGCTGGAACACCACTCAACACCCACCGACCCAAAGCCATTAAGAATTTCAACAATTGGTTCACCTCCTGTTCTGTGTCCCTAGCCTGCTCAAATATAGCACTACAAGAAGATTCCAACCCCAGGTGAGTTGGTACACAGAGGAACTCAGACTGATGAAATAGCCCTGCAACCAACTGGAACACAGACAGAGAATAGGCCAAGCCATTGCATACAGGAGCACATTGAAATCTGCCCTAAAACACTACCACCAAATGATCTGGACCAGCAAATGTGCTATTGTGGTGGATCTCAACAATGCCAGCACCAACAGAAGTAGAGGAATCTTCACCATTGTGAAAGATTTCACCTCACCATCGGCCGCCTCCAACTCAATCACCCCCTCGCAAGACCTCTGCAACAATCTCTCTCAATTTTATAGCAACAAAATAACTGCCATTTACAGCAACTAAAGCCCACAGCTGGACCAGAGAGACCTCACCAAACACCTCACAATCTTGTCCAAAGAACCAGTGCTAACCACATGGCCTGTCATCACCTCAGAAAAAACCTCTACTACCATGAAGCCCATCCACTCCAAGACCCCATCGGATACCTGCCACCACCAATTCTACTCCAGAGGACTGCAACCCATCAGCGCCATGCTGGCACCCAATTTGAATGCCTCCACTTCTTCTGTGACCTTCTCAGATGCTTCAAAACATGCAACTGTGTTCCCATTGCTGAAGAAACCCTCTGTGGACCCTTCAGTGTTTGCCAACTACCGATCAATCTCCCTGCTATCATTCTTTGCCAAGGTCTTTGAGAAAATCATTAACGGACACTGCACCTACCTAAATGACCACCAACTCCTCAACACCACTCTGTCTGTTTTCATTGCCACCATGGATTACATCTGCATGACTTTGGACAGAGGAGACAAGGCCGCCCTCATCCTCCTGGACCTCTCAGGAGGACTGTTTTCTGTGGAAGCACACATCTGCCCAATCAAAATGTGTACTCCTGACTCCCAACATGTGTGTGGAGCCAAAGTCCCTATTTTGGTGATTATGTTCTGTCATCATCATCAACTTTAAACATCAACAAAACTTCACCAGAATACAAATTTGTGTTACAGTTCAACCAGGGTAGTCTAATTACAGGGTAGAAATTTGTGAGTCTCGATGCCAAGATTAGTCATAGCTTGACCTAAGCCTAACAGCAACCCGTAAGAAACTAAGCGTGTACAAAAACTGTCATTAGAGGGGAGTTGTAAAAAGATAAGAGCTGGTCTCATTCTCCTAAAACAAGCCTTTTTTAGGAATGGGGATAATAAATAACTTTCTGGGAACCGCATAAAAAATACAAAACATTAAAAAGTGTATCATGTCCTGAGGAGACTGACCGTCGCAGCCACAGGGCATGAGGCACTGCCCTCTATGAGCACCACGTGGTTGTGCCAGGAAATAGTGAAAAAGATCAAGCTGAAATCTAGTCAGTAAAAAGCGATCATGAATGCTTTCAAGTCCCTTAAGATATGGTTCGGTGGTTGGTACAGTTTTGAATGCAATGTACCTCTGCACACTGGGCTTACACAGCTCTGTTTCCTCTCAATCACAGCAGCTCTTGCTAAAAAAACACTCATTAGCCCAGGCAAAGTCCCGCTTGCATATAAACTTGGGGTTATCAAATAGTTCTGCCCTACCTAGCCTAGAAAGGCCTGCTCTTATATGCAGAAACCATCGGATGCGCGTGACGTGGTCAAGGGAGAGACAATCCTTTAATTTTTTTATTTTTTATTTTTTTTATTTCATGCTCGTAAATACATACAGACAGACTGGAGACAGGCAACATTTAGGCAAATGAAAATACAAGCAAAGAAAGTATAGCTTTTGTTAATCAAATTCACAGATCCAGTCGTTGAGTGGTCTCCAAATCTTGAGTCCCTTAATTCTTCCTTTTTTCCCTTTTCGCATATACAGGGCCTTCTCCAAATTAAATATATGGAGCATACGCATTTTCCATTGGCCAAAAGTAGGTGGTAGGGGATCTAGCCTCGAGGAGGCAATACATAATCTAAGTACTGACATAGCAATAAATATGAACTCCATGCTATTATCCATTGGTGTGGATACACCCAAAAGCATAAGTTGGGGGGTTAGCAAAAAATTTCTATTCAGAACATATTGTAAAAATATTGTAACCTCCTGTCCTAAATTATCCAAAGACGGGCACGTAGAAAAGATATGGACCAAATCCACCCCCAGAGTATTACATCTAAAACAGTGGGTACCCTTCGTGCCACCCCATTTAACAATTTTTGAAGGGGTTATATAGAGATCGAAAAAAGTCTTATAGCATTGAGCCCTAAGATTTGCTGTAGTTAGTACAGTGTTGGCGAGGCCAACAGCTCTTTCCAACCCTGAGTCTATAATCTCAAGCCTTTCCTGCCATTTTATAGAATGTTTCTCGATATCATCAGAAATCCCTTCAAGAAAAATGTTATAAAGTACAGAAATTGAAGGAGGAAAGTCGCTGGTGATAACCTCCAGCAGGGGTATCACAGAATAGCCTTTTACGCCACCTCTTTTTTTAGTTATAAGATCCCTCAGTTGTAGAAATTTAAAAAAATCTCTATTACTGAAATTAAATCTATTTTTAATTATTTCAAATGCAGCTGGTTGATCGCCAACCAGCAAATCGGAAATTCTGCAAACCCCTGCCTTGATCCATCTTGCAAAACATCCGTCAGAAAGTGTTGCAGAGAACTGAGGATTATCCAAGAATGGGGTATATCTGCTAAACTTACCCAAACCAAGTTTATTTCTAACATGAGTCCAGTTTTTATATGCTGTAATCAAGATCTTAAATCGTGTCTTTTTGAAATAACTAGGCTCATATATTTTTAATAAGCATCCTCTGGCATCCTGACCCAATAAGATCTCAAATATGGAAGGGACATCTTTCAAAATCGGAGAGGCATTTTTATCTGCTCGAAATAGAGGCCAATAATATTTAAATGATGCTGCTAAATAATACAATCTAATATCGGGTAATCCTAGTCCTCCTCTTTCCGCTGGGAGAATTAAAAAACAATTTGCGCGACGTATTTTTTTAAAAGACCAAATAAACCTAGCGACCTCGCGATTGATCTGAAGAAACCAGGTATTATGGATTTCTAAAGGTATTGTACGAAAAATATATAGAAGCTTTGGAAGGACAATCATTTTGATCAGGTTGCATCTCCCTATGATAGATAGCTTCAAATTATCCCAACGACCCATATCCTTTTTAATTTTAGAAATAATAGGGGTAAGGTTAGCATCTACTATTTCCTTCGTTTGGGCCTTTTCTCTAATCCCTAGATATATTGCCTCCTCTACAATTCTTTCATCCATATGGGCCAAATGTTTGTTTACTAGAATCTGAGTTTTACCCCTGTTAAGCTTATAACCAGATACTCTACCAAATTTTTCTGCCAAAGTTTCAACTTCAACCAGCGTATTAGATAATTCCGAAGTCACAATTGCGACGTCGTCTGCATATGCTAAAATTTTCGTTGAAGAATTATTCAGAATAAAAGGGGATATGTTCCCCGAAGCTTCCAGGGCCCTAATAAAGGGATCCATATATAGCGCATATAGCAGAGGGGAAGATGGGCAGCCTTGCCTTGTCCCTCTTTCTATGAAAAAGGGTTCGGAGAGACAACCCATAATCTGGACCTGTGCTACTGGTTTATAATATAGAGCCTGGATTGCCCTGATAAAGCCTTCTTCTAGATTATTTGCTTCTAAGCATTTCCAAAGATAGGACCAAGAGACACGGTCGAACGCCTTTTCAGCATCTAGAAATGCAACCGCTAAGGGAAGCTTTGTAACATCAGAGGCGTCCAGTAATGTAATAAGTCTTCTAATGTGATCCTCAGTCCCCCTTCCCTGGATAAATCCATGTTGCCATCGAGAAACAAGATGTACCATAACTCTATTAAGACGTGAGGCAAAGATCTTAGAGTATAGTTTAGTATCACTATTTAAAAGAGTGATAGGTCTATAAGAGCCCATATTTAGCGGATCCTTCTCCTTCTTTAGAAATACAACAATGTTTGCGAGCCCCCAAGACATCGGTGGGACCGCTCCAGCTTTAACAGAGTTAAAGAGAACTAAGAGTTCCCTTTGTAACTCCTTAAAGAAAGTTTTATAAAACTCTAAGGGTATACCATCTATACCCATAGCTTTACCGGATGGTAAATCGAATAATGCTTTCTTTAATTCCTGATGCGAGATCTCTAAATCAAGATGAGATGCCTCCTCTTCTGATAATTTTAGTTTGGGAAGAAAAAGAGGATCACAAATTATGTCCAAAGAAGTGTCTGCTGTATATAAAGCTCTATAGTAATCTTTAAATGAATCTCTAATTTCTTTCTCATCTGAAATTATGTCACCATTAATATTTCTAACTTGATGTATATGTCGGGTGGATATCTGTTGCCTGGTTTTAACTGCAAGTAAACGCCCAACCGTCTCGCTATATTCATAGCAGTCCTGCTTTCTAGCTAAATAGATACCAGCTTGCTTATTTAGGTACAAATCGCTTAAAGCCGATTTAGTTACAGAAATTGAATCCCGAGTTCCTGTTAATTCAGACTTATTTCCTACTTTAGTTATTAATTCGGTTTCCAGAAGGGAAAGTTTCTGATAATAATTCTTGACTTGCGAGATATGTTTCTTCTTTTTAGATACACCAAAGCTAATAGTTTCTCCTCGTATCGAGGCCTTAAATGTATCCCAGATAATCCCTGGGGATGCAGTACCAGTATTAATCCTAAAAAATTCCCCTATTCTAATTCTGATATGATCTCTATAATCTTTATCTGAGAGAATGGCCCTTTCAAATGTCCATTTTTTCACTATATTACCTATACCATCCAGGGGAATTTGGAGAACCAAGGGATTATGATCTGATAGTACCCTTGGATATAATTCAATTTTTGCTTCCTTTAATAAAAGAGGGGAAACTAAGAAGTAATCGAGCCTGGCAAATTTCTGATGGGGAGCAGAATAATAGGTAAATCCCAACTCCGAACCTCTTAATTTAGGCCAAGCATCGATAAGCCCCAGGTCGATTATCAGGTCGTTGAATGCTTTACGTATTTGTGGTTTACGTTCTGAGGTCACTGTACTATCTGTCCCTTTGGCACCATTGATGTTTAAATCCCCACATAGAACATAGGGCGCTGGCCATGATGGAAGCTCCATTGCGATATATCTCAAAACTGACGGATCATCTAATACAGGAGAATATATTGAAGCTAAAGTAAACGCGCTTGATCCACATTTAATGATCATTAGGGTCCATCTACCCAGCTTATCCGCAGCCTTTCTATCACATCTAATACTGCTATTTCTGGATAGTACAGCAACACCCTTTGTCCTGCAATCCTGTGTAGTATGAACAAGTCTTTTAAACCCCAGACTATCTAATAAATTGCTATCTCTACTAGCTATATGTGTCTCTTGCAGACATAGCAGATCTATATTAAAAAATTTAAGATCTTCTTGAAGTTTTCTTCTTTTGTTTTTGTCATTAAGTCCACAGATATTAATAGAAGCTACACGAATAACCGAACTAGCCATCAATTAATGATTTTCTCAAGCATCTATCTGTCGCTAGCTGTACAAAGCTAAAAATATTTGTATCAATTATGTCAAAAACGAGCATTTCTTTTTTTTTTTTGCCAACCCACCCAAACCCCCCCAGTCTCCCCTCCCCCCACTCCCCGGCAACACCACCCAACCCACTCAGCAATGTGGTCTCGTCCGAGACCTCATTCCCCCCCTGACCCCCCCTCCCCATCAGCGAGGCATTAGGACCAATGGTCCCAAGGATGTGGAGAGCCGAGCTGTCCCGGACCATCCAGCAGTGATAGAATGAGTATACATACTTGAAAAATAACATTTAGCAGATTTCAGAGAAGTGATTTTATCTTGCTTAAAGCACAGAGCACACAACAGAAATATCAAAATTTTTATAAGGGGCGCAACCTTTTTCATAGATTTGCAAAGATTTATAGAGACAGTAGAAATAGCTTAGCTGCTGCTTCAGAGGTGAAGAACTTTGGATGCAGGACGGAGGCAAGATGGCGGCCGCTGACACGGCTGTGTGAGCTGTGCTTTTTGCCCCGGACCTGCCAGTGATGGAATGATGACGGGTTGACGGCGTACTGAAATTGATTTTTCTACCGCTCAGCGCTCCGATATGCTGAGGCTTTCCCTATATTCCCTAACTTTGTCCGTGGAAAGAAGACTTTGGTGGCAGGCTTGGCTCTCTGGACGGCGATGGTGGTGTAGCGGTGAATCGGCAACACTCCCCAGGATGCCGCAGAAGGCTGGGCGGGGCAGAGCCCGCAGAGCTGCAGAGAGCGGGATCATTGGAAATGCAGCTGCTGGCGGCTCGGCTGGCGGCTCGGCGCTTGGAGGGAACAATAAGGGAAATGTTCTAACCCCAGCGGAGAGAAACACTGAAGGGGGTAAGCGTATTGTTCCATTAGTCCCTACGATTTTCACAAAAAAGGGCAAGAAAAACGCTACCCCCTCACTTGCTAATTCTTTAAACAACATAGCTGGGCTCAGTGTTCCCTCGCAGGACATTGCTGTTAACGTTGAGAAAATGCCAGAGCATGATGTTGTAGATAACCCACTGACTGAGCCATTAAATACAGCCATGACTGAAAAATTAACTATAGGAGCAGCACTGGCTGTTGGAAATGGTGTAACTACTGGTGTACCGGATGGGAAAAAAGATAAAAAATATGGTTTATCAGGAGAAATAAATAATTTTATGAACACTCAGGCGCCTGTGGCTAATGTGTGTACTACAGTTTTAAAGCACCCAGCTAAGGCTTCACAGCAGGAGGGTGCTAAGGATTTGGACTCCGGCGATTTTTTTTTCTCTGTCTGGCTCATCTGATGATGAGTTCGATGTATCAGATAGCGAGGGTCCAATGGCAAAAACTAATGAATGCCAGGCAAGTCAGTGCCAAGAGGTTGAAAAGGAAAACCTGGTTGCTGAAAACTCGCAAACTGTTCGGAAAAAAAAAAAAAAAAGATAGCCACAGGGGCCCAATTACTCCTGAAGAAGAATTAGAGAAACTACAGTGGGATTACTCATTCACTCCTCAATTAGAAGATGCAAGCGGTAGCGCTATCAGTCCGCCAGGCGATCCTGAAAATGTTTCTCTGGCAGATATATTTCAAAGCATTAGAGCACATAGGGAAGAAACCAGAGCCGAAAGCCAAAGGGCTCAGGGGGCCTGTCGCAAATTGCAGAACACCGTGAGGCGTATAGAGAAATCCTGTGCTGAGTTTACGGCGCGCCTCACGGAGGCTGAAGGCAGAATCTCCAGCTTAGAGGATGAGCTAGTAGCCCAGAAAAGTACTACAGAGACTTTAAGCGCAGCAAAAAATGACATTGTCTGGAAACTAACAGATTTGGAGAACCGTTTGCATAGGAATAACCTACGTGTTATTGACATTCCGGAGGGATTGGAAGGATCTGACGTCCGTCGATTCATTATTGATCTATTTATCGAAGCTTTTCCTACCCTAAACCAATGGGACTGGAATTTAGAGATATTGCGGGCTCATAGATCTCCTTTTATTCAACGAGTTAGATCAAAGCAAGCACAGGGTTCTCCCCGTCCTAGAGCTATTTTAATCTCTCTCAATAATTTTCTTGCAAGAGAGGCCCTATATGATCTAGCCCGCCCTGATCGAAAAAAGATGGGTAAAGGGGTTGAGTTTTTTGTACGCCCAGATTATTGCCCAGTTACTGTCGAAACTAGATGGAAGCTGCGCCAGCTTATTACACCCTTTAATATTAAAGGCGCTCAAGCGTATCTTCTAAATCCTTCCAGACTAAAGATAGTGAGTAAGGATCGAGACAATCCTTTAAAATGTCTTTGCTAAGTGCGTTTTCTTGGTTAGCCCACAATGCTATTGGGCGGAAAGCCAATTCATCTAAGAGAAAGGGCATCCCCAGCTCTTCATTCACAACATAGGACGGGGTACTTTGCGGTACTGAGAGGACCCGTCTCATGAAAGTATTTTCAGCAGTTTGCAAAGCCTCCAACCCAATGTGACCCCATATCTTGCTCCCATAACTGACCTCTGAAATGCATTTCTCTTGACAAAAGGGCCCCTATTGGTTCCTCCCCGCACTCTGGAAGCAAAGTTAAAAACAGTTGCAGTCGCTTTGACCAGATCCCGAGTGAGTAAGGGGCCCCAACTTGGGGTGTCATCAAACACTACTCCCAGAAAGGAGAAGACATTTGTCTTAGGTATTAACAAGGTTCCTAACTTAAAGGTAGACTGCTTTGCTTTGCGAGATCCCACCTGCATGACAAAAGATTTGGTATAATTAACCGTTGGGTTCAAATTCCCCATAAAATGAACAAAAGAGTTCAACAGGAGTTGTAAACCCCTGGCTGTCCTCACCATGAGAACAGTATCATCTGCATATAGGAGGACCGGCAGGCTACGCTTACCCACCTGGGGGCAATCAGCTTTTGTGTCCAAAAGGGCCTTCTCCAGGGAATTGATGTATAAGTTAAAAATAAATGAGGCTAGTATGCACCACTAGCGTACCCCTCTCTTGATGTCAAATTTGCGGGTCGCTTTGAGGTCTTTTGAATAACGGACAGACGCTTTTGAGTCTCTGTGAAGGTCCCTAAGAAATAAAACAATATCCCTGTCAATGCCAAAAGAGGACATCAACTGCCACAGCTTCAATCTGTTTACACAGTCAAACGCTGAGGACAGGTCCATAAAGGCTAGGTGGATAGAGCTGGAGCGGGCTACGGTGTACTTATTCAGAACCATATACAGATTTAAACATTGATCCACCGGGTGGTAACCATATTGTAACTCGGCTAGAATGTTGTTTTCATCTGCCCAGGATTAAAGTCTATCCAGTACCGTATGACCCACCACCTTTACCTCAGAATCAAAAAGAGAGATTGGCCTGTAGCAAAGAGTGCTGTCCCAATCCCCTTTTTAAAGACCGGGAATATGGTTTCCACATATGCAATGTAAAGATCTGGGGGATCCCACCTGGACCCTGGGGCCTTATTTTTAGACAGTTCCATGATGCTGGCTCTTACCTCTTGTGTTGTAAAAACGACCTCCACCTTGCCTTCCACCCTTTCCTGCCCTTTAGTCAACAAGGTGTCCGACTGGAAGATACCCTTAAAATGATTTATCCAATCGTCCTCTGTAATGTTGGCATCCAGTAGGTTGCCGCTGTCTACAGCTAGGAAGGGACTGTTGATAATGCCCCAGAACTTTGAGCTATTGCTCAGTGTGCTGGCCTCTGCTAGATCGATCCAGGCCTCCTCCTTCAAGGCTGACTTACGGTTGGCTAGAGCAGCCTTGTAGGCTCTCCGGAGGCCTTCGACAACCACCTGGTCTCGAGGCCTGACTCCCAAGGCCTGTTTCAATATCCTGGATGCCTGGGAACACACAGAGTCAAACCATCTCTGTCCTAGGCTCTTGCAGCACCCACCTGGGGCCCGTAATAACTTTCCTATGGCACTGGACATACTTCTACATGCATCCCTAATATCCGATGCGGTGGCCTCACTAACATAACAGATGGCAAACTCTCTGTGACACTGGGTTAAAAGGGACTCATGAAGTTGCTTTGGTAACTAATTGCCCCCACTTTAATCTCCTCCCTGCTTCTACCACTTTTAAAGTACTCCTGACCCCTCCTTGATAGGTTTGTATGCTCGAGACCATCCTGTTGGGACACAAATTGGATTGGGGTCGCTATATACACACACCTTAACTGAAAAACCTGTGATCAGGGAATAAAAAGGTGTAGAAACAAAGATAAAATCCATAAAAGTCTCCCATCCTCCCCCGATAAAAGTAGGGGTGATGGTTTTCCCCGGGGGGCAGCTTATTCATGGCATATGTTAGATTGAATTCTTGCAAGATTGTATTAAGTGCAGTACCCTGAGGTGTATGTTCCATATGCAAGCCTGCTTGTCACGCGCAGCCCATAGCTTTCACCCCTCTCTGCCTATTATCTCCACACATGTGGATGTTAAAATCCCCAGTTAATTTTTTTTATGGTAACTCTGCCCTCTCAGATTGATGATATGGATTACAGACCCCAGCCGTGTTATATTACATTATTCCACGTGTGCAACTCCTGCATTGTAAAAATTTATCAGCAGGAATTTGCTGTTTCCGCTGGATATTAACATCACATGTAGAGTGGAGGAGGCATGGAGCGATGTGGCAGAGTTGCCATGGACTGCTACTGAAACAAAGGTAACAAGCCTCTCCTTGGCTCGTCCTAGACTAGATGGGGTAGCTGGTACGAAGAAGGTTTTGTAGCCTTCCAAATGGTAACTATTCTCCACAGTCCATGTTTCCTGGAGGCAAATAACATTGAAACGTTTAACAAGGAGTAACCATTCAGGGTCCTCCATCTTACTCGCAAGCCCTGCAATGTTCCAGGAAAGAAATGTACACCCTTCACGCTCTTTAAATACCTGGTCCAAAGGCCATGCCTTCCCCTGAGGTATAGGTGTATCAAGGTCCTGAAAACCAGCACACCGTCAATCACACCCTTCCAATGAACTCAGGGGGGCAAGCCTATTTACTAAGCTTACTCCTGTGGTCACCTCCATTTGACTCCTGTATCCCACCTCTTGACACTGCTCCTGTTGATACCCTGGTTGGTAATTTCGGGGCCTGTAAAAGTAGCCCAGCAGGAGTGCCAGAATTGCTGAGTTCCAACACCTGTAGTTGGTTTGCATGACTGTACTTAAAAATTAATTTACCATAAAAGAATTGTTAAAATTAATGACAACACAGTCCCCTGCCCAGGCTTTTATGGCACTACGCACCCATTGTGTTCCACGCACCATAATAATTTGGTTTTCCACCGTAGGCCCTAGAGCAATATTTGAATTTAGCCAATGCAACACCTTGTTCTTCAATTTGACAGAAGGTACATTGGCTAAAATCATGACAAGCGGGGTAGACTCTGGTGGGAGGTGAACGACCACATACTAGGGGGAGAATTATTCAGATCCCCTGTGAGCATGCCTTCCCGCCCTTCATCAGAGCTGTAGAAACCACCTGCTTTGGATCCCTAAGCTTGGTGAAACTGAGAGAATTTTGGGTTCAAGAGACTCTCCTCCTCTGCAATTATCTTGTCGGGCCAAAAGATCATTACTGTTCACGGATGATACTATCATATCAGAGCAAGCTTTAGCTACAGCATGACTTGACTGCTCCGTGATGGTCTCAGCTCTAGCGCCAGTCCCCATGGCAATCCCATAGAAGCTATCAAAAAATGCCTTTGCTTTGGCCTTTGGGGAAGGGGGGCTTATAACGGAGGGGTACAGCCCCTTTGCAATAAGGCAGTCAATATGGATGGATTGTTTTCCAGCACGATAATCGAAGTAAAATAGGGTCAAATTTGGTGTCCAGTGCTGACAGCAGGCCTGCTTTGAACATGTCGAACCAAATGGTGTCCAAGTTGGGCCCTACTTGGGGCACTGCTAAGTTTAAGTGTGGGCCAGTGTTCTATCTGCATTTACAAGTACCCCCCATTGGAGGGTGCTTCCTCTTTGCACCCCCCACTCTCGTCCCAGCACTAGGGTTCACACCAGAACTTGCCCTAGGGGCTGCTTACTGGGTGCTATCCTGTTTCGACACCTCTGCCGTAGGAGGGGAAATAGCCCCAACCTGATCTTGTACCATGTCCATCAGTCCTACACAAAGTGTCTGTGCCTGAACTTGGGAGCCTTCTTGTAGGGCTGCAACTGAACCCTATTGGTTGGGAGGATGGGTGAATGGGGCAATTGCCTGGTGATCTCCTTATCCAGGACCCCAACAGCTCGCCGCAGAAAAGCGTCCATAGTGCTCACTGTATTAGAGTGATCTGTAGATGTAGGTCCTGCCGCCCCCCCTATGTTTTCCCATTGCGGAAATGCTTAAATGCTTGAATCCGAAAGTGCCCTGTCTGTTCTAACAGACGCCAACAACTGCCAAAATATCTTAATGGAGGAGATGAAATTGTTACGGTCCACAAAATCCACAAAGCCCCACAGTCACAAGTAAAGCTGCTAATATAACGGGAACCGTAAAGCCAACAAGATCAGCGAGGAGCCCATGCACTGGAAAAAAAAGAAGACGGTACTCTTACCTACAGTCCGACTGAGTGCAAGTCCTGGCCCAGCTGGAAGCTCCAAAGATCCAAATAATTCTTTTGTGATCGGAAGCAGTAGTCCAAAACCCAATTCCGTGGTTCAGGTTGAAGATAAAGGTGTAAAAGCCAAGAGGGGGGCCCAGCCTCCTCCAGGCTCTGACGGGCACGGAGAGGCACGCCCTTGACCCCGGCTTTGCTGTCCCACGTCGCGGGAGATGAGCAGCACCTTTACTGTGCGCGGCGCGGGTCTGCTGGGGCAAACTCCTCCTCCCCCTCCTTGTGGCTCAGCGGACACTGGGAGTTTGAGTCCCGGGGAAAAACAGCGTTGAAGGAATGCTGGTAAAGCGTTATGTTCTGTCAAGCCTGGCCATAAAAAGTTAACTGTTATTGCCTTTACTCTCTGGTTAGTAAAAAAGTATCAAACATGATGTTGGGTGGCTGTTGGTTCTCAACTGTGGTTCCGGAAGTTGAGGCATTAACAATAAGGACTACCTCTAACAAGCAGCACTGCTGCAAGTCATGCAAAATTAATTGTTTCTTACATACTGTTTCATTTCTTTAATAGCATAATTTATAGTCCGGGGGATGATCTATTCACCCAACAAGGCAGCAGAGGCCCCTCATACTACTCACCATACTGTAAGATCTGTGCTGGTTTGCCAAGGATCTTTTTTTCAAACATTTCATGGAAAAAAGAATGCCAGCAAGCCCCATGTCTCAGGCCCACAGTGTTACTGTTTCAGCAAGACCAAAATGAAATATACCTGACATACTGGAAATATTCTTCTAATATGTTGAGGAAATAGTGTTTTACTCCATAGATGGTCTGACAGCCCACTCTAAATAAGACAGCAGTTCCACTTCTTTAACACTGGTAAATCTATTGTAGGTTAGCCAACAGTTTGCAATTGTAGAACCAGGGGAGACTCTCCCACCTGAAACCAAATGGGTCCCCTGCCTCTAAATGAGGCAGAAGAAGTGAGGGTTAGGCAGATGTACCACATCCTCAAACCGTAAATAACCTCCTGAATTGTTTATTGTACATTAAACCTCCTTTGAAAAAAAAACTATGTATCTGGCTGATTTTATTCTGTAGTCTCTTGCTCTTGTTTTAGAACTAATTGGCGAAAACATTCAAAGATGGAAAACTAAAAAAATTGAACTTAGTTAATGATCTTTAAAGTTTCATTGAGGATCTCTAAAGAAAGGCTGCTGTATGCTAGTCTGTGCATGCAAATTGTCACATTAAGCTACTCAGAACAAGTGCTGATTAAAATTCCATAATTTTGTGCAAATGTCATACATTTTAGCTAATTACTCAGCGATTCCGACAATGATTCCTTTGTTTCTATTTTACTTCCTACTCTCCTTGCTCCTGTAAATTAGATATCCGCCAGATATGGAAAGATCTCTGCCTTTGCTTGTGAAGTTCTCTTTTAATCTTTGAAGTACTCTCTGACGCGAAAGCTCTTAAAATGAATGAAAAGAAAATTAATTGGATCACACTTTCTTTTTTGGCACTATGTAATGCGTGATTGTGACATGGATCAAGGTCTGTCTTAAAGATAATTAAATGAGTATTCCCATTGTGTGAACTGACAAAACAGTGAATATTGCAATTTGAGATTATTTTGAAGTAAAAATTGACTATTACTTAATGGCTGTGCTTAACCCATTCTTAAATGATAGTAAAGCCTATGGCTGCCACTTGGCACTTAAGTCTAATAAGCCAAAATTAGGAGATTGTTGAAGGGGGCCTTGGCGGGTAAGATCTGTACCTGTAACACTTGACAGGTGTCTTCACCAGAATAAGTTTAGAGTCATCTCTTACATTTATGGCAGGCTGAACATTTTATCGCTTGTCATCGATTAGTCCTGGTAGAAGGTATGAAGTGTAAATTAACATGTTTGTCTAGAACGGCTGTCCCGTGGACAGTCTTTTCTCTAAGCCTGTGCAGTGCAACAGGATACCATTGGAAATCATTTCCAGTCACTGTAGTGGTTGGCCAGGGGACATTGTAATCGATCAGACAACAATGGTTCACTATAGACTTATTTGCCACTCTAAATCAAACAATTTGTGGGCATAGCTACTATCTGCTACAGAAACATAAATCGAGCCTAAGTGTTATATAATGTCAATCATATTTCAGAATGATTGTAAAACCAACCATCTGGTTTTCAATAAAATGTATACACAAGAAGAAAAATCCATAAATGTAAAGAATAAAGTGCTCAAATGGTGAAGGTGCAATGTGAATTGAAGAGTTACATGTGCTTATAAATTAAGTTAAAAAGACGTATGACTCAACAAAAAAAGGTTTGGTCAGTCAGTCATGGATCTGTAGTCCAAGGCTTCTCGACCTCTAATCTGGGTAAACCACAGGACAATGGAAATCAATAAATCGTAATGGTTTGTACAAAGTTATGAGTAAGTTTGGAAATCAGTTTTGCGCTTACCAGAGCATCCAGTGTGGAGGTAGGAAATCCCACTGGTGGTCATCTTAATGCGCCAAGGATATGAATCTCTAAAAAGGAGAGTCATAACCAATATGGGTCCAAGAAGGGGGGATTAGGATGCAGGGTTGCATAGAGTAGGTTCTTACTTTGGAGCACCGTGTTGACTTGCTCTTTATAAGTAGGAAACAGATTGTACTCGACTTAAACGAGGATGGATAAGCACATAAGTCAGTCAGAAAATTAATAAAAATATCACTGATGATCTGGGGGATCTAGATTATCCTCCAGACAGCAGCAGGAGGTATGCAACAAAGTGAACTTGCATCCAAAATATGTGGAGGTATCAGAGGAACTTCGATACCCTGCCGTAAAATCATTTGAGAGGTCAGGGGATAAACTGCACTCCAGCAGGAAGTAACCTGTAGCAAATAACGTCCAGGCTTTTCAGTGACTATAGGGCCCCAGGAGGTGGGGGTGTTGGAAGCTTTGAAGCACGCTACTGTTGAGTGAATCAAGGAAGTGCCTGTGAGTCTGCCAGGGGCTCAAATGGGACAGCACGCTTCCAGGTTCCGAAACAACTAGAATGAGACATTCCTTGGCTACCCGCAGGGAGCACGTGGCAAGAGCCTGACAACAATCGAGACGCACAGGAGTAGTCTATGAACCAGGAAGGGGCATCACAGGTTGGAACAATTTGAAAATAAGAAATATAAGGACTGTGAAGATAGTTTACAATAATAAGTATAATACCATGTGAGTTATAACAGTTATAAGGATAGAAACCTAATACCATCTGAGAGATAACAATTAGACAACATAACTGAATGATGAACCATCAAATGTGGTACAAATTTAAAAAAAAATCACATTCATGCATATGTAATTAAGAAAAAGGTAATTCACAAATTTAGGAAAAATTACAAAGAGACACAATCAGTCATGAAAAAATAAAATCTGAAGGGTAACGATTAGGCAGAAAATACTGAGTGATGAATAATTAAATGGAATACAAAAAAAATTGCATACATGTATATATAATGTAGGGTATATGAACAGTCTGTAAGGACACAACAACGAGCGTAAACTAGCAATACGTAGGTAGGCATAATCTATATTGATCCTGAATAACTGACATAGAATAGTTTTGAAACAGAAATTTATAATAAATGGTACATAAAATGAAGACTTGTTCCAACAATGCTGAGAAAAGATAAAACACCTTAGGGGGCTGAAACATGTGGAACTATTTAACATGGCATGCAAGGTGTCAGGCAAGATATAACAAAATGACACGCCATTTCCTCCTGTATCCAATCCATTGACTGGCAATGAAAAACCTATCTACTTTCAAGTCTAAGTGTAAGGTCAATATCCTCTCTACAAATTGGTTTAGATACCATGTCAATAACCTGCCAAAATGTCATTGTCACTGTTACATTGCTGTGTGTTAATCTAGTAGTGGGGCATTGAGTACCTTGCAATGGATTTTACCACTGTTCTGACTAATATGGGTCTTTACCTTCTGTCAATTCTGTCTGATATAAATGAGATTGAAGGCACAATGGATACAGTAGATCACATTTTTGGACCTACTATTGGAAAATAAATCCAAGTGTTGTTAAATTTGAAAATGGTAGAAGACTTTGGTATGTGTGGTGTAATTGCAGACAACACAATTACCACAGTTGAAATGTCCTTTTACTGGAGGTAAATTCCAAAGAGCATGGATTGTACTGGTGTTGCCATCTGGTCCATAAGCACTTACCTAATGGCCTCTCAGGTTGGAGCCACGCTTCAGGAGAGTTGTGGAACTTTTAGTGATAGGTCACCTGAGCATAGGACGTTGCAATGTTTTTTTTCCACATTTTTCATGATTTTGCAAGTCACTGATCGTAAGTAGTCATGTGATCTTATTGACTGGTTCTTTTGGTTTAGACTGGAGTAGTGCATCTCTGGGTGAATGTAAAGCCCTTTTTGTTAAAGTGTCATACCAGTCTCTTCTGATATCCTCTCTCAATTAGGTTATCTGAAATAATATTGGCCTCTTTGAGGAAATAATTCAAACTTAAATTGCAGTTCCTGTGAATACTCATGAATTGTCCGAATGAGAGGCCATTACACAAGGCCTAGGGATGAAAAAATGTGTTTTGTAATAATGCATTCCTAGTGATGGGTTTTCTAAATAGAGAGGTGTACAGTTTTTTGTTTGATCTGGACAGTAAGGTCAAGGTGATCAATTCTCTCATTACTGCTGTGAAAAGTAAATGTGAGATCTGATTGACATCTGTTAAGCAATGATACAAAATCTTTTAGTAAGCCCAGTGTGAGGGGTTAGTAAGGCAATCACACAAGGGTGCTTGAAGGTGAAAGTTGCAGATAGTTGGACTGACAGATTGAAGTAGGTGAATGTATCTGTAGTTTTTAACATAATGAAGAGGCAAATATAGGTCTTATATATTGTAACCACTGTTCCCACTAAGCCGCGCGCGCGCACGATGGTCAGCCGGAGCGCGCAGTGCCCTGGGTTTAGCGCGCACAGACATCCCTACGAGACTGTTCGCACCGCCGCTTTTTAAAACGCGAGCGGCGCGAAATCCATGCGGGAGGCAGAGACATGGTGTTGCAGGCGCGCAAAGCCCATTGTGCTCAAAGTGCTTCAGCTTCAGCCCCTCCTCACCCCCCACCGTCGTGTGTGGGCCCCCGTGCTGAGGCAGCTTCCCGGGCACCCAACAGCCGCACCCGAGTACTTCACGGATTTTTAAAAGGCATTTTGCACGTTAATGAGCTTTGTCGGTTTTTTTCACCCCTTCTTAGCACCTGCATCTCCACACTACCTACTAGCACAAAGGGAGAACGCACGAACATGCAAGAGGCAGATAAAATTGCAAGGAGTATCTGGCACTGAATTCATACATGCCAACATTTCAGAAGAGCAAAGTGGGAGATTTGAATCGGGTTACTGTCATGTGTGAAAGGGCATCCGTGCTGTGGTCTGATCAACAGAGTATGCATCAGTATGAAAAACGCCTCGTCCTACCAGTTGTGTTGGAACTCTGCTCACCTGCTAAAAACACAGAATGTGCCTGTTTGGCACAACACTAATCCTCTGAAGAAATGTGCAGCATCAGCGGTTCTGAAACAAAACGTGTGCAAAGATCCCGCATTTTCTGTGGATATTAGACCTAATTGAAACCATACCAGAACACTGCACTGCATTAAGGGATGCCCTTCTGTGTCGAATTGACTACAGTTTGGCGGCAGATTGGTGGACTAAATGATAAAGACAGAATTATTTTGAATAATTAGCAGATTTTGTCCAAGAGGTATTTACTTATGAGACCACACAATGATTGTTCTTTTAAGGAATCCAGTGGTCTATCCGGGCCACGTCTTAAGCAGACATAGTTCATCCAACTGTCTGATCTTTAAATCCCCTAAAATGTCCCGGAGGGGGAAGCATTTAAAAGGAGATCAAAGGACAAGCAGTTTCCCAGCTACAAGTAACTGCTTTCGCATAACTTTAAAGTACTCCCAAGTTTGTGGTACTTCCTGATGAAGTATGCTTTACCGACTCAAGGCCAGTGGACATTTATTTTGTTCGATAAAGTATATGCAGGAGGCATAATACCACGGATGAATAAGATGACATCAAAAACCTACCAAGCATTCCATTATAAAATTGTGGCACGTATACAGAATTTAATTTGCAGGAAGGAAGGGACGCCACGCCTTGATCATCATTCACAGAGCCCAAATCTCACTTGTGTGACACACACTACACTGATATGAGTAGCGCTATACAACAAATGAAATGCATATGAGAGAGGGGCAACGTAAAGATGAGGGGCACTGTTGGAAGGTGGTAGTAAAGGTATTTACGGAGAAAGAGGTTATTGGTGTGGCACCAAAAAATACTTTTGCATCAGCGCTGAAGCCGGCCCTGTCCTGGCCTTTCTGTTTTTGTTTATTTAATTAGCAGTCGGGTCATAAGGGCTACTGTGGAACATACTTTAAAGTGCGTGCTAATTATATTTACTGCTATATTCAATGTTTTAAGTTTGTAGGCGATTTTACTAATGTTTTTAGCGGGAAAAATTAAAGTGGAGTCCTATGATGCCTGATATGGGGATGGGGCCCGAGGTCAGCTGTGAGATAAGGTGCACTGGAGAGGAGTAGTGGATAATCAAGCCTGTAAGGGAGTGCGTTGCAGAGTCCGGGGTCAGGCGGAGGTAGTAATGAAGAGGGATTCTCCCTGAAGGCTCGCGCAGAGGGAACCCGAGAAGTGTCACTTGCCTGATACTCCCACCTCAGAAACCTCCTCTTCCCAATAAAGGAACATTACATGGAAAAAGCACTTTTTGAGAGTGATAATATTTAGAAAGAGATTTGGAAAAAAGTGTGTTTTACTGGGCCTTGTAAGACTAAGAAGAGATAAAGGAGGGCCCGGAAGCATGCCTGCCTAGACATATATGCGACAAATCAAGCCCGCAGTGGCCCACCCAAATGCACCCTTGGCCCACCCAAATAAAAATTCCGGGAGCCGGTCCTGTTCCCCACATGGCGCTCTACAAACAAAAGAGTAGAGCAAGTTTAAAAACCCAGCGTGTACTCCCAGAAAGTACACGCTGTGTTTTTAAAGTTGCTCTTCTCTTTGCAAGCTGCGGCGATCATTTTTACGCCTTTCTTGATAATATGCCCCTTGGAGTCTTGTGCTTTTCTAAACCTGAAGTGTACTTGCCTGTGTAACCAATTAATGTCATGGAGTGTTTATCCAATTTGCAAACCGACCTTAAAACCCTTAACGTGGCGCTGTATGTGTAAAAATGCGCCATCCATCTTTTCACTTTTTAAAGTAAATGTTTGGAGTGACATTTGGCGCTGCACACGCACGCGGTCTGGTTCCTGGCGCACATAGCCAAGATTGCAGCGCACAGAGACCCTCCACTGCCGCACACAGAGGAAAAAAAATAGGGGGAACATTGATTGTAACTAGTATTTAGTTCAGATATAAACAAAATAAGAATGTTTAATTTTAATAAATTGTTTCTGTGACATGTTTGCCTATCTTCAGATCCGGCTGCTGCAAATGCTCATGGAAAATCAAACTAGTTTCACCAATAGCCACCCAACATTCAATTTAAATTAACTTGCTTCTATCCCTATTGCGAATAATGTTCTAGAAAAACATATGATGAAATCTTCCATGCTTTGTTTTCTGTGCTTTTTGGACAACATGGTTGACCCAGACGTGCTCAATCGACTACCAGAGCGTTCTGTGACATCTCTCCTTTATGTGGACGGTTAAGTGTGGAGCAGGTCTGACCATGACCGAATAGAAATGTTGCCAGCGCAATCTAAAAGGTCTCAGCAGGAGAAGAGCTCCATGAATCCCAAGTCATTAACTTCAGGGCCTGAACCGGAACCCTAAAGGAAGAGCTCTGTTGATGGCACCATATGCCACCATCTGCTATTGTCTTGCCATAAAACACAGCCATGGTTTCAACAAAAAACATTATTTTAAATCAATCGGTGACCAATCGATGCTGCAAATAACTTTACTGCAAAAAGACAATATCCCACTAAACACATGGGGATGAAACAGTCAGAAGACATTTGCTGTTGTGTTAATGGAGCCTTCAAGTTTCTAGTTGAATGTTCCAATGCCCTGCTCTTTGTGTCAAATAATGTGGAGGCTTATCTCCCTTCAGCCAATGATTGTTCATGTGGAATTGCAGGGATTGCTGTCCAGCTAGGGTGCTCCCACCTAAGGTATGTCTGCAGTAGAGACATTTGCCATCAATCTTAATATTTGGTGGTTGTCTTTGTTACTGTTTACAAGGGATTTCATGATCCTTTGTCACTTTCCTCATGCTCAGCAAGTTCTGTTCCACTTACTGAATGGTGTATGGTAGGGTTTCAGTTTCCTACTGCAGGTCTGGCAGCTGTTTCTGTATTAGGCTTTGGTACTTTTTTCCTGTATGCCTTTCATATTGATACTCATCTCCAATGTGCACCATTCTACTATGATCCATTAAATAAACTGTTTTTTTTTATAATTACTTTGTTCACCAAAAAAGACTGTTAATACCTAGCTGTGCTTTCATATTTAAGGGTTTTAGAAGTGTAGAAGCTGCTTGCTTCTTCAATGAATTCACGACAGAGGCGCAGCTTCACTACCCTATGTTGTTGATGCATATAGAAACGATTGTATTTATGTGCTGCAAATATAAGATAGTTTGGGGAATCCAAATACCAAAACCCTAGGGACTGTTTCTAAACAGGGATTCCACCTTAAGCTGTATGTGAGTAGGTGAGTGTTCCTTGCCTGTTGGTAACATTTTATACTGGGAAAGGGAGGATACATTGAGCGGCCAGGACTCTTGGCAGGCAATCTTTAAGTGACTGTTCTCATATGCTTAGCACAGAGTAAAACACCTTAAATAGCAATGCAGAGCAACGCAACACAAACATTGCTTCTTAATAAAAATAATGAATAAATATAAAGAACGGCAAGTTATACCTAAACCTTATGGGAAAAATCCAGTTAGGCGAATATTTAAATAAACATTTTTAAAGCCTGTTTTGTAGTGAGATGTGAAGCATGCCTGACTGAAAAGAGTTACCAATATTTTCCCAGCATCCTAGCTATGAGGTGAGCACCAGGGCTGCCATAAGTTCTGCATGTCCTTATATCTTCAGTCGTGGATCTCCAATTTAAACCTAACAGGTTTTAAACCCCAAGTGTCAAAACATCTCGTCAGGAAGACGAAAACATCCTGGTTCCAATTCTCAGCCCTGAAAAAATAAATATTGTCTCCCAGCAGAAGACTTCAGAATAGTAGTTTCAAGGTCTGGTCCTCTCCAACTATATGAAGGCAATACCCTGCTCCAAGGTATCCCCGAGACCCCCCTCACGCCCCTGAAATACATCCTTCACACAGCAGCACAGCCACCAAGGTGCTGAAGAAACCCTTCCAAATCACTGTTGCGCTAAGGAATTCACATTGTCCCGCAAGCCTGGATCATCTTCAAGATAATCTGTATTACTTACTAGGGCCTCTACCAAAAGACCCCTGTTTACCAGTCTAATGAAAAATATTTGAGGTCAATAGCTCACTGGGAGCTCTGGCACTTTTAAAATAGAGGCTACACTGCAGGTAGTAGAAAACAACCCTTCTCCACCTACAGTATCTAGAATGACCTCTAATCTGACATTAGAACAATATCAGCTGTCCTACAATTTACGAACAAACCAACCTCACTTGTTACAGGAACAGTCCCTCACAAAGGCTGAAATCTCAACTCCTCCAATAGCGCTCTCTTCCCTCTTCCCATGTATCCCCACTGGGGCTTGCTCCCTGTACAAATCCATATTGCTAACCAAATAGGTTTACGCTTAAGAAATACCCCAACATACATACAACCTACAATGCACAGTCATTGGTGGTGTCATGACCAGTTGGTCTGGTGTATTATGATGCATTTACAAATGGCACATGATAATTTGGAGGATAATGTACAACTATGGCTGGGCATAGAGAAGATGTTAATTACTTAATGAAATGAGATCAAGAACAGTAGGGCTGCACCACAGGAGGATGCAACTGTGGTGACAGAAGAATATTTCTCATCACCGCAGATCCCCTGCTGAGTAGGGCGACTGGAGACAAAGTAAACGATGATTAATATCTGCACAATCTGAACTAGTCTTTAGGACTTAAAAACAGAAACATGTAGTGACCTGAAATGGGATCATGGTTGTTGAAATCTGGAAATTAGCCAAAGCAAGTAAATCAAAGGATACTCCAATTTTAGGAAAACTTTGCGAGCTAGTCTATTGAGACTATCCCAAATTCCCAGCTGACCCCTCCTCCCCGGCTACCCCATATATGGCGGCCACTGCGAGACAGAGGTAGCGACCCTTGACCTTAGGGTAGGTCGCTCCCCTGCCCCCGCAGCGCCACCAGTGCTTGCCTGCCTCCTTTTGTGCGATTCTGTGTGATTCTGACTTCTGCTCCCTTTTTTCCTGGTTCCCCGAGTGCGTGCCCGTCTGTTGTTGTAAGTGCTGACCCCTTTTTTTCCTTGTTCCCCGAGTGCGTGCCCGGCTGTTGCTGTGAGTGCTGCCCCCTTTTTTTCCTTGTTCCCCTAGTGCGTGCCCGGCTGTTGTTGTGAGTGCTGCCCCTTTTTTTCCTTGTTTCCCGAGTGCATGCTCCCCCCGAGTGCCCGGTTGTTGTTGTGCCCCCCTTTTAGTGCCCGGTTCCCCTTTTGCTTCGTTTCTCTCGCTTCTCGTCTTTTTTCGCTTTTTGCCTTCGCCACTTTTCCCGCCGTTTTTTCCCCCGCCTACCCTACTGCCGCCCGCCTCCCAGCTGACCCCTCCTCCCCGGCTACCCCACATATGGCGGCCGCTGCGAGACAGAGGTAACGACCCTTGACCTTAGGGTAGGTCGCTCCCCTGCCCCCGCAGCGCCACCAGTGCTTGCCTGCCTCCTTTTGTGCGATTGTGTGATTCTGACTGCTGCTCCCTTTTTTCCTTGTTCCCCGAGTGCGTGCCCGGCTGTTGTTGTGAGTGCTGCCCCCTTTTTTTCCTTGTTCCCCGAGTGCGTGCCCGACTGTTGCTGTGAGTGCTGCCCCCTTTTTTTCCTTGTTCCACGAGTGCGTGCCCGGCTGTTGTTGTGAGTGCTGCCCCTTTTTTTCCTTGTTTCCCGAGTGCGTGCCCCCCCGAGTGCCCGGTTGTTGTTGTGCCCCCCTTTTAGTGCCCGGTTCCCCTTTTGCTTCGTTTCTCTCGCTTCTCGTCTTTTTTCGCTTTTTGCCTTCGCCACTTTTCCCGCCGTTTTTTCCCCCGCCTACCCTACCGCCGCCCGCCTCCCAGCTGACCCCTCCTCCCCGGCTACCCCACATATGGCGGCCGCTGCGAGACAGAGGTAACGACCCTTGACCTTAGGGTAGGTCGCTCCCCTGCCCCCGCAGCGCCACCAGTGCTTGACTGCCTCCTTTTGTGCGATTGTGTGATTCTGACTGCTGCTCCCTTTTTTCCTTGTTCCCCGAGTGCGTGCCCGGCTGTTGTTGTGAGTGCTGCCCCCTTTTTTTCCTTGTTCCCCGAGTGCGTGCCCGACTGTTGCTGTGAGTGCTGCCCCCTTTTTTTCCTTGTTCCACGAGTGCGTGCCCAGCTGTTGTTGTGAGTGCTGCCCACTTTTTTTCCTTGTTTCCCGAGTGCGTGCCCCCCAGAGTGCCTGGTTGTTGTTGTGCCCACCTTTTAGTGCCAGGTTCCCCTTTTGCTTCGTTTCTCTCGCTTCTCGTCTTTTTTCGCTTTTTTGCCCTCGCCGCTTTTCCCGCCGTTTTTTCCCCCGCCTACCCTACCGCCGCCCGCCTCCCAGCTGACCCCTCCTCCCCGGCTACCCCATATATGGCGGCCGCTGTGAGACAGAGGTAGCGACCCTTGACTTAGGGTAGGTCGCTCCCCTGCCCCCGCAGCGCCACCAGTGCTTGCCTGCCTCCTTTTGTGCGATTCTGTGTGATTCTGACTGCTGCTCCCTTTTTTCCTTGTTCCCCGAGTGAGTGCCCGGCTGTTGTTGTGAGTGCTGCCCCCTTTTTTTCCTTGTTCCCCGAGTGCGTGCTCGGCTGTTGCTGTGAGTGCGGCCCCTTTTTTTCCTTGTTCCCCGAGTGCGTGCCCGGCTGTTGTTGTGAGTGCTGCCCCCTTTTTTTTCCTTGTTTCCCGAGTGCATGCCCCCCAGAGTGCCCGGTTGTTGTTGTGCCCCCCTTTTAGTGCCCGGTTCCCCTCTTGCTTCGTTTCTCTTGCTTCTCGTCTTTTTTCGCTTTTTTGCCCTCGCCGCTTTTCCCGCCGTTTTTTCCCCCGCCTACCCTACCGCCGCCCGCCTCCCAGCTGACCCCTCCTCCTCGGCTACCCCATATATGGCGGCCGTTGCGAGACTGCGCAGCGGACGCCCGTCCGCGCCTGGACCGCACCCAGCACCATGGCCCCCGCGACCCACACCTCCCACGCCTGACCTACGACACCGCCGCCCTGACCAAACCCATCCCGAGACGCACCCACAGTCCTTTTACCTGCCGCAACTGCCGATTCACCTGCCTACGGACCCCCAACGCACCCCACAAGAACAACACCCCTGGACACAACCTCGAGTGCATCCTGATCAACACGTGATCCGTCCACAGACACGCCATCGAACTGTGGAACCTCGTCGACTCAACAGCCCCGGACATCGCCTTCCTCACTGAGACCTGGATGAACCCCTCCTCGGCACCCGACATCGCCATAGCCATCCCTGACGGATACAAAATCATCAGGAAAGACCGCACCAACCGCACCGGAGGCGGCATCGCCATCGTCCACAAGAGCTCTATCCGCATCACAACCAACACCGACCACACACTCTCCGATGCTGAACACCTCCACTTCCAAATCCACAGCGACCCCAAAACCACCCTCAGAGGAACCCTCATCTACAGACCCCCCCGGTCCACGCACCAATTTCAGCAAAGACATTGCAGACTTTGTCAGCCCACACGCCCTCCCCTCCACCGACCACATCCTCCTGGGAGACCTCAACTTCCACCTGGAGAACTACAACGACAACAACACCACCACCCTACTGGACAACCTCTCCAAACTCGGACTCAAGCAACTGGTCAACACCCCCACCCACTACACCGGACACACGCTCGACCCCATCTTCTCCTCCAGCAAACACATCTCCTTCAACCACACCACCAAACTCTCCTGGAAGGACCACAGCTGCGTCCACTTCAGCTACAGGAAAACCACAAGCCACCACCACGCTCAACAACCACCGAGAAGACAATGGAACCGAATTACCGCCGACCAACTCACATCAGCTCTCTCCCAGAACCCGCCCACCAGCACCTCAGACCCCAACGAAGCAGCCAACAACCTCACGAGCTGGATCTCCGACTGCGCTAACATCCTGGCTCCCCTGAAGACCCGAGCGAACGGAGCCAACCACAAAAGAAGCTCCTGGATTAACTCCACCCTCAAGGACTCCAAAAAACGATGCCGCACCTTCGAGAAAACCTGGCGCCTCGACCAGACCGACAAGAACATGTCAGCCCTCAAAAACGCCACCCGGAAACACCACCAACTTCTCCGCGCCGCAAGAAAATCTTCCTTCAAAGACAGACTTGACCACAACTCCCACAGCAGCAAAGAACTTTTCGGCATCGTCAGAGAACTCTCCAACCCCGACGCCGAAAATAACGCCATCACCCCCTCACAAGACCTCTGCGACTCCCTCGCAGCCTTCTTCCACCACAAAATCACCGACATCTACAACAGCTTCACCACAACAAACGCGAACCCACCACCAGAACCCACCCCCCACAGCACCACCATCCACGCCTGGAACCCGATCACCACTGAGGAAACCACCCGCACGATGAACTCCATCCACTCAGGATCACCCGCCGACCCATGCCCCCACCACATCTTCAACAAAGCCGACAACATCATCGCCCCCCATCTCCGAGACGTCATCAACACATCCTTCATCACCGCCAGCTTCCCCGAGAGCTGGAAACCTGCCGAACTCAACGCCCTCCTCAAGAAGCCGACAGCAGACCCCACAGACCTCAAGAACTTCCGACCCATCTCTCTCCTCCTGTTCCCAGCAAAGGTTATTGAGAAAACCGTCAACACTCAACTGACTACCTTCCTTGAAACCAACGAATCACTCGACCCCTCGCAGTTCGGTTTCAGGGCCAACCACAGCACCGAGACCGCCCTCATCGCAGCCACGGACGACATCAGATCCCTGACCGACAAGGGAGAGACCGTGGCTCTCATACTCCTTGACCTCTCCGCAGCCTATGACACGGTATGCCACCGAACCCTGATACAGCACCTCAACAATGCCGGCATACGAGGCAAGGCCTTGGACTGGATCATCTCGTTCCTCGCCGGAAGAACTCAGAGAGTCCGCCTCCCCCCCTTCAGATCAACAGCGACCAAGGTCATCTGCGGCGTCCCACAAGGATCCTCCCTCAGCCCTACCCTCTTCAACATCTACATGACGCCCCTGGCAAACATCACACGCAAACATGGACTCAACCTCATCTCCTACGCAGACGACACTCAACTCATCCTCTCCCTCACCAACGACCCTTCCTCTGCTAGAACCAGACTACACGAAGGAATGAAGGAAGTAGCGGACTGGATGACGGACAGCCGGCTTAAACTCAACACCGACAAGACGGACGTCCTCATCCTAGGCCCTACTCCCACCGCATGGGACGACTCCTGGTGGCCCCCCGCCCTAGGCAGCACTCCCCAACCCACCGACCACGCCCGCAACCTGGGCATCATCCTGGAGTCCTCCCTCTCCATGACCAGACAAGTCAACGCAGTCACATCGGCATGCTTCAACACCCTTCGTATGCTCCGCAAGATCTTCCACTGGATCCCCACCGACACAAGGAAGACCGTCGCCCACGCCCTCGTCACCAGCCGCCTGGACTACGGCAACACCCTCTACACCGGCACCACGATCAAATTACAGAAGAAACTCCAACGAATCCAGAACGCCTCCGCACGCCTCATCCTGGACGTCCCGAGCCACCACCACATCTCCGGACACCTGGAAAAGCTTTACTGGCTCCCAGTCAGCAAGAGGATCACGTTCAGACTCCTCACCCACACACACAAAGCCCTCCACAACCAAGGACCCAAACTCATCAACCACTGCGTCTCCTTCTACATACTCACCCGCACCCTGCGATCGACCAGACAAGCCCTGGCAGCCGTCCCCCGCATCCGCAAAGCCACCGCCGGAGGCAAATCTTTTTCCTACCTCGCAGCGAAGACCTGGAACTCTCTCCCCAGCCATCTCTGCTTAACACAGGACCACCTCTCCTTCAGAAGGCAGCTCAAGACCTGGCTGTACGAGCAATAACCCCCTCCCCCCAGCGCCTTGAGACCCTTACGGGTGAGTAGCGCGCTTTATAAATGCCAATGATTGATTGATTGAATGTATTTTAATGTAAAGCTCATACATCTGTTTTTATGTATCAGAAATATGGAGATGTTTGCCCTCTCTTTCTAGTTGCAGGATCACTGCACTTCAGCATGATTCATGGTTGTTCATCCCTTAAACTGCTCTGGAAACCTTTATGCCACGCTCTCATACCCTGATCTTCTGTCAATAGTCTCTCTTGCTAAAGTGTGTCGCTCATCTATTTTGTTTATGTCTCTTATCAGACTAGGGACATCAATGCACCCTAAGCATTCAAACCTGGCTGGTTCCATCACTTTGTTCTCTTCTCACTTGTGTTGTAGCATGTACTACTCACTTCCCTGCATTAATCTGTATTATCTTGTCATTTGGACCTCCTACCATGCATTGATCATTTTCACCTACAGATCTTCTGCTACTCTCATGTCTGTTTCCATGCATACTGCTTCTGCCAAGGGCAATTCTATCTTCTCCTTCTCCTATGACATTGGTGGGACTTGTGGGGGAAAGCCAAAGTATAGTGATATAGCGTTTTACCTGAAATAAGACAAGCACCACAAATTTATGTTGTATCCTTAACTTGGTGAGGACGACAATCATGCAATGCCTGATTGTGACTCCATTGGTAATCTGTTTTGTTAATAATAATTGTAACACCGCAGCTGTGCGGATTTCACCCGATTTAAGAGACTACTGAAAACCTCGGTATTTAAAAGACCTAGCGCCGAGCTACACCTTCGGGTGCAATTTGTTGCGCTCTATAAATAGAAATAACATAACCCTTTCCCCAAATATTTAGGTTTCACACTAAATGCCCAGGTCATATGGATAAATGTAACCCCTAGCGCTACACACCATGGACAATCTGAGGGTCTGTCATGGTATATCTTTTGCAGCCTGTGAGTTGTCGGATAAATGCAGTGTAAGAACTGAAAGTGCACAATCTTAAACCTGGCATTAATCTTTATCTCCTGCCACTGGGTGCACATCCTTTCCCATTCTGCATGCATGTGATTCCTGTAGATCTGTATCACATAAGTGCCTAGCCTTCAGTAGTATTGATTTCCCCTTTCCCAGTCTTGTTCCTTGTCTTTTCTCTCCCTTTGCCTTCAGAGGAGTTGAAGATGCTGGTACGCTCAGAAAGTCTGTCTAGATCTTCTTGGTGTTCCAGACAATTTAGTATATTAGAGGAACTGTCCAGGCCCCATTTCAAACTCTTCTTGAAACTCCTCAAGAGTGATAAGACTCCCCTAAGTAGAGGTCTTCCATTGTTTGCCATCCGACTGAATGTATCACCTGCATACCCAGATTTAAAAATCGATACAACCCCATGTAGACCAGTTACTGATAGCTCCTTTCTGTTTCACCGAACAATTGTGTTAATGGGAACAGGACTGTTTTATTCCATATGTGACCTCAGGAAACACAGTCTGAGGACTGCTCCCCCAGCTAATCTAAGTTCCGATCTTCCTTGTTTTGGGGCCTGGCTTCACGTTTACCTATGGAGATAAAAAAAAGCAAAGCACACAGAGAGGCAACATTCAGAGTTACAAAAAACTGTACAATAGACATTTCAGTCCAAATTCTTCATTTCTTTAATGTTGCAAGATGATCAAAAACAGCAGCAACGATACAGCCAACGCGTTTCACCCAATAGAGTGCTTCCTCAGGGCAATTCAGGGAATAATCCAATTCTTGATCAAACCCTTCTGTACCTCAAACGTTACTTGATTCTCTTGAAATTGTGTAACTTCGACAAGACATGCGTAACGTTCCGAAATGTATAAATCGAGCTCAGACGTTCACTACGATTGGTGAACTGGCAGTGTGTTCAAAGTCACTTCATTATTGGCCCCACGTGAGACGCCGGAGATAAAACCTTGTCTCACCACCACTCACCCTATTTCTCAAAAACACTACATGCCCACTAGTTCCTCTCTACTCATATCTCCAACTTATTCTCTTTTATTAGCCATCAATATCCACACCACTTTAGGGCTAGTACATAACAGTCCATATTCAAACTCTCTGCAGGTACAATTAATTCATGTTAATCTTGAGATGGAATTGCAAGCCTGATCAGCTGGGAGTGTCACAATAGTCAAATCATTCCTGCTGGTCCCTCGTTGCACTCTCAGGGCATCGTTTGGTGGAATGGAAAGAGCCTGTATGTACTCTCTTACAAAGAAAGGTGACAATCCAGTGGTTTTAAAAGTAGTCATTTATCTGTTGTTCTAACAAAAGTTCAGTATTATCACCTTCTGTCCTCTCTGGGAAAACCCTCAATACATGGGTTATTGTGCATTGCTCTGCCCTCTGCATCCTTGAGCCTGTACTCTAAAAGGTAAGCCAATTTGGTTATAGAATGAAGTACATTTCTGAGATGACCAATCAGTTGTTTGTCAGTTTTGTCTGTTTCCAGAGATCGTTCACTGACCTTATGAAGGTCATTTTATAGGAAATTTACCTTCATGGTTATTGTGTTAATCTTATTCTCCTTTGTCTCTTTTGATTGCTGAGTTGAAGCCACAATCTTGACCCCCTTGTTTCTCAAACAGAGAGGAATCCTGTGCCTCATTGGGGTGCTCAGCTTCTCTTTCCTTGCTGGGTCCCCCACTGCCCAAGTATCCCAAGTTTTGGCCACTTCGTGCCTGTGGTGACAACCTAAGGGGTCTATTCTATCCTGTAATCGCAAGGGTTGCTGTGCATTGGATGCAGCTCAGTGACCCAGCTGTCTCCATTATTTCTAATTTGTCCTGGGATCTTTGAGTGACCCTATCAATTTTCCAATGCTGTCCTTTTGACGACGCACACCCTTTTTTGGCCACTCTGTTCTCTCCCATGCGAAGTAGGCAAAGGGTGAGTCACTGTGCAATCACCAGTAGTTCCGCCCTCAAGGGGGGCTCTTTGTGCATGCCCCCCCACCGTCCCCCCTCTTCTGTTGGTGCACTCAATAACACATGTAGTATTCAGTTGTTCTTCTGTGGTAGATCCATAAGTGCCCCCCACTCCAAGTTTGTCTCTGCACCAAACGCCCTCGCCAGAGCTGTGCTACATCCCCTCCCTCTCCTGGGCCATCGGAGGGGATTTTTCGATGGGGGGATCCTCAGTGTCCCTCCTTTTTTAAGTGAGGGCCCCAATTCTAGAGTCAATGAAGCTTGCTTTGTCTCACTGGTCTTTAGTCCCAGCACCAGTGCACTCTGTACCTGTGTGCGGGCCTGGCATTGCACCTCACCAGGCCCACTGCAAACTGCATTACACCAGCAAGATTGGAGCAAGGAGATCATTGTTGTCCTTCCTGAACAGCCAGCGGACCCCAGATGTCGGTGCTCAACTGGCTGCTCTTTTATTCAGCCCAGAGGAGTACTACCTTTGCCTTGATTAGAAGGCACACAGAACACCCTCCTTCAATCTCTCACCAAGCAGGAGGGAACTAACCTCATCCCCTGCTCACCCATCTGCTCTACTGGATATCTCGTGTGTGGACGCGCTGCTCAGTGGTGATCATGTGACCTCTCAGCTGCACACAAGCCACTTGGATACATATTGAAGTCTAAGGTTTGTGGGTGCCACTTTGTTCCTGATTCTAGATCCATTACATGAAGCATCCACCTCTCCTACCAAGGTTATTATCTTGGGGTCCCAGGCTGTGCCCAGGTCACCAGCCTTGTGATGTGGGTCTCTTTCCCCCAGAGCAGTGCACGATGTTTTAGGATAATATTTGGGGTATTTGGAGCTCAGACTTAAAGTGGGCAGTTGGTCCTGCAAGGCCATACCCGCCAAATTAGAAAATAAAGGGGGTATTAGGAGTTCAAAACTTTTTGAGCCGGATTATGATTGAGAGACCTTTGAAGTGCTTAAGCAGGAGAATCATTTCACAGCCTGTTCATGGCCTTTTGCTTAAACTGACGCAATAACAGACAATTACTGAACGTAAAAACTTAAGAATATTTTCAAAATTCCTCTTCTCTGCTCCAGCCTACATCACTATTTCAAACATGTTGATCTAATCTTATTTTATTTGCGTGTTTTGTGTAATGCTATACAAAGTACACATACTGCTTTAGGAGGAAGGATATAAAAAGTAGTGTGAAATGCATTATAGCATAGATTCAGGAATCAGCGGTAGCATGTTTGTTGATAATACAGCAGAGATGGACAATGTCTGGAGAGTCTTGCAACATGATGACAAAGTCTTTACAGGGCAATACTGAGCATGGGGTGCTCCGAGAGACCCCTGAGAGTCCAGGAGAGAAACCACATTAAATAATACAAAAGTATACACGTTTTAAGGGATGTATTAATTTCCCCAGAGATTGTAAAGCTTTTAAGAGGATCAAGAGTACTGGAAGAGGGAGGCAAGGTAGTACTTCACAATTGACTGGTCAGGACTTAGGGATACAGCTAGGGAAAACCCTGATTTGCCCCAAAATGTCCTACATTTACAACATACCAGGTCCCACTGAACATGAAGCCTTCACTGGCCTACCCTTGCCAACATTTTTTTCTTTCTGTAAACTTAGAAAGTACTGATGAATTTCAACTTTCCATGGTGACACTGGGAGCATAAGAAAGCTAGCCGAGCTCACCAGGACTCTGTTTGCATTTGAGTCCTGACATGATTGTTTTGCGACCTATAAGGCCAAGGGTTTCTAAGGCACAGCAAGTGGTAGCAAGCGGCACCCCAGGAGTAGAAGCTGCTACCTCTGGTAACCATTTGGGGGGCCTCAGAGCTCCCAATTTCCAACAGATTAGGCCCCTTCTGGACCAGCATAAGGAAAAACCTTTCCACTGAGGTTTTAACACAAATCAACTGATAGTGTCGCACCCTTAGTTTCCTACCCTACATATAGCTGGTGGTTCTCCATGTTTTATAGTTTCATAGTTTCATTTGTGGCATTGAGGTCAGAGCACCTTAATACAATCTTCTCTGACCGAAGAAACCTTAGTAGCTGCCAACGGCAGTAGTGAGACCTCAGACCTTCTCAGGTGATCTCAAGAGATCTCCCACCCATGCACTACTAGCAGGAAAGAACTGGGCTAGACTTGCACACACTTGTGCACCAACGAGAGAAATGAGCAACGCCACCCAAGACTGTGCACACCCCTTGTTTAAAGTGAGTGCTCCCACACTAGGAATGGACCCTGTGCTCCATCATCTCGCTAGAATTAAAGGCCTTAAAGTTCTAATGCTCAATGCTGCAGTTGAAGATGGTGACATCAGCTGGATCTGGGCAATTGAGTTCCTTGTACTCTGGCAGTGGAGCAAAGGCCTATTCAACATTGGGTGTGTCTTGCCAGGGTGTGGGGACAAGGAACCATGGGTGGGGGCTGGATCCTGACAGGCAAGCACATTGCCCTTGGTTGTATGGCTTTCTTGTCTGCCATTTACCTGCCTCTTATTCAATGCCTTTTATCCCAATACTTTGTCCAGTCTTTGGAGCATTTCATCTTTACCATGTTTTGATTGGATGACTTTTGTACATCCACTGCTTACATTTAGGAAATCATTTTTCTATTTTTTTCTTGCACTCCATAGAGTGCATACATTTTCTTAGTCTCTCCCTTGTGTGCTGCTTCTCAAATCCCCTCATGCTCTTTTAGCACACTCATAGATCAGTTATTCCATTGCTTCCCCACCTGCTGTTTTTAATAGTTGTTCAATTCAATCTTCAGTCACTCTTCACCCTCTTCCCCTGTTGCTGTTAACGACCTCCTCTACCCACCCTTCATCCACTCCTCTGTTTCTCGTCCGCCCTTCACTTTCTTTTCAATTAAAAAATAATACAATTTTGGCTGAGGCCAGCATCTGCATATTGTTACTGGGCAGCTCTTTTGGTTTCTGTATACTTATTTTTTTAATTTATTAAAACAGGTTTGACGTCTGTCCATCTTGAACCCTTCAAAGCTTGGTGAAGCCCCTTGCGAACGCATGCGTCAGGACGCATGTGCACACACAATTGTAAGTCATGAAATGGGTTTCCTATTGAAGGAAACACATTCCAAAATGAGCGTTGTGTCACATGATGCATGCACATGAACTATTTGCACTGTGCATGTTTGTTTCTTTGTGTGCTAAGTGGCACACTATCCTAGAATTGTATAACACAATGCCCCAAGTACATGAATTGTACTTGGGCAATGTAATGTGCAGTTTGTAATGAAACCTATACACAGTGCTTAGAGTTACTAAGAATCAAGTGTAGTTAGTCCATTGTGTTATGTCCCCATAATTTAAGTGGGCTGGATAAGAAGAATGAGGCGCAGACTCTTTATGTAAATCGTATGCCATGTGCTGGGTACATTGTCTGCCTTTGGTGAGCGTTGGGAAAGAGAAGTCCTCCTCATGGTAATGGACGTGCACACCTGCCCTGAGTGCCATAACTGTGCTTATGTCTGGTTGTTTTGCTGTTGTTATTGCTGTCATAGGCAAATATGAATCATGTGTGTGCGCCATGACATAAGCCTATCTTACAGATTGCAGTCTTGTTTGACTGTGGAGGGTGACCATAATTCATAGTGGTGGAAGACTACTGCCTCCAGCAGGAGGTAAGCAGCACGAGCATAGTGGAGACAGCATACTTTGTAGTTGTTATTTAGGAGTGAACAGGTCCTTTTTAACCTGTCACCGGAGTGAGAACTACAGGCTCACTCAGTTCAAGTTCAGCTTCTGTGTGCTTAACTCACCCTTGGCCTTCATCAGGTTGATGTTAAGAGCTGCTCCGCGCAGGAGTGGAGCCTGATCATGATAAATACAGGGTTAAAGCACTACTGTGCAGTGCGTGCATGGTAAATGCATGTGTGCCTATGAGTGGTACAGTACATTAGGGATATAGTGCTTTGCAGTGTGTGCATGTTAAATGAGTGTGCTGCTGTACGTCTGCCTATAAGTGGTAAAGTACATGAAGGATACGTTTGTCTGTAGTGTGTGTACACTGTATATTTGTACTGGGTGTATGTGCGCCTGTGAATCGTACAATATATGGAGGGTCTTTGGTTCCTTTTTGGTAAACCCAGGCCTACATGGTGAAGCATGGAGAGGAAGTAGAGGAATCTCCCTAGACATATTTGTGTATTACTGCATTCCTGAATGCTAGGTGGGACACACACCGGAGAGGGGAGAGGCAGGCTTCCCCTGTACATTGGAAAGGGTGCTCTTTGATTCAGTGAGAGATCGCAAGGAGGGGGCCTGGGCACATCTCAGGAAAGAGATGGGGCTGATGAGAGAATCATTAAGAGTAGTTCTGGGGCCCTGGACTAACCTTTTGATACACGTCACTGTGACTAACATCCCCAGGTGTGAACTCTAGTAATTCCTATGGAATGTGTTGTAGGCCTGTCAACTTTGAAGTTGCTCCTGCTGTGGCAGACTACTTTCAAGAGCAAGAAAGAGCAGAGGAGAGGGCACTTCAAACAAGTTTGGTGTCTGGAAATAGACTATAAAAAGGGGAGCTTGAGATCCCAAAAAATGTCAGCTGCCAAGCAGCCAGGCGAGCTGTGTGAGGAGGGAAAGCTCTGCTGGATTTCTGCCAGCAACCAAGACTGGGGGCCATGGCCTATAGGTCTCACTTCTGGGTAAAGGTACATCACCCAGGGAATCCAAGACCACTTAGCCTAGAGCACGAGCACATACCTGATTGTCAAGACAAGTGTGCCCTGTGACGTAGAGGAGAGTGTTGGAGAGAGCGAGGTCCAGTTGGGAGCTTTGTTGAGTGGACTCCCTTTTTGAGGTGTGCAGAAACAGTTGTCACATGGACTGGGTCGTTGCCCGTGTTCAATACCAAGTCAGTGATCCTCGTATGCCAGAGGAGGGCTGCTGTGAATTGAGCCATGTGCATTGCTGCGCCAGTTGTGCCAGAGCATACGCATAGTGAGGACTCGACAATTCCGTATTCCAGGAAGGGCTACCGTTAGAATATTGCTGTGCTGTGAGGGCTGTAGCATTTGTTCATTGGTGAGATGCAACCCTGTATGCCAAGAGGGGCCGCCGCTTGCTAATTCGATGTACTGAACGGGCCGGAGCCTTTTTACACAGGAAATATTGTGACCCTGTATACCAGAGGGAGTCACCTGGAGCAACAAGCTGTGCGACCTGATCCACACACCCTCTCTGAAGTGAGGCTGATGTGGGAGCATCCGCACACCATCATCATGGAGAGGGATCTGCTAGAGCAGCAAAAAACCTCTGGTTGCTTTAGTGGCGTGACCGCGTGTGCAGCCTGCCTGGGTGCAGTAAACTCTACTGATTACACTGCCGCCACTGTACAGGCATGCTCAGGAACTCCAGACGCTCGAAGCCTGCATCTGCGGGTAAGCCAGATTTCGGACCAGTCAGCTCGAGGGGAACTTGCTTGCTAGTTAGTGCTGCGGTGCTGGAACACTGACTATAAAAAGAGCCCGAGTGGACTCCTGAAAATCTAACTACTAGTGGGGCTCGCCCTGGATGTTTCCATAGTAAATGAAGAATAACCACTATAGCTAGGAGTGAGAGGAACCCGGAGGGGTGTGGGGCTGTTACCTTTATCCACGCTAAAGCCCTAACCCCAGAGGAACTGTGTAGTTTTCGAATCTCATATTTTGGCTTTGTGTTAGTAGCCGTAGAATTTAAATATTTTTCTTTTTTCATAAAATTGAGAATTTGGTTGGACTGATTTATTGCCCCTATGTGCATTTTGAGTTGTGAGCCTGTGTTCGCTCACCTGCATCCACCTTCCCTGAGGGAGCCTCGGCTTGCTCGGACCATGCAATTTCTGTAAGTCTAGTGCTGAAGGGATAGTTGCCTCAGTTACTCAGAATCCATACTTGGATGGGTCCTGGAACACGAGATGTAAAAGGCCTCAACCCCACAGTTTTGCCCAGTAACCCCTGCTTGCTCCATGGCCCTCTGAAAAGGGTTCCAACAGTGAAGAAGAAAGTGGTAAGTCTGCAATAAAAGCGCATGAAAAATAAAGGAGTGGAATGAGAGATAGAGTAAAGCAGGAGAAGAAGTTAGAGAACAAGAAAGACAGACCAACAGGAAGAGAAAAAGGTTAACGTGGAAGGATGTAAAAGTGGGTCAGGAAGATAAAAGGAGAAAGCAAGATGGGAAATTGACGGTTCAAAAAGAAGAGCCAGCGGTAAAAGGCTGTGGGAATGGAGCGCTCCAGAATCATCTACAAGGGGATACAAGCAGTGGTTGATTAGGAGGAGGTTAAATAGACTGAGGGTGTAGTAATTCACCTGTCTTTTTGTAGATTCCTATGAGGGCTGAGCTGCAGTATACCAGCAGGCCTTGAATGCAATCCGGAATCAATGACAGTGGAGAAATTCATGTGAATTGAGCCCCAACAATACTTTTTGGCATGTAACTCGTTCTACACAGCTATGTACGCTTTGCAAATCCATTGCTCCGAAACCAGCACCAATCATTTAGCTACCCCGAGAGTATTACCATTCTAGTGATGGTTACTGCAGCAATGTTACCTGTGCATTCTCTACATGAGGAGATATGGCACTGATTCAACATTTATAGTCAAGAGAGTTGAAAGCAAATCTGGGCTGGAAAAATAAAATTCAGGAGCCGAAATTTACAGCATCCCATATTTTTCCAGCAATCTATGTATGCAATGCATGTGAACAGTTGATAACATATTGGCGTGTCCATGGCATATTTTGTTTTGACAGGAATTTATTTGAAACAAGTCAGTGGATTTTTCCTGACGACTAGTTTTTTTGTCAGTTGAAATGGCAATACATGTTCCTCTCATGCGGTTTTCATAGACGAACAGGCTGACAATGACCACCGTTTGTGTTCATGAGCGTACTCTGACAGGGAGGTTCTGCAACATATGTGTCGAGCTCAATTAATTCTGCCTTATCAACAATTACCTAGTGGTATGCCAATAATATGCTAACGTTTTTTCTTTTGCTCAGAGGGCATAGTATTTGAAGAGCAATGGCAGAATAAAAGTAGAGGGACATTTTTGGGGGGAAGCATAGTATTCATATGAGAGCAGAAGGGTAGGTGAGTTGGTGAGTAAAATTGTCGCTGAAAATTGCGATCTTAACGTCACAAGTTTGAATCCTGGGAAGGTTGGCTCAGTCTTCTGTCCTTCTGAGGTTGGTAAATTGAGAAAAATGTTATTGGATAATAGTAACATCAGTTAAATACAATTCTTAAGTGGCAGAAACGTGATAAAACATGCTATGTAAAAAAAAAAAAACTAGTAGTGTGTTTGTTTAGTGCACTTCTAAGTGTTGTATGTTCCTGTAGTGCTGTGAGAATGTGATGTAAGTGCACCTGCATTTTTGTTTGGTTGAATGCATCTGTAAATAGCTTTTAAACCAGAAGTCGAAGTGGGCAGTATCGACAGGGTACAGTGTGCCCCTACATTTTTAATTTAATACAATCTATTCCCCTACTTTATTATTTTAAAAATGCATCCCAGCACGACAGGAATGGTTCTTGCTTGAAAATGATTACATAATCATCCAGCCCTGGGCGGTGCACAGTGAGGATGGCCTCAGCAGTCGCCACGCTCTCCCCTCCCTTCCTCCTCTGTATCTGGGGTCAGGGACCTGCCCAGCAACACTGTAGGGGCCATCAGTCTTGAGTAAGCATGCGAAAAACAGATACCTATGATGGCACTGCAGTGATTTACACCTCAACTATTGACCCTACTTGGCTGCCCCCACTGCCACGGTCTCATCAGGATGCATTGGTGGCGCCACCCTTGACCTCATAGGCGCTTTATTTTTGGGCTCATCCAGACTGACCACGCCACCAGGAAAAGAGGGCTTCAGTGTGAATTCCTGGCTGACTGTGCCCATCTGTAGAAGAGGCTCCCCACTGGTCTCTTACCCAGTGCTGACCCAACCCCACCAGCCTCTCCTGGAATACGCTTTTCATGCCGTCACAGTGGTCCCCAGACCCTCCTTTACAGCTCTGCTCTTTTCTCAGCACTGGGGCCTGTAAGGGCAGCCTGGACTGTCAGGAGCTGTACTTGACACTCTATAAAAACAAATATTCAGTAAGTTGGGAAAAAAAAGAAACTGGAGTACTTTTTAGGTGGAGCATGGGCAGTGCATGCGCTTCTCTGCCAGCCATGCTTGAAGCTCTGCCCACTCTCCGCCAATATTTTTCATTGGCTTTTGTCATTGCCCTTTGGAAACTGTGGCTTTTCGTTGATCAATAGGCGTAGTAGTCCCTCCTTAGTACTGCCTTGTCTCATTTTGTTACCTCCCATGAGGACACCCCCTGTTACATGTGTTATTATATTACTCTGTAGGCTTTAATTACAGCCTCCGAGCACTATTTGCTTAAATGGTTTTCTCCTGCATGTTGCAGGCAGGACACGCTCTACCCCATTGCTTTAATTTTTATTTTTTTCATAGCACGCCACGCTCATACAGTGGCGGCGGTGCCTGTATGTTGAGTGGCGCCGAACGCTGCACATGTTTGTTTTTTATTAGCATAAATTAACTTTTTTTTTTACTGCTCCATGCCACACTTTTACTTTAGTGGGGCAGCGCCCCCTTTCTTAGACAGGCTGCGTCTAAGGAAAGGGGCACGGCCGTCATTACAGTGAAAGCGAGGTATGGGGTGCTTTTCCCCCAAAAAAATGTGTTTGTCAAGTTGATAAACAAAGGCTTCTTTTTGTAAAGGCACCCCAAACCACGCTTTCACCTTAATGGCTGCCGCGCCCCTTTCTTTAGACACAGCTCGTCTTAGGAAAAGGGTACGGCCGACAAAGTGAACGTGCCGCATGAGCGCTTTTACAAACAAGCATTAATGCAATATTTGTTGCATTGACAAGAGTTTCGTAAATTCGATTCCTTTTGCATTGAAAATGCTTGTTTAAATAATCTGTGGGAAACGTTTAATGTGATCCTTATCAGCTGATTTACTTATTTTAGTTTATAAAATGTGTACCATGGCTCTGTCTGTGTTCAGGGATGCAGTCCTTTTAAAACATACTGCTTTCCGTTTGTAAAGATATAAGCATCCCGAAGTATTCAGTTCTGTGACCCCGGAGCACCAGAGCCCCTTTTGGGCCCCTTACGGTTGGACTGGTAAAGCAAACGGGCCCTGGCACCAAATTAAAGTGTTCCTTTTATTAAATGAGATAGCTAAACAAGCATTTTCAAATCTGGAAGGTCTCACCTTTGGGACCTATTTGGTTTGCTAATGTTTTTTTTAGCCTCGCTTTACAGCATCACTGACATACAAATTGAGTCACACAAAAAAAAAAAATGTTGGATGTATCCTTCACTCCCCCAAAGAAAATACAATTTTGCATTTTATTTTCAAGAGTTCTCTCAAGTTTGTGGTGGGTGGGAGAGTTAGCCAAGCTGGACAGTTTAAAAAGTATCTTTTGCAGGACACATAAATATATAACGCCAAATTTTTTTAGTAGTTAGCTGGCTGACAGGAAGGTGGAAGAGCCCCTGTGGGTTTCGCAAGAGTGAGATCAGGTTCTCCTCAAGAGCCCTGTAGTGTCCTGCAGGACCACAAGCCCCTTTCTCTTCTGAGACCTGCTTAACCCCTTCCTCATTGATTTCTGAAGAATGAGTGTAAAATCCTTAAGTAAACCATGTCGTTCAGTGGAGGAGAGGATGTGGCACTATGGGCAGAGCTGCAGGATTTGGAACTGGGGAAACAGGTTCAGCCTTCATGAACAGTCCACCAGACCACTCTCCTGAGGGAACACATTCCCATGGTAGACCATAGAAGACCCGCTAGACCTCTAAAGCCCGGATCTCTTAGCAGTAGCAGGTGGACTCTTGCGGTGGCCAGTGTGGGTTAACCTTGAAGACCTGTCCACCACAATTACATACTGATGTTCACCTCCAGTCTTGCTAGCTGGCCTACAAAGCAGCACACCCTTGAGCGACAGTGACTCTGTCACTGAGGTCACAGGAGAAGTGCTGACAACAGAAACTGCATGGCTTGGAGTTAAATGGCTTATGGTTTCACCTATAAAAGCGTATTTAGGGCATTCTGTGATTGGAAACATATCCCACTTTATGAATGTATTTTAATGTCTATAACTCATATTAAACTTTGAATAATCATGGGTATACCTTAGTTTAATTAAATAACATTGTAAAATGTACCTGGTCGGTGAAATGTAAACAAATACTAAAGATTGGGATGTTTTGCTCCTTTTAAACTCCACCCACTGATACAATCCTTGGGTTATTCCCACCCCGATTCTATGCCCACAGTTTCCCTTCTTTTTTTCCCCTATTTCTACCACTGTTTTACACACAAGGGTGGCAGAGTTTGATTCATTTCCCTTTATGTTACCTCAACCTTGTACTCCTAAACTGTCTCCAGCATACCCATCTTTCTGAAGATCTCTGTTTTGCCACAAACTCGCAGCTTCAAAGCACACATGTGGAGAGGTGTGGTGCAGCGGCCAGGGCAGCTGACTTCAGAGCACAGGGTTCCCGGTTCGATCCACGGCTCCGGCGGCAGCTCAGCTCAGCACCGTGTGACTCTGGGCAGTAGCTCACTTAATTTCCACTACGACCCCCAGCGCATGGAGACCCGTAAGGGTGAGTAGCTGCGCTATATAAAAACGGACTTACATTTTTTACATGTAAAGACCTAGGTGGACATTAAGGGTCCATTTAAAATTGAAATGCTAATTCCAGTGACGCTGGCAATAGTAATTACTGGCTTCATCAGGATTACAAGATTCACTGGGAATCGGCGCCTCCCAATCAGGTGAAATGTCCCTTCAAATAGAGAAAAACTGGTGGTGCACATCCCTGATTACTACATGTAATTCCTAGTTTCTGTCCTATTAGAACATTGGAATGTTTAGCGCTCCTTTGAGAATAATGGAGTGCTTCTACGTCCTTTAGAAGCCCGGTGCATCAACATTCCAATGTTTAACAAAGGCCTCACATAGGGCTCCATTGGGCCTTTGCTTTACAAATAGCCTTAGAGCCCTCTATAGCAGGCCATTAAAGGCCCTAATGCTGGAGCGGGCCTTTAATGGCCGGTAGAGCTCGCTACGGCAGGCTCTAAGGCAATAATAAACCGCTATTGTTGCAACCTACAAGTAATAGATTACTTGTTGGTGTCGAACTATACATGCAAAACTTACTTGGACCCTCAGTAGATCTACATGTATAGGTCTGTGAGGTTAATAGGACTTTAAACATCTTTTTACCTCTGCTTCCAAATAAAACATAATCATAGTGAAAGAGTAAACAACAAGCTGACGATGCACATTTTAGCATGCAAAAGGTTAAAGTACAGAGAAGGTAAGTGTAGTAAATAGGCAGCAGTAGACGGGCATCTTCTTAAGGAGTAGTTTATTGAAGAACAGAGCAAGCACAAGAGCGGACTCTCCACGACAGAAGCCAACCGCAACTGCCGTGGAAGAGAACCCAGAATTCACAAGGCAACAGAGAACATAGGCGGATAAACATTCCACCAGCATTTAGAATACTACGCATGTACTACACATCTTCTTCCTTTCTAATGAAAACAACAAAAACAAATCTCCGCGACAGAAGCCAACCGCAACTGCCGTGGAAGAGAACCCAGAATTCACAAGGCAACAGAGAACATAGGCGGATAAACATTCCACCAGCATTTAGAATACTACGCATGTACTACAGTAAGCCTACTAGTCTCTCACGCAGAGAGAGACACATACACTCTGACACAGTCCGGGAAAAGACAGATGGAGTACAAGTAGTCTGAGGTTATTGGTTGAAGGTAAATGGCCAAACTAAGAGTTCTTGGAGGCCCTTATCTGTAACTGATATGAATTAGCATTTCTTTCATGAATATGTCATCATTGAAACGTGTGAAATGGACTTATGAGGTGAACCTGGTTTTCTTCATGTACCACGTGCTTTGTATATGTACAGAAATGAAGTTATTGCCGCCATAACAAAACCGTAATTAACCTTTCATTGTGTAGGTTGAGCTGAAGTTAGGTCAGTATGTAATATGGCCTGTTATAGGTGGCCTCAACAGTTTTATTTGTGGCCTCTTCTGACACCCTCCCAACCGACGACCCCGCCTCCCACAAAAAAACGTTTCCATATATGTAATTTTCATTGTTTTATTTTGGTACTCTTAGGGTGTCGGAGGCCAGGCAGGTTGTGCTTTTGGTATCTGAAAGAAACACGTTCGTTGGATTCCTCTCCTTAGAATATCCCCAGGCGTCAGACTGGATCCGGAAGATTTTTGTAGCAATGCCACTTGCGCGTCGCTAGGCGTCGTCTGCGGCTCCGCGTCCGTCGTTGGCGTCGTGTGCCGGAATGACGTCGTCTGAGTACTTAGACGCCGCCCTCGCGCGCTGACGTCAGTTCTTCTTTTTTCCGCGCCAGTAAGCGCCGATCCGGGAGAGCTACCCCTTTAGTCAATTTTTGACTAACTTTTTCGACTCTTTTTGGTCACTTCTCGACTCTGGTGCCGGTAGGATGCCTGGTTTCAAGGCCTGCGACGACTGTCACCGACTGATGTCGGTGACCGATCATCACCGCCGGTGCCTGTACTGCTTGGGCCTCGACCACGACGTGGAGTCGTGCTCCGATTGTATGGCCCTGACCTCGAAAGCTAGACGGGAGCGGTCCCGCAAGCTTCTCGAGCTTCGCCACTCGGCTCCGCGCCCCTCTCGATCCCGGTCCAGGAGGAGGTCCAAGGATCGGTCGTCTGGCTCGAAGTCTTCGGGTAAGTCGAAGCACTCCAAGAAGTCTAAGAGGCGACACCGCTCTTCGGACTCCCCTCGCCGGTCGCGCGACTCGGCTGAGGGTCTGGGTGGTTCCACCCCCGCGGCTCCGCGGGAGCCGCAGGTGCCACGCAAATCCCCATACCCGCCGGTCCCTGGGACTGGCGCGACGCCGGCGGAGGTCAGTGCCTTCCTCTCGGCCATGAGGAGCCTGGCCCCGCCGTCGACGCCCGCTGGCGCGCCTTCGGGCCCTGCGGACTCGACTGGACGACCTCGCGTGCCGGCGGCTCCGGCCCTGGCGTCGTTGGAGGCTCCGGCCCGACGCCGCAGGTCCCCGAGGGGCCCGAGCCTGGGCCCCCGTCGACGCCAGTCGACCTCGTTACGCCTCCTCCGCCGGCGCCGACACCGGTACCACCCCCGACGCCGACTCTGGTCGACGTCGATCCCCGGTTCAGCCACTGTCCGGTCCAGACGCCGATGCGGCGCCGCCCGACGCCGCATCCGACGCTGCTAGAGACACATATTGTCTATCGACCGGCTCCGATCATTCCTCCTGTTTACCAGGAATCGGATGACGGGGGCGAATGGGAGGGGTCTGAGGACCCTATGGCCCTTCAGGGGCAACTTTCTCAGGACTGGGCAGATGAACTGGGGGAGGCCAGTGGATTGGATACCTCACCGGACACTGGATTCATCTCTCCTCCGACTGTGGCTTCGGAGGAGGGTGCAGCTTTTTCTGTGGTGCTGCGCAAGGCGGCCGCAGCCCTTGGGCTTGAGCTGCCTGCCGTGGCTGTGAGGACTAACATCCTCACTGAGGTGCTTCAGTCTGCCGCATGCTCCACTGAGCCTCTGCTGCAATTCAATGAGGCCCTCACTGACGTTCTGCAGGGCACCTGGTCCAAGCCCTCCACAATCCCTCCTGTGGATAGGAACGTTGCCAGGCGCCACCGCCCTGCTCCGGGCGACCCCAGTTTTCTGTCCCAACACCCCACCCCCGAGAGTCTGGTTATCCAGGCCTCTACCTCCCAATCCTCCTTCCCGTCCGCTCCTCCGGACCGGGATTCCAAGAGACTGGAACAGTTCGGCAAGAAGCTGTTCTCCTCGCTCAGTTTGGGCATGCGGTCTTTGAACACCGCCTGTCTCTTGGACCATTATTCCCACTCTCTGTGGGATACGGTGGAGGACGTGCTGCCACTGTGCCCGGAGGAGGCCCGGGCGCGGCTTTCCTCGGCTCTGGCCGATGGGAGAGATGCAGCGCGCCATGCAATCCGGTGTGGACTCGACACTACGGACTCGCTGGGTAGGGCGATTGCTACCACGGTGGCGCTTCGACGTCACGCCTGGCTGCGGTCCACATCCTTTTCAGGGGATGTCCAGAGCACACTCATGGACATGCCTTTTGATGGCGCTCGCCTTTTTGCTGAGAAAGCAGACAGTGCGCTGGCTCGCTTCAAGGACTCCCGGGCTACGGCCACGTCCTTGGGCCTCTCGGCCCCGCGGCCACAAACTTCCGCTTTTCGCTCCTTTCGTGGCCTAGGAAGGGGCACCTCCTCACGTCCGCCTAGCCACCGGCCGCAGAACCAGCCTGCACGCGGTCGCGGAGGTGGTTTCCGCCGAGGCGGTACTGGAGGACGACGCGGTCAGTCCACATCCACCCCGGCAGCATCTGCCTCAAAGCCTTCCTAGTCTGAGCTTTCAGGCCCATTCCTCGTCAGTGGGAGGCCGGGTTCGCCATCACCTGCTCCACTGGCGTACCATTACTTCGGGCAGGTGGGTGCTGCAAATCGTCCAAAGGGGCTACTCCCTCCCCGTCGAGACGACCCCTCCAGCCATGCAACCGCAGCACCACCGTATCTCGGAGGATCATTTGAATCTTCTACAAGAGGAAGTTTCGGCCCTCTTGGCCAAGGAGGCCTTCCGAGCCCAGAAGTAGGTCGTGGTTGTTATTCCCACTACTTTCTGGTTCCCAAGAAGGGCAAAGGAGGCCTACGCCCTATCTTGGACCTCAGGAACGTCAATGCCTTCCTCCGGAAGGAACGGTTCAAAATGTTGACTTTGGCTCAGGTTCTAGCTGCCCTAGACCCTGGAGACTGGATGGTAGCATTGGACTTGCAGGACGCATATTTCCATATCCCCGTCCTGCCGGCCCACCGGCGTTACCTGCGGTTCACGGTGGGTCAGGAGCACTTTCAGTTCACCGTGCTCCCCTTCAGCCTTACCAGTGCCCCTCGGGTGTTCACGAAAGTGATGGCGGTGGTCGCAGCTCATCTGCGCAGATCAGGGGTTCCAGTCTTCCCCTATCTCGACGACTGGTTGTTGAAGGCGGGCTCACCCCACACAGTCATCTCCCACCTCCAGACTACGGCGGATCTCCTGCATTTGCTAGGGTTTTCCATCAACGTGCCGAAGTCACACCTGAGCCCCTCTCAGAAGCTCCTCTTCATCGGAGCGGTTCTCGATTCGGCGCAGTTCCGGGTTCATCCACCGGAACAGCGGGTCCGGGATATACAGGCCCTGATTCCCATCTTTCGGCCTCTATCCTGGGTTTCGGTCAGGCTAGTGTTGCGGCTTCTGGGGCTGATGGCCTCCTGCATCCTACTAGTGCATCACTCCAGGCGGCGCATGCGGGCTCTGCGGTGGGACCTGAAGTTTCAGTGGGCCCAGCATCGCGGCAACCTGTCCGACCATGTCTTGATCTCGGAGGGCACTGCACAGCAGTTGCAGTGGTGGCTCACGGACCGTGATTGGGTCACGGGCAAGAGCCTCTCCCTACCCATACCGGAGCATGTCGTAGTGACGGATGCGTCCCTCCTGGGATGGGGTGGCCATATGGGAGAGGCGGAGATCAGAGGCCTCTGGTTTCCGGCGGAGTCTCGCCTCCACATCAACTTGTTGGAGCTGAGAGCGATCCAACTTGCACTGAAAGCCTTCCTTCCCTCTGTCCAAGGAAGTGTCGTGCAGGTGTTCACGGACAACACCACCGCCATGTGGTATTGCAACAAACAGGGCGGGGTGGGGTTGTGGACCCTTTGTCAGGAGGCTCTGCGCCTCTGGACATGGCTGGAACACCAGGGCATCACCCTGGTGGTTCAACATCTGGCGGGCTCTCTGAACGCCAGAGCAGACGAACTCAGCCGCCGGTGCATGTTGGATCACGAATGGCATCTGAACTCCGAGGTGGCGCAAGGTCTCTTTCAGCAGTGGGGAGAGCCTTGGTTAGATCTATTCGCCACCGACGAGAACGCGCAATGTCAGCAGTTCTGCGCGTTGGAATTTCCAAGGCGGCACTCGCTCGGCGACGCTTTTCGTCGCGAGTGGAGTTGCGGTCTGTTGTACGCCTTTCCGCCTATACCACTTCTGCCCAGAGTGCTGAAGAAGATCAGGAGCGACCGGGCCCAAGTCATCTTGGTGGCTCCGGATTGGGCACAAAGGTACTGGTATCCCGAGCTACTCAGTATGTTGACCGATCCTCCGATACGTCTGCCCCTTTGGGAGGGACTTCTGTCGCAGCAGCAGGGGACGGTCCTCCACCCGAACCTGTCCAGCCTCCACCTCCATGCGTGGAGATTGAGCGGCGGCAGTTGATGCCATTTGACTTGCCTCCTGAAGTCTGTGATGTCATTCTGGCAGCCAGGCATCCCTCCACAAAGACGGTATACGCCTGCCGGTGGAACAAATTTGTGGCATGGTGCACAGCAAAGGCTGTGGATCCCCTTTCCGCCCCTCTTTCTGAGGTTCTTCTCTTTCTTCTTTCTTTGGCCCGGCAGGGCTCTGCCCTGGGCACCTTGAAAGGTTATCTTGCTGCCATCTCTGCCTTCTTACGGCTTCCAGATCAGCCCTCTCTTTTCAAGTCCCCTGTAGTGTCACGCTTTCTTAAAGGCATTACTCACACGTTCCCTCCTGTCCCTTTCGTAATGCCTCAGAGGGACTTGAATTTTGTCTTAACATTCCTGATGTGCGCTCCCTTTGAGCCTCTTCACAATTGTCCTCTTCTAACTCTTAAGACTGCTTTCCTGGCAGCCATCACCTCGGCTAGACGGGTGAGTGAGCTCCAGGCTCTATCGTCCAAGCCTCCTTTTCTATCTGTTCATCCAGACAAGGTTGTCCTTCGGCCTCGTCCTTCCTTTCTACCGAAAGTGGTGACCCCCTTTCATCTTGGGCAATCTGTCACCTTGCCCACCTTCTTTCCGCCTCCGCATCCTTCCAAAGAGGAAGAGCGGCTCCACCGTCTGGACCCAAAATGTGCGCTCTCCTTTAATTTGGACCGCACAAAACAGTTCCGAGTGGACGACAAGCTTTTCATTGGCTACGTGGGTGCAAAGAATGGAAAAGCTGTGCACAAACGGACCATCTCCCGGTGGGTTGTTTTGTGTATAAAAATCTGTTTTTCCTTGGCAAAAAAGGACCCTCCTGTTGGGCTGCGAGCCCATTCTACTCGGGCCACGGCGGCTACTACTGCTTTGGGACGGGGTGTCCCCTTGCAGGACATCTGTCAGGCGGCGACGTGGGCTTCGCTGCACACGTTTGCCAGGCATTATTGCCTAGACAGCCAAGTCCGGAGGGATGGCTTCTTTGGCCGTTCTGTCCTCCAGGACTTTCTGGTGTGATCTTGGTTCGCAGACCCACCACCGGGGTTGGTATTGCTTGGGTATCTATTCTAAGGTGAGGAATCTAACTAACGTGTTTCTTTCAGATGAATAAGTTACTTACCTTCGGTAACGATGTATCTGTAAGAAACATTAGTTAGTTAGATTCCTCACCGACCCACCCATCCTACCCGTTCTGCGAACTGACATCTAGGGTTAAGGCTATCCCTTTCAGGGCCCTAGATTATTTGGCACCAGTGTCAGTCTCTTGCATGGCTCTGCGTTCCTGGCGCGGAAAGCTATGTACAAGAACTGACGTCAGCGCGCGAGGGTGGCGTCTAAGTACTCCGACGACGTCATTCCGGCGCACGACGCCAACGACGGACGTGGAGCCGCAGACGACGCCTAGCGACGCGCAAGGGGAATTGCTACAAAAATCACCGGATCCAGTCTGACGCCTGGGGATATTCTAAGGTGAGGAATCTAACTAACTAATGTTTCTTACAGATACATCGTTACCGAAGGTAAGTAACTTGTTCTTTTGTGTGCCTCCCTTTTTGGAGCTCAATATTGTAATTTACTTTTGATCGACTGAATTTGTCATGCATTTTCACCTAATTCAAGAGTTGTTTCGAATGATGCCCCAAGCATGTCATGGGCGAGATCTCAAAAATTCATAAGATGGCAGTGTCAGGAGAGATTTCTAGAGTTCTCTACACTCCGCCACTTGGTCTCACCGATGCCCTTTTTACCGCCTATGCCCACTCCAGGCCGTTATGTTGACTGACACCCCAACACGTGCTCCTCTCACAGCCCGGGACGTGCTGCACTGTCCTGTGGCGCAACCTTCACATTCTGCAAGGGCACCTATGGCTACAGGGCTGATTCGAGATTGAAGCCAGGCATGGTGACATTTCCTAAAATAAAACATGACAGCTTCCCGACTCTTTCAATCCTTCTAGGATTCTTTTCTAAGTGTCGTTTTTTTTTATTATTCCATTTTTCTACAACTACTTTCCCTTTAGGCTACTTGGTGTTCCAAACGGCCAGGTCATAGATTTATGAAAAGTGGCCCTCTCGGTGATGGACCACATTGTGCTGTTGATCCTTCTCTGCTATGTGATTTGTTTTGCCTTCGCGTCTGACAGCGCACCTCGCACTATAATGTCGACTTGCCCTTGATTGACATAAGTAACTTTACACGGCAAGGCAGCCTCAATAAAGCAGACGCAAACTTAAAACTGTGATATATGAAAACGTGCTTCAAAATACTTCACCAACTCTTTTACAATCCAGAGCGCGCTTTAGCTGTGCTTCCGGCTTCACAATAACAAATAGTGCTTGAGATTTGATGACAAAATATGTCCAGTTATTTTGTGCCGGATAACATCTTTATGTGGCAAATGGCAGACACTAAGCGGTTTCAGGGCATGGCGCCCCCGGGGAAGCGGCGGGGCTTCATAATGCTCCAGCGAGGCTGCGCTTTCACTGGCAGGACGCTTCCTCGCGGGGAACTGAAAATGTCAGAACTGCTCAACCTAGCAGTCTTGACAACTTGAGAAAAGCAACAACTGCATCTTACAGACCATTTACACATTCCATAAGGCAATAACAAGATTAATTCAGTAGAAATCAGGCACTGGCGCTAAGTAAAACAAGGGTTCTGTATAGAAACAGAGCCTGGAAAGAAAATTTCTCTTGACTTTCAGAGTGCGTATTGTTATAAAATACGACTTCTGGGGAAAGCCACCTTACGATGGTAGGTAGGCTCATTCTAGCTGCTTCTCTCGTACAGAACAATAAACTGCAAACGAAGGAATATAATTCATCCAGAGGTCCAGCCATGTCCGTTCCAGGCAAACCTCACAGTTGTATCAAGATTCTTAGGTCGTTGAGAACTTGTGCAGACATTTTGCTTAGATTTTGAAGTGCTTTGCATATAGCCTGAAGAGGGCATCGAGGCCGTATTACAATAAGCGCCACCGGGGCACTCTGGTATATACAGAAGGGGGCGCAGACGCTTCTGCGTCCCGTTCACTAATACCGATATCGCTGGTGCATTTAAAGCGCCAGCGCTACCGTCAAAGGGGCGTTCCCTCATTTACATATGAGAATGCCCTATGCAAATGAGGGAATTCCTTCATCCCTGCGCCCACGCCATATTACAGACGCGGGCGCCGAGACAATGAAGCTCTCAGGGGGTGCACTCACAGTGTGCTACCTTCTAGTGCGCCACTTGAGAGTAGCCCTCTGGAGGGGGAAAAGAGGGTCCTATGGACCCCCCCAGACGTCCCCTTGTAGGCTGGCGCAGTCACTGACTGGACCCGTGAAAACAGAGTGGCTGCAAGCAGCTGCTTCATGTTTTCACATGAATGTCCTGCCCCAGGGCATTCGCGAGTTCCTGACTGCCCTGGGGCCATCAGATTCATGTAATAGGGCACATTTTCATTGTTTGCGCTGGACTCACCATTTTAAAGGTGCACCTGGTGCAAACAATGAAAATGCGCCTACACCTTAATATGGCCCCTTGTGTCAGAGGTTTGTTATAATTAGCTAATGGGAAAGCGTACTCTCGATGAGTGTTTTTAAAAAATAAAAATAAATGTATTTAAGCTCTCTTCTCTGATAAAGCACAGACTTCATTGACCTTATCATAATAGTTTGAGTTGTCCCCACCCCTCGTTCAAGTGTCCCCATTACCCCAAGGCATATTGTGTTGTCTCCCAGGTGACAGTTTAAGTATTTCAAAGTATGATGTACCTAACTGTTTTGAGGTCTGTGGGTGTCAAATTTCTGAGAATCCTGTCAGATCTTCCAGTCCAGTGGTTTGCGCAAACACAATGCCATTATTTGCCGGAAGCAGGAACTCCTCTGAAGAAAAAAGGCAAACCAGTTATATTGCACAACAAATGTAGTATTGTCTGTTCAATCCACTTTCTAGTTCAGACCATTCACAAACATAGGCCTGCCTTAAATCTCAAGATAAACAGGTTCATCTAGTTTTATCCATTAAAGATGACCACATCCTGGTTGACAATGCCCAAAGCTGACCCAGATGGCTTTTCTGATACCTCTAGAACTACAGGTTGGTTGCAGAAACCTTCTAAATCTGTAGGACCATCAGTGTTCCCTAAACCTTTTGGTGGAATTTCACTTTTTCAGGTTCTGAGTCCTGCCATTTGAATTTGCTCTGTGCCAAGACTTTTCCCAGAGGTACTTCTTTCAGGCATGGCTGCATTTCACTAACGGTGGTAGGATATTCAATTACCTTGATGGTTGGTTAATTTCTGCTTCTTCTAATGGATACATATAACTCTTTAGAATCCCCCACCCCAGATATCAGACTGAGGAAACAACCTTTACAATGCATTGTTTACAACACAAGTCGTTACAATGATGTGTTGTTACATCACATGCCATTACAACGCAAGTCGTTACAACGACTTGTGGTAGTGGGTGGAGGGTGTTTGATTTGTTGGATTTTCAATCCAACACCTTCCCCACTGCTGCACAGACTGGAGTTGGAATAGTAAATAATACTAATCCAAACTCCAGCACCCCCTTACCACAAGTCGTTGTAACGACTTGCGTTCTAAACGCATACGTTGTAAAGAGTGCTATTCCCAGACTGGTTCTGGTGCTCTTCCACTCTGAGATGGCACTATTCGACTTCACTTTCTTTGTGCCACCCCGGAAGTGACTAAGTGGAGCCACATATATATGCACACCTGTGTCAGTTACTTCCTTTCCATGCCTTCCATTTTGGATCTGGAGCTCTGCTTCCAAATTTGTCGGGTTTCAGATGTCTTCTAAAACTTAAATCCAGTGTGCTAAGGAAAAATGTCCCCTCCTAAAAAACGACAGATTTCAAACCATGTCGTAACTCCAGGAAACAAATGTTGGACTGATACGAGGTGGTACAAATATGCGCTTACGCCCTGAAGGTGATCCGGGACTGAGAAGCAAAGCTATACTTTGCTGAGCATAAGAAGCTGCAGCCCTCCTGTAAGGCCTGTTCCCATTTCAATTCGCATTCACAGACTTTGTAACTCATGAGTCCCCTGGTAACTTCAAATTGAAGTCCAAACGCAATCATAAACAAGCATTGGCATAGCCAATAGGTCTCGCTTTTGGGACCTTATAAGTATTTAGTTATGCAGCACAATATCTTTGGTGCAACAACATTAACTGTTGCATGGTTAAACACTTATGAGGCCCCAAATGCGAGACCTATTGGCTATGCCAATGCTTTTTGTTATTTGGTGTAAATCCGTTGAGTAGTTTTTAAAGTTATTTACAAACAAAAAATGTGTATATCTAGGGATGCAACCCCTCCGCAAATCCTCCCAATCTTGTGCAGAGATCTGCTTGGCTGCCAACACTTCAAACAGGAACTCTTAGGAGCAATCTTGGGACTCTCACTCAGCAGAGTCCCCCCAAAAAAGGTTAAGAAAAGTGGGCAGGGTAGGAATACCCAAACCCACTAGCCCTTGTGCTGGTGTACTCTACGGACTCCGCCAGGGCAAAAATGCATTAATTTAAAAACAAATTGTAGCAAAGCCGTAATGGATTCATGAATCTGTTGCAAAAAAATGTAGAATAGCACGGTCTCTCGCACTTGTTTTTATTTAAGTCCCCAGGTGGGCCAGGTCCTGGGGGCATAATTTACAATACATTTTGGGGAGGGGGCACACATGGCACCCCGTGGCTGAACTTGGCCCCAGGGACTACCGCCTCCCCAGGGCTGGCTGAGTTTCAAAATAGAGTGGAGGAGGGCTGCAGATTTTTCATCTGTTTCCCGTCTCGCGGGCAGGGAAACAGATGAAGAGATTGCACCCGCATGCAGCTTACAACATGTTAGAGCACTACTGGCTCCCGCAGGTGGCGGTGAGCCAGCTGGTACTGTGGGGGCCTTGAGCCTTACCCTCCAGTCCCCAGTGATAAGTACTGGGTGCCCTAGTTGGGGCCAGGGCACCCAGGTAGATGTGGCCGGATCTTGGAGGGGGGTGGAGTCCCTGGGGCCAAAATCAGCCTGGGTAGGGGGGCACAAGGCCTTTTTTCCCATTTAGAAAAGTGGAACACAGGGCAGCAAAAACACCAGAAAAATCAAAACGGAGCAGAAGACGGAAGAAAAATGAGCAGTGAAGGAAAAATGGAGGGCAAACAAACTAGCAGAAAAGGCAAACCAGAAAAACAAATAGAAAAGGCAAAACAGAGCATGAAATGAGCAGACCAGGCTCAAACAGAGGGCAGGAGGTAGAAAGGCAGCAGAGGGTAGCGAACTGCAGCAAGCTGGACCGGAGAACTGTCACAGGGGGAGCTAGCACTAGAACCTGCTTAATTTTTACTGAAATTAAACCTCAACGGGAAGCCCTTACATGTATAAGCATAGCAGGCACCCCAATTGAGGCTCCACTTCTGGAAAGGGCAAATGATCCAGATCTGCTGGGCTTGACAAAGGCAAAGCAATTGTGTTTTCTCTGCAATTCCACATTGAAAGATGAACTTAAATGCTTTGTGGAGGTGAATTGTTGATCTATTGAAGCACAATGCGTAGTGACTGTGACAAGTGTGTTCTTTCTTTTTTTTATAACCAGAAAGGTACAAAAAAGATATTCAGTCACAGAGGTAATAATTTAATCAATAAATAATTACATAATCCATAGGTCATGCATGTTAACATACATGCATACTTAAATAGCTACATTCATTATCATGGGATTTCCTTGGTTCATCGGAAGCATGGTTAATGCTGCAATTCTAGTTTGCAGCAGTGGAGGAGCGGCATTACCATTTTTAGTATGACTTACAGTCTCTCTAATCTTAGTTGTACACACATGAAATCACAGCCGAGTCCTGAAGCAGATCGTATAGCTCTTCTTCTATTCTGCAGTTAGCTTGACTTAGAGCTGCCCTCCTTATCCTGCCCTGCTGTTGAGCCATACCATCATAGGTGCCCACATCTTTAGGCCCCTCTACCTGGCCCATAGGCCATAGACCTTTGCTCTTATATAATGCTATTTCTTGCATATGGATGCTTAACAGGCGATGGAGCCAGACCTGATATGTGGGGGGTTCAGCATCTTTCCATGCATTGACAATCAGTAGCCGAGCCACAGCTACTGTAATGAATAGAAAATCCCTTTGTGATACAGCTAAATTAACCCTGCCATCATATCCTAATAACATCAGAGCTGGGCTAATAGGAATTACCTTGTTGAGTGTTTGCTGCCAAAAGTTCTCTGTACCGGTTTTTAAGGGTAGCAGCTTACTGCATGCATAGAGCATATGTATGCTGTCAGCAGGACCTGTTTGGCATCTAGGGCAGTTGTCATTCTCCCGCTTCCCCCAACCATATACCTTTGAGGGTGTGTAGTACAAATTGAAGATTGTTTTATAGTGCTGGGCCTTCAGATTGGCTGATACAAAAAGATCTTCATCCCCATTTCGATCGACATATGTAAGTCTACCTCCCCATCTCCCAGCTTTGCTGCCCATTTTACCTCAGCTTTTTTCCAAGTCATCAGGAAGGGTTTCTATTAAAATTTTATAAAAGTCCCTGATCCTACTATCCCCTCGACTTACTGTTTCCAAGGTTGGAATTTTAGCCAAGTCGAAGGACTCAGTGGGAAGACACATCAGACATTCCCTAATCTGTATATATTTAAATTGTGTTCTGTTGTCTATCCCTTGGTTGTGTACTAAATCTACAAATGAGATTATCTCTGCATTATTGTACAAGTTAACTATCCTGTCAATTCCGGCTTGTTCCCAGTTTCTGCCCATTGCATTGTACAGTACAGCCAGAAAGAGGGAGGAGCGCCATAGGGGTGTATACCTATTGTACCTTTGGATTTTCAGCAGTCTGCTGACCTTTATCCAGATCTTCCAGGCCACCTTTATACACTTAAAGCGTGTCTTTTTCTAATAACTAGGTTCTAGTTGTCTCAGGAAGAGCCCCTCCGCCTCTTTTCTGATAGCTAAGTGACAAATAGTGGGCAGATCTGGGGCATCAATTCTCAAGATATCTGATATGAGCAGGGTACCCATCTTTTGTAGTGCAGCTGCCCAATAGTAAAATAATAAATTCGGGACAGCCAACCCCCATCTTTCTCAAGGGAGCGTCAGTTTTCTGTGCCCATCGGGTTTTTTGGTAATTCCATATAAAGTTGAAAAACATTGCATTCATTTTTTCATAGTTGTATCTGCTAGTACAAGGGGAATTGAGCGAAACAAATAAAACAATTTAGGGAAGGTTTTCATTTTTAATATACTGGACCTCTTTATAATTGTAAATTCAGCTTATCTAAGCGCCTCAGTACTGTGCTTATACTATTGAGTACTGGATCTAAATTAATGTTGCGTCCATATTGGAACATATCTTAACCCCCAGGTACGTGGCGGATTCAGCTTTGCGCTGATCTTGAATATTGCATTGCCGCAAGCAGACTATTTGTGTTTTTCCTTTATTCAGGAGATACCCAGATTTGCTCCCAAAATCCTCCGCCACGCTTTTGACTTCTTTAATTGCCCTCTCTGGCTCTGTCGTTGTGACAGCAATGTCATCCGCATATGCCAAAACCTTGGTATTAGGTCTGTTAGTTGTTACGGATTTAATTTTTAATTGCGGGCTTTTGTAAGATCTGGTTAATAAAGGGATCTATGTCCATAGCCAAGAGAATTAGGGAGCATGGGCAGCCCTTCCTCATCCCTCTGGCTACCTTGATATTCCCTGATGTATTACCCATCATTTTTAGTTGTGCATAGGGTTTATGATACATTGCCCAGACAGCAGTGAGAAGTCATGGACCAAACCCTCTCTCCGATAAGACTCCCCAGAATATATTGCCATGATATCCGATCAAAAACATTTTCAACATCTAGGAGGATCACAGCCATATATCCCCCGTTGCCTCAGCCTTATCCAGTAGTGATATAACTCGTCTGATATGTTTTGTGGTCCCCCTACCCGGTACAAAACCATGTCGCCACGGTGAGACTGGCTATGATCCTCTGTAGGCGGTTGGCTAAGACCTTTGAATATACTTTGGCAGCAGAGTTTATCAGAGAGATAGGGCAGTATGAGGCAGGTAGTTCCGGTGGCTTCCCCCTTTTAACAAATATCACTATGTAAGTTCCCTGCCGGGAGAAGGGTGGGATCCCATTATGCTGTAAATCTAGGAAAAGATCGTGCATTATCGGGGCTAGTTCATGTTTGGAGTAACTTATATAGCTCCAAAGGGATTTTGTTCGCAACAGCAGCCCTTCCAGAAGGCAAGGAACCTAAAGCGTCCACTATCTCTTTTGGTGCAAACTCTTCTTCCATCTCCAAATATGCTGCTTCATCGACTCTTTTGGGTTCCGGCTGTCTACTTTCTTCTCCCAGTAGGCTAGATCGAGGAGGGTCTGCCTGATATAATTCCTTATCGAATTGTTCAGAGACACCTGTGATCTCCGAGGCCTCGTCTCATATTGCCCATCACTGTTTTTGATTTTGGTTATATTGTTTCTGGTAGCTTTCTGACTTCTGCTCAGGCCCATCAGCCTTCCTGCTGACTCTCCATACTCGTACATCTCTCTTTTATGTGCTTGGTAGGTTTGGACCACTTTTTCCTGAAATTAGCTATTGATCTCTGCCTTTATTATAGCTAGTTTAGCTGTGTACTCCCTTAATTTCTCCTCCTCCCTCCTCTTACAGATCAAATTCAGATGTTCCACCTCCAATTGGGTCAAGTTGACCTCATCTTTCTGTTGCTTATGGAGCAGGCCCACATAGCTAATGATTTCTCCCCTCAGTCCAGCTTTAAAGGAGTCCCACACTAACCTACGTGAGGTGCTATATTGGTTCATGTCAAAGAATTCCACTGCCCTCACTTCTACTCCTTGCCCTGTTACTTCCAGAAGTAGCGGATTATGATTCGAGAAGAGTTTGGGGAGTTTCATAATATCTATCTCATTGAGCATAATAATTGAAGCCAGAAAATAATTCAACCAAACATATTTTTTGTGTGGTTGAGAGAAGTAGGTGTAACTGGGATCAGTAGATTTCTTATCTGCTCAGACATCAGTCAAACTATGACTATCCTTAAAGTGTAGGATGTGAGTCCAGCCACTCACCTGAAATCTAGGATCGTCTGCAGGGGCGAAGACAGTTCCTCAACCTGCCCAGAACATCTCTCAGCGCTACTGACTAGATAGGAGCCCCGGCAGATGTTCCAAGAGGGAAGGGGATTGGGACGAGAGAGAAAAGAGAAGAAAAGACACTGCCACAATCCACCACCTGGGCCAGCCAGGACCCGTTCTCCAGAAAGGTAGGCGTAGTGTTCGTCTAAAACCCTAAGAAAGGAATTATCATTAACAACTGACCTAATCTAAAGAGTTCCCACTAATATTTCTTTAACATGCAATATATATGTATCAGTTACACCTCTCTAATGTTGTCGTGAATGTGCATTCAGTAATACTGTACTTTAGGACTGACTCAACTCGGGAACATAAAGCAGTTATGGAAAAAGAGCAACTGGTTCTAGAAAATATAAAGAGCAATCATATTAGACTTGCATGCACATTGTAGGATACACACTTAGCATGCCCTGATTATATATATATATATATATATATATATATATATATATATATATATATATATATATATATATATATATATATTTTTTTTTTTCAAAGGCTCTTGCAGCAGAAAAAGCACTCACAGCAGGTAGGTAATTTCCTTTAATTTATGCACATCAGAGGGTAATACAGCATCCGTTCTATTTCTCTGCCAGCCAACGCGTTTCAATGCTGTCCGCAGGCACAGCAGTTTGCCTTGATTACGGAGGGGACACTTCATACCGGAGCACACTGGAGTGCTTGAAATGTCACAGTGGACTTGCAATTACCGCTGTGTTCACTACGATGTAGTCACATGCTACAAAGCTGACACACCTGCATCCAAATACTACTAAAGATGGAGGCAGTCCGGGACTCATTGTTTCACCATGCCGCTTTTCTCGCTTTAGCCCAGGAAGAAGATGCGGACAGCATTGAAACGCATTGGCTGGCAGAGAAATAGAACGGATGCTGTATTCCCCTCTGATGTGCATAAATTAAAGGAAATTACCTACCTGCTGTGAGTGCTTTTTCTGCAGCAAGAGCCTTTGAAATATATATATATATATATATATATATATATATATATATATATATATATATATATATATATATATATATATATATATATATATATATATACACTCACCTTTCAAGATTTGCATATGCTTCTTAAACCTAAATGAACGCCTGGATTTGGACACAACCAGACAAATTAACGTCAAATGCCTGATTGACTTTATAGTCAAATGTTATCAAAATCCAAACGTTTACCAGAGTCCAGCAAAAGGTAATGTCAGCACTAGAGCATTGTGATTGATTTTTGCAGAGATGCTCAAAGAGTACAGAAAGTCATCACAAGCCCTAAACAAGTGATGCATATGAAGTGGGTCCAAGAAATATGCACCAAGCTTGTTCTTGCTGTCTATTTCGTTGTCTTTATCAGCTGAAGCGAAGGAAGGTTTCCGTAGAAATGTGAATCCTCGGAGTGGTGATGACTCAGCTGGAGGTTGCCCTGTTGCGGTGAAGGTTTGTCCAATGGAGTCCATCCCCTCGCAGCTACGCGACGACGAAGCCGGAAAGCCAAGTGGTGAATGTTACGGGGCATAGCTATTTATAGCCAATCCTTGGGTGTTGCCGGGCATGTAGTAGCAACGTGCTTGGTAATGTTGCTGCTCCACGTGACCGATTCGGCATGTTCCGCCCCTTGCGTTTCCCTGGAAATGGAGAAACAAAGCTGATGTGCGTTTTCTTTTAACACACATTGAATCGGATCATATCCTTAATGCAAATGAAAAAGAAACGAATACTACGGCCGAGAGAAATGTATCAATGGCAGCATAATGTGGAATACAACAAATATTAGTATAAACAAAAGAAGCAACATAAAAAAATAAAGCGTGACAGCATGCTTGGGCACACAACAAACATTGGCAAAAACAAAGGTAAAGGACGTCATAGTTGCTCAGATATTAATACATGATTAGTATAGAGACCATGGGGATGTTCACAGATGACACAGGCCTTGTGTACATCTCTGACAAAAGGCAGTCAACGCTCTTTGTACTTGGGGCTTCTTCTCATTGTAGTTTGGCAATCCTACTTTAGTGACTCTGAGATGTATATTCAGGTCGCCACATATCATCAGTGGTTTTGGCCAGGAGGGTAACTCCATTTCCAAATCTTCCCAGATTTTGGGATCATCCTGGTTCAACCCATATATTGTCCCTATTGTCATTCCGGTAGTTAATGACACTATTGCCAAGTGCCCCCGTTTATCAGCTAATGTACGCTTTACTACTCCAACTTGGTGTTTAATATGAATGGCTACCCCTCTTATTATGGGAGTCTGGGTAGAGCATATAGCCAGCTCGTATCCTCTTATCTGAAAGGCATCCTTATTGCACAATGGAAGGAAAATTATGTATGGGTTAATAGCTTTTAGTATCTCGTATACTTTGGCTCCTTTGTTTTTATCATTGGCACCCCACATTTACTGAACAGATCCTCAATTTAGCCATGGTTATATAAGGAAACCATCCATCCAAACCATGTTGCTCTAATATTCCTTCCTTAATCATCTTCTTTTACTTCCTCTTTCTGGATTTATTTCCCTATTATTCTGCTCCTGCCCCCCCACAACCACCCAAGTCCCCCCACCCACAGCCCCTCCATTCCAACCTCCCCCCGCTCATCCCCATCCCCACCCATGGAAACTTCTAGACCTCTGGTCTGTAAGGTGATGAAGCAGCACTACACCAAGAACAGTGAGACCCTCCATTGCTTGGGCCCATTTTGAGCTATACATAGGTCCCCCCCATAACATACTAACATCATATTTGCTGTGCTAAAGTAATGATAGAGAGAGAAACTAAAGAAAACACACATACGTGAGTCTCGTAATTACCCCTTCCCCAGCTACCCACTTCAGTGCTAATCTAATCTGATCTAATTCCTACATCCTGGTCAGCTAGACAGCTGTTTGGCTCAATCTACTGACTCTCCTACCCCCAACTTCCAACAAGAATTCCTTTGCTTTAATATCGGATGTGAAGAAGTGAACCCGGTCACCGGTTATCAGTTTCAGCTTTGCTGGGTTAATTAGATAGGCCTGCTTACCCTTTGCCTGAAATAAGTTGATCATCTTCCGTAGTTTCCAGCGCCTTTCAACAGTTACGTGGCAAAAGTCAGGTCAGGCAAAGAACGTAATATCATCCACCTTGCACTTGGTTTCCGGTCTAGAATTCTTCAAAATATTCTGCCTGAGGAGGTAGTTCACGAAATAGACTAAGACAGCCCTGGGATTTGTGTCTGGTCAACCTGGCGTTTCTAAATGGGGGGACCCGATGGGCACGTTGGATCTCATGTGCCCAGTTCCAGCCTAAATCAGAAAATGCCATTTTTAGTAGATCTACCATATAGAGACGCATATCTGTAACCACCTTGTTCTCAGGAATACCCAAGAACCGCAGGTTATTCCGACGCTGGCGGTTTTCCTAATCTTTTAGTTTCCATTGGATGTCAACCAGTCTGGCTTTGTGTGATTAAGTCTGGCTCTGGGCTCCCACAACATTTACCTCAAGGGCTCTCGTTCTTATATCCAAGTCAGATAAATGTTCACTAATGTTGCTACATACTTTGGCGACTTTCCGCACCGTCCCTTGCTCCTTGCGGATAGCTGTCTGAGAACGTCAGCTAGCCTGCCTTGTTTCTTCACGGTGTGACATAATGGACTGAAGGGTAGCATCTAGAGTTGTGGTAGCGCTGCCTTCAGAGTCGGGTGCTTTGCTCCAGGTGACCCCTACAAGCTGATTAGTTGGAGAATAGTCCCAATTGAGGTCATTTCTTTTTGTTCAGCTTGGCCCAAGAGCCCTGACTTCCTATTAGTCTTATGCAGAGTTGCAGCAGACTCCATCACGCTGATGTCAGGCAGGCTTTCACTCTTACTCATGTCCGATAGCAACACAGAATCATCCACAGAGCAGGTGTTGTCCGACAGCGAATAAAAACAGTCTGTTGCCTCTACATATGTGTCCTTCACACCCTCCTGCTTTCTTGTTTGCGCTTCGGTACCTGTTGTGCTTTCCGCACGGTCTCATGGAAGTGATTAGTGGCTTTTTTTAAAAAAATTTTTTAGGTACTTCCCATAGCTCCTCTTCTCCCCCTCTTGTGGCAGTGACTGTTGTGATTTCAGGCTAGGTGCTATTACAATTGGTGCCTTTATCGTTTTTGCCCTCTTTTCCTTCCTCACCCCCATCTGCACTTAGTGCCCTGGTTCCCTCTCCCCTGTCACCAGGAATCTGTGCACTACTAGGTTCTACCTGATTCAGTGTTACCTGAGGGTCATTTACCTGAGGATAGTCCATTAATCCTGGGGTTGCCTTTCCGGCTCCTTCGTCCGGACCCTTTCCATAGCTATGTTTCTCCATGGGACCACTGCATCTGTTCCCATCTGGGGCTTTGGAATCCCCCATGGTCCCAGGTCCAGATCGCAATTTGGAACCTCCACGACTGTGGGGCCGGGTAGGCGCTGCTGGGGCACAGCCCCGCCCTTCCCCTTCCCCTTCCCCTTCCTTTCCAGAGTGTTCTCCATCCGTGTTGAAGTCTGTCCTCGGGGACCAGGCTGCTATGTAGCAGCCTCTGCTCCAGCGCTCGCCTCGGCCATGGAGCGATTTCTTGCTGGGACCACTTCTGTTATTGGACTGCCTCTGGCGAGAGGGGCCATGCTCGCATTCCCTCGACCTGAAGCAAGAGCTTTTGGCTTCATCTTAGTGGGTGAATGTAGCCCAGGACGGCAGCAGTCAGGGCAGTCCAGGGCACTGTGAAGCTTCCGGCAAGCTAGTAACAGCTCCTGCAGTCCGGCCGCTATTTTGCATGTGTGGATACAGCCAATAGTTTCCTCATTCAGCAACTTCTGCATGGCACTTAAAATATCTGATAGTATTTTTTCCAGTTAATGCGGGAGGAGGGGGGGTCAGTGGGGGGTTTCAGAAGGTCAAGGTGCTGTGGGCGGTCACCTCAGCCGACTGCCATCTTGCTTCCCTCAACGGCATTGACTCTCCAGTGTAGCGAAGCCCCTCAGTGTATTTTCTTGCCTTTTATTTAATTTATTTTGTACTCCTGATTCTTGCACTGTTTGTCTGTGGCCCAGTACATAACTGAGCAGGTTTGTCTTTTTGAACCCGCCCTGCCCGCCGTTCTTTCCTGCTGGTTTACCGCCCGCATCCTTGCCAGCCCATCCCACCTCTACTTATGCAGGCTGCTGCACGGCTGCATGTCCGTGCAGCAGCCTGCATAAGTAGAGGTGGGATGGGCTGGCAAGGATGGTTGTGTGCCAAAGGCAAGCTTATCTGCACCTGGATGGCGGCCAGCACCAGGAGCACTGGCTTTCCTGCTGCCTATCACTACACCACCTCTGAGCTCCTAGCCTTGGCCCCTAGGGGCAGCAGCTATGGGCTGCAACAACAACTGCGACATCACCTCCCGAGACTCATGGAAGAACCCTTCGCCTGCCACCGATGCTGGTTCACCTGCAACACTGAAACCATCGCTGCACCCACACATCCAACCTCTCGTAATAGCTCCAGTGCTTGCTTCTCAATGCCTGATCCCTCTGGATGCATGCCACAGAGATTCGGGACAGCATAACCACCTCCAGCCCTGGCATGATGCTCATCACCTAAACCTAGTTCACACCTCCCTCAGCACCCGACAACGCGGCCACAATGACTCATGGATACAAGATAATAAACTGAGACCACAGCAACAAACACGTAGGAGGCATTGTCATCATTCACAAACAGACCCTCCAATGCACCACCACCGAAGATGACCCTTCATCAGTCTTGGAGAACCTCAATTTCCAAAATCTGAATCAACGTGAGCACCGCCGTTAGAGGTACCCTTTCGTACGGACCCCCACACCGACACCATGTCAGATCTGATCGTACCCATGGCAATAAACTTCAAGCATTGCATCTTCCTCGGCGACCTCAACTGCCACCTCGGCGACCCCAATGACACCAACTCTGCCAACCTCCTGGAAAGCATGAGCAACATCTGGTTTATCAACTGGTCACAAGCCCCACACAGCGCAGGACACACCCTGGATACAATCTTCACAGGCAGCAACAGAATCAAATTCAGTCACACCACTAAACTCACCTGGACAGGCCCCAGCATCGTCCACTTCACTATTGCAGCAGGGCTACCATGACCCACTCCTGCGCCCCCACCCTTGTCCTCTGCAGATGGAACAAAATAGCTGAGGCCCAATGGACTGCCACCCTCAACAGCACCAGACCCCACTCTACCAGCAACCTTGAGCTAGACATCTAACAATTCTCCAACTGCGCAGACACTATCACTCTGCTGAAAACAGCCACTACCAGAAGACCTAGCAAACATGTCAGAAGGTTCACCCCCGAACTCCAGGCCTTCAAACGTGAGTGCAGGCGACAGGAGTGATGATGGCACTCCAGCAGAAACTCCTCAGACCTCACCACCTTCATGTCTGCCCTCTGCAAATACCACCACAGCCTCAAGGAAGCCAAAATGGATGCCCTAACCACCCGCATCGAGGCCAGCAACAATCAAACAAAAGAACTCTTCAGCATCGTCAGAGAATTCTCCTGCCCGTCTGCCACAGAGACCATAATGCATCCTTTCCTAGCCCTTTGCAACTCCCTGGTGGACTACTTCCACAACAAGATAGCAGACATCTACAGCAACTTTGACCTGCTGCCAACCTACCTTAGCCACCTCCTGATACGCACCAACAACTCCCACAGCCACCTTACCGATTGAACACCGTTCACAACGACAATCACCACAGCGATCATGACCTCCATTCACTCTGGAGCACCGACAGACCCCTGCTGTCACCACTCCTTAAACATGGAACAGAAGGAAATCAGCAGCGCACCCACCCACATCGTCAACTCCTCCATCCCCACAGCCACCTTCCCTGACACCTAGAAACACGCAGAGTTCAAACCCCTCCTGAAGAAACCCTCCTCTGGCCCCATTGAGCTCTTGAACTCCCTCCCCATCTCGCTGCTCCCCTTCCCAGCTAAGGTCTTGGAGAAAGCCATCAATCGCTAGCTCACAGACACCCTAGAATGTAACATCCTACTCAAAGCCACCCAGTCTGACTTCGGCTCCAACCACGGCCCTGAGACAGCTTTGATAGCAGCAACTGGCAATATTCGAGCCATCCTCGACTGGGGCGAGACAGGAGCCCTGATACTCCTCGACCTGTTAACTGTATGTGACACTGTATTCCACCACACCCTATTCACCAGACTCCACCACATCATCATCAGAGGACACGCCCTCAAGTGGACCACTGCCTTCCTCACAGAACACACACAGAAAATCCACCTATAACCCTTCACCTCTAAACCCAAGAGCATCATCTGCGGGGTCCCCCAGGGATCCTCCCTCAGACCCACCCTCTATTGGCCATCATCGCCCACACCCTACGCTCAACATCATCTTGTACGCCGAATACACCCAACTCAGCTGATCAATGTCTCCAGCTGGATGAGATCCAACTGCCTGAAGCTGAACATGGACACGATGGAAGTGCTCATCTTCAGAAAGAACACCTCTCTATGTGACAACACATGGTGGGCCATGGCACTTGGACCTTCACCTATCCCCACCAACCACGACCGCAACCTTGGCATTATCCTGGACAGTGACCTCTCCATGAAGTGCCAGTCAATGCAGTAGCCCCACATACTCAGCAAGCTTCGTAAGAGTTTCAGGTGGACTACCGCTAGCACCAGGAAGACAGTGAATCAGGCCCTTGCGACCAGCTGACTGGACTACTGAAATGCACTCAACACCGGAACCACCCCCCATCTCCTCAAACTACTACAGACCATACAGAACGCCTCAGCAAGACTCATCCTTAACCTCTCCAAATAGACCAGCATCACCCCACACCTCAGAAGCCTCCACTGGCTCCCCTTCCAGAAGAAATGGCAGTTCAAGCTGACGACTCGTGCCTACAAGGCCCTCCACAATGCCGGACACTCCTACATCAACCACCGCTTGACCTTCCACCAACCGACCAGACAACTCTGATCTGCCTCCCGCACCCAGACACACATCCCTGCAGCCAGCGGAGCTGCTTTGGAGGTTGTTCGTTTTCCTACCTCACTGCCAAATCCTGGAACGACCTTCAACTCCATACCTCCTCCTTGCCGACTTCAGGAAGGGAATAAAGACCTGGTTCTTCGACTAACTTTCACCATTCCTAGTGCCTAGATACACCCCTAGGTGATAAGCCTCGCTATATAAATACCAACTGATTGATTGAATGGTCTTCCCCTCTTTTGCCAGGATGATGGGCAGCTTACCAAAAGCCCACTCCAGTGCTCTACCCGCCGATTTTGGTGATGCGTTCTTGATGCTGAGGAATATGAGGAGGTCTCCACTAAACAAAGAAGCACTTACCTCATATAGTTAGGAAGAAGGACCCTTGTTTTGTGGAGATTTAGCTCTTTGTTCTCCCATTGTCTTCTCTATAGGAAGATTGTTATCACTAATTTTTGGGTAATGACACACAAGGAATAATCACATTGCTGAAATGCACACAATGTCACTGATGGCATTTCCTCATGCACCATTTTGCAGCTGTAGTGTAGAGTACTTACTGGACATTTACCCAAGGAGGTAGCACTTAATAATTAACCAGTAGAAAGTACTCCTCTTAGGTAGATATTTTGTGGAAAACTGTGGACTCTATTTGAATAAAGGGGCAGATGCACTTCTGTTGTGGCCTAGTCACTGATAGAGCTATTGACACACCCACACAGACACACACACACTCGGGCACTCACACACCCACTGACAGACTCACACCCACTCACAGACCCACTCAGACTAACGCATCCACTCACAGACCCACTCAGACTAATGCACCCACTCACAGACCCACTCAGATACTCATGCACCCTCTGTTATGAACCCCAATGTACCCCCAATATAGGCCTAGGTAGTTGCATGACCCTTTACCTACATTTGTCCTACCTTGCTCTACATAATGGCTCTAGTGCTGACCTTTTACCTAGTTAGGTGCCGAATAAATGTTGTGTGGTTTTCTTCGAAAACTAGCCTCATTTATTATGCATGCGGATTCTTAATATCACTGCAGGATTCCCATCTTCTGGATAACAACCCTGTACAAAAGTCACCACTATTGTCATCCTGGCCAACAACCTCACAGTACCATGACACGTCTAGGTAGAACCCCTGAGGGTACCTGTCAGGTATATAAGTACACACACACATCTTCACTGGACAAACCAGAGGAGAAGCTTCCATGCTGACACGGGACACTGCAGCACACTCTGATCTGACATCCCTTGCGTGGTGTCCAAATCGAGACCAAGACGGAGTCCTTTATTCTCTCCCATCAAGTAATGGGGTTGGCTCTTTTCTAGGGGGATACTTGGCTATACACCTACATACATGCTAGGTACACTTAGGTACATCTAGTTAGGGTTTGCATCATAGGAGTACTCATGATTACTGCCATGTAGCTATATGCCCACATATATTCACTGTGTTAGCACCATGGTAGAGTTCTACCTTTTATTTACTCTGTTGGTGCTTATGACTGTATACATCTGTTTCTGTCTAATGGTGGTTGCCACACGTCTTCTATACTAGAATGACTGTTCAATAAATGCTCATTGAAAAACGTCCCCATCGTTTATTCTGTATATCTCTCTGAGACCGAGTGAGCACGAGTGACTGAACGAAAAGCACTGTACTGTTTCCACAATCCTGGAGAGGTCAGGGTTGTCATGTTCAATAGTTGCCAGAAATTATTTGCCCCTTGGTAAGGTTGTGAGGCTCATGGGGGTACTGTGAGCAAGCTGGTCTACAGACTAACATATCCTTTGGGGGTATCGAGAATCAGTCTGGACACCAATCCCTTAGTTTATGTTGTCTAAACGTGCAGATCCCATATGGATTTGTAGGAACTACACAACACCACTTATAGAATCACTCTTGCTCTTTCACACACACACTCACAGACCCACTCAGACACTCACATCTACTCAGAGACTCACATCTACTCAGAGACTCACATCTACTCAGAGACTCACATCCACTCAGAGACTCAAATCCACTCACAGACTTGCATCCACTCACAGACTTGCATCCACTCACAGGCTTGCACCCACTCACAGGCTCACACCCACTCACAGGCTCGCACCCACTCACAGGCTCGCACCCACTCAGTCTCACATCCACTCAGACTCACATCCACTCACTCGCATCCACCCACAGACTCACCCCCCACCCACAGACTCACCCCCCCAAACACACTCACCCCCCCAAACACAATCACCCACAGACTCACACCCCTACCCACAGACTCAGACCCCCACACCCTCACTCACTCACCCACTCACTCAGACTGACACACACTCACTCAGACTGACAAACACTCACTCAGACTGACTCACACACTCATGCACTAACTCACATATGACTCATGAACTAGCTCATACTGGCTCATGCACTCAGTCACAGATCGACTCACACACTCATGCACCCACAGACTGACTCACACACTCATGCACTCACTAGCAGACTGGCTCACATACTCATGCACTCACTCAGAGACTGGCTCACACACTCATGGAGGCACTCTGAAACCGAACCAGACACTTATGCACTTGCTCACACAGTCGCTCTCAAAGGTTACAGGTTACACTTTGGAAATAGAATTTAAAAAACCTGTGAAAATTCAATTAGAAAACCAAAGGTCACAGGGACATTAATTATAGTGAGCAAATATAATTAAAATAAACTTAGAAATCCACTGAAAAAACAAAGATTGCAGGTACGTTATAGTTAGGAAATGGAATTAAAAAAGTTAGATATTCACTGGAAAATAAAGAAAGATTACAGCAAAGTTCTAGATTTCACTTGTACAAAACCATAGAAATTCAGCAGCTTATAGTTACCTGAGCTAACTATAACTTTTGCCCTCGCAATTCACTGATTATGACTCACATATTACATCACTCATGACTTCGCTGATGACATCTCAGATGACAACACTGACAGCATCCACAAAACCACTCACACCCCTATACAACCTCTCATACACCCACAACCACTCACATACCCATTCACAGACCCATACAGGTACTCTCACAGCCACTCACTCCACCATAAAGCCCCTAACACAATTACTTTTTAACCCTCACAGTCACTCACACCCACTCACTCAAACATACAGCCTCTCAATGCAGACACTCACACATAGCCAAGCACCCAAACAGCCACTAACTCACTCATACAGTCACTCAATTCAGTCACTCACACACACGCACTTATACATCCACTCACACGCAGATGCACACAGCCATTCACACAATATGTAAGAAGTAGTATCACTCAGCAGTACTAATTGAATGTAATTAATTTAAATAGTAGTAGTACTAATTTAACTTTTGCAGTAGCTTAGCATATATGTTTAACAATCATAAACTCTTAGAAATGACTTACTGGATGTTATCAGTGATGTCATTTGAGATGTCATCAGTGATGTCACTCACCATCTCATGAATGATGTAATATGTGAGGTCATAAGCAGTTCATTGTGGGGCGTAAGTTATAGTTAGCTCAGGTAACTATAACTGCTGAATTTCTCTGGTTTTGTGCGAGTGAAATCTGAGGCTAACTTTAATGTCCCTGCAACCTTTGTTTTATTTCAGTGAATTGTTACGTTTTTTTTAAATTCTATTTTCTAACTATGATGTTCCTGCAACCTTTGTTTTTTCAGTGAGTATATGTATATATTCACTGAAAAAACAAATGTTGCAGGGACGTTCTAGTTGGGCTCAGATTTCACTCATACAAACTAAGAGAAATTCAGCAGTTACAATTAGCTGAGCTAACTATAACTTGCGCCCCTGCAATGCACTGCTTATGACCTCACATATTGCATCACTCGTGACATGTTCGGGTGACATCACTGATGAGATCATTAATTACATCATCCTGTGATTGTGTTTCTAAAATGGTCAAGTGTTAAATATATATACACCAAGGTGTATTGATAAATCAGTGGGTGTATGAGTGCCTGTATAGATGATGTAGTTGGTATGTGACTGACTGTATAGGTGAGTGACTATATGTGTCTTAGTGTATGTATGAATGAGGTTGTGTGAAAGTCCCTATCTGTCTGTCAGTTGGTGTGTAAGTGGCTGTATGGGTTTGTGAGTAGGTACATGAGTGGCTTTATGGGTTATTGATTGGTTGTCTGAGTACCTGTATGGGTGTTTGTGTGGGTGGGTGAGGATGTGTGTGTGTGCTTGTGTCAGTGACTGTATAGGTTAGTGAGTATGTCTCAGTATCTGTATGAATGAGTTGGTGTGTGTTTAACTGTATAGATGAGTTGGTGGCTGTGTGATTGACTGTATGGGTGAGTGTGTAGGTGTGTGAGTAACTCTATAAGTGAATGAATGTGAGAGTGGCTGGATGGGTGCATGCGTGGCTATATCAGGGGCTGTATTAGTGAGTGAGTTGGTGTATGATTGCTTTTATGGTTGACTGAGTGGATGTGTGTATAGACCTATGAATCAGTGAGTGGGTGTGTACGTGCTGGTATGGTTGTATCAATGGTTTTAAGAATGGTAGTGTGGAAGATGGAGTGGGTGAATAAAAGGTTATTATGGGCCGAGTGTGTGTGTGAGATACTCTGTGGATGATGTCAACAGTGATATCATTTGAGATGTCATCAGTGATGTCACTGATCATGCCATGAGTGATGTAATATATGAAATCATAAACAGGATATTACGGGGACACAAGTTATAGCTCAGCTAACTAGAACTGCTGAATTTCTCTGGTTTTGTACGAGTGAAACTTGAGCCTAACTATAATGTCTCTGTAACCTTTGTTTTTGTCAACGAATTTCTAAGGCTTTTGTATTCCATTTCCTAACTATAACGTCCCTGTGACCTTTGTTTTTTTCAGTGAATTTCTATGGTTTTTAAAGTAGTAGTCACGTTTGCAGAGTAGTGGAGAAAGGAGATGGGGCCTCCGACCAGCTCTCAGGGTTTCCGCTGTGTAGGACTTACAGGAGGCACCAGGAGGACTTTTTGGCCCCTCATCCCCCTACTAGTAGTGTGCCGGGAGGCACTTTTGAGGAGTGGTGGAGAAAGGGGGCATGCCTCTAAGTTCTCAGCAATCCTGCTGTGTGGAACTTACTGGAGGTAACAGGAGGGGTAGTTGGCCCCCATGGAGGTCCTTGGGGGCCAACTGCCCCTCCTATTACCTCCAGTATGTCCCATACAGTAGGATTGCTGAGATCTGATAGCAGGCCACACCCCTTTTCTCCCTCACTTTGCAAATGTACCTCTTGGCGCACTACTAGTAGGAGGAGGAAGTCCCCTTGGCTATTGAGTACCCCTCCTATTACCGCTAGTAAGTCCCACACAGCAGAATTGCTGAGAAGTTGTCAGAGGCCACGCCCCCATTCTCCACCTCTCTGCAAACGCACCTCCCGGTGCTCTACTAGTTGCAGGATGAAGACCCTTTGGATCCAGAGGGTCCTTGGGGGCCAACAAGCCCTCCTGTTGCCTCCAGTCAGTCCCACACAGTGGGTTTGCAGAGAGGTTTTCAGTGGCCACGCCCCCTTTCTCCACCACACTGCAAATGCATCTCCTGGCGAACTACTAGGTGGGGAATGAAGTCCCCCTGGCTTTTCAGGGTACTTGGGGGCCAACTAGCCCTCCTGTTACCTCCATTAAGACCGACACAGCTGCATTGCCGAGCGGTTGTCAAAGGCCATTCCCCCTTTCTCCACCACTCTACAAACATAGCTCCTGGTACACTACTGTTTCGGGGATGAAGTCCACTTGCGTCCTGAGGCCCTCAGGAGGCAAGGGGACATCATCCCCCTACCAGAAGTGCTCTGAGAGGCGTGTTTGCAAAGTGGTCGAGAAAGGGTGTGTGGCCTCTGACCACCTCTCTGCAATCTCACTGTGTGGTGCATACTGGAGGTAACAGGAGGTCTTGTTGGCCCCTAAGGATTCTCAGCAGCCAAGGAGACTTCATCCCTTAACCAGGAATGTGCCAGGAGGTGCATTTGCAGTGTAGCGGAGATAGGGTTCTGGGCCTCCCGCCAGTTGCATGTTTTTTATTTGTTTTTTCCTTTTTTAGGAAGGGGGCTGCGTGTCCCCCTTTGTGTGACCATTTTGGGCCCCCGTCCCCAACTCCTGGGGCCTGATCCTTTTGAAAAAAAAATATTTAAAAAAGGGACCCTCTTCCCCGGTGACCCCATGGCGAGGCCAATTTATGCACCAGAGACCCCATTCTCCTGGGCCAGGTTTTCATATTTATTTATTTTATTTTTAAATGGGGAGGGGGCCCGCACAGCACGGTCCATGGCGGCTCCCCACCTCCTGCAGGAGCCGGCATTGCTTTTGGACAGAGGGAGCTGCTAACATGCTGATCTCTCTGTCTAAAAGTAATCCTGCTCCGCTCTGTGAAAGCAAGAGGATTTTTAATGCTCTCCCTTCCACGAAGCGGAGCAGTGTTTGCTATGTCATGGTGGGAGCTGTGCTCCCACCATGCCATAGCAAACTGCAATGTCCCAGGGTGGGCACCCCGGAACTTTGCTGGAGTCAGCCCTGGGGGGTGGCAGTCCCCAGGCCCATGTAGCGCTCCTGGAAGGGGGGCTTCGCGGACCCCCTCCTTTATTTAAATTTGCCCCGGGGAGGTGGTGGTGCCTGGGGGTCCGCAATGGACCCCCTTAATTATTTTATGTGTGCCCCTGGGAGGTGGTGGTCCACAGGTCTGCATGGGGGGGCTGGAGCCCCCCCACTCTGTTATTTATTTTAGCTCTGGGGAGGTGGCAGTCCTCGGGGCTGGGGGTCCACGAGGCCCCCCATATTATTATAACTAGCCCCAGTTTCCTCAACTGGAGCTACTGATCTTCAATTCATGTTTTGCATTTTAGGTAGTCTGGTTGAGTTTCCATGAAGAGGCCGGTTCCCGGCAACTGACGATGTCCAGAGTCTGTGTATGCTCAGTTTGGTGGGCAGTTTCGAGGAATGGTAGAATTTTCTGCATGCAACTGAGATGGCAATTTGCTCCTTTGACAGCATAATTAATTTGTGTGGTGAATTTGAGGTCTCGATCAAGAACAATACCCAGATCTCTAATCTGTTTGCAGGGTGTTTGAGTGTTTCAGGTGAGAAGGCCAGCTGAAATAAGGTCTTTGAAGTCAAAGCCCTTCTGCAGTAAGGAATTACCTTTCTGATCTGGTGTAAAAATTAATAACATTCCTTTAATCAAAAGTACGCGTAGCAATGCTAGCGTTTCTCACTTCTGTTGTAGAGAGCATATTCAGCATTTAAAGAAATTTCTTTAGTACTCCTGGTTTTCTTGCCTTGTTAATGCGGGTCTTACAAATGTAGGTGGGGACACCCTTGTGCAATGGGGCACAGTCAACATTATGATCCATGCAGGATGATTTAACCCCTCACCCTTTAAACTGGGGAGAGGGGTACGTCAGGGTTATATTTTAGCTCCCTTTCATTTCATTTTATATATAAATCAATTGGATTGGTTTTTAAGGGATAATTGTACAGAGGTCCCAAGGATATGACGTAGAAGGATACCCGCCTTGTTGTACGCGGATGATACCGTTCTTATTTTCCGGACAGCTAATGGACTGCAATCTTTATTGAACCAATTTTATGAATTTATGGAAAACTTGGGACTAAAGATTAATTTTACCAAATCGTACACTATGACTTTAGGACCCATAGGCACCAAGACCAGAAAATATGTGATAAAGGGTAACAATATAGGTAAGGTGGATAGGTTCAGTTACCTAGGCATACTGTTGGATGATACTGTCCTGGGCGCCCTTATTGAAATCACACCCTCAATCCTTAACAGGATAGCCTTTAGTATTGATGCTTTCTCCAGGCGTTTAGGTCATAGTCACATAAAGTCCATTTAACATCTCTATAATGCCAAGTGTGTCCCGACTGTAACTTATGGGGCAGAAATCTGGGGTTACAAATCTTCTACTTTAATACAAACGGCAGAAAACAAATACCTAAGGAAATTGTTACGCATCCAGCAGAAATAGTCCATGAATAGATAGGGGCAGATTATTTAGTTGACTATATACGCCTGCGACGGGTACTATTATGGTACTCTATATGGACTAAAAAAAACTGAATTTTATAGACCAATATTAAGAGACTGTTTGAGTCTGAATTTTAGTTTGCATATACCATAGTTGAGCAATATAAAAACTATCCTGTCTAATCTGGACCTATTGCATGTTTTTAAGTCACCTGAGAAAATAACCAAATTAGTCATTGCAGAAGTATACACAAGAACTCAAACTGCAAGACTCACAGCGTAAACGATGTTGCGTACATCATGCTATGGTAAAATGCAGTGATAGAGCGGAATTTTATCTAACACTGGATATGCCCGTGAACCATTCAAGATTTTTAACATATTTTCGATTGAATATGTTCCCGCAGCTTGTAGCAGGATGGCATAGGCCACAGGACCCTCCTGTATGTTCCTGTTATTAGTCTTCTGCACTAGACAATTTACACATCTTATTAATTTACCGAAAATGGTCCAATTTGCACATCTGAATTTTAAACATGCGAGACCTGCAGTTTTATATCTACAATTCTTTTGCTGGTATGTGTCGAGATTTTTTAATAGCTGTATATTACGCTAATGCTTGAGTTTGGATTGCATAGTACTATTTAATGTTATTAATTGCTGTTCTTAATATATTTGTATGATTGTTTTTACGGTACTTTTATGACTGCTAAAGCCATTCGAATAAACAACTTATTGATTTGATTGATTGACTTAACCCCTCTAACGAGGTTTGATGCGGGCGGTGTGGGTGGGGAAGTGGGCGTGGGCAAGGGACAGACACAATGTGGATTGGATCAGGGTGTTTACTACTGCCTGTTTGAGAAGCTGGACCGGGCCATATAGATTGAGCTTGTCTTTCTATAGCATTTTGTTTACTAGGAACTAATCTTATTATTACCAGTCATCATTCTCAGAGAATATCTGACTCCTGGCTGCGGAAATTGACTAATGGCCTTACTGTCGCTGAAAATATGTTTGGAAAATAAATCCTATGAACAGCAACTGTGCTAATGTTTAGTTGCAAGAAATTGTCTGAATTTTGTAATTGCAATCAAGCTATCTACCATCATGTTCCCATAGCATGTTTTTTAATACTCGCAGGGAATAACAACAGTATGTGCTACAATGGACATTATGTAGACACAATGAAAAATATCAGGTAATAAAACACCCGGGCACAACTAAATTCACTCCATGTGCTTGCGTAGGTTGGACACCCAGTATCCACATAATTGTAGAGTGCAATTAATCAGACTGCTCCTTTTACGTGTTCTGAGCAGTTATTAATACACTCAAAAGATAGTAATAGCAAGTGTTAAACTTTAGCACTGGATTTGGGCAGCTTCTAGTCGCTGTAAGACAAAAACTAGAGTAAATACATTTTGTGCTCAATATTGCACTGTCACTGCGGTGTAATGTACCTGTAAGCGGATTGTTAGAGACAAAGCCTTTGTGTTGTATATGGTAACAAAGGTAAATTGCTTTAGGAGCTGCTTTATCTATAGAGGTGAAGTACCCAAGACAGATTGAATGCAATTACATAATTTAGAAGATCTTGTAGTTTACCTTAAAGAAGGGGTCACATTTACATATGGTGAATAACTGTCTAAATGTTTTATCTTTAGATGAATTCATGTCAGCTGACATAGATGCTGGACAGAGAAATTAACTGAGGTAATTTACAATTATTTTGGATTTGAATATAATGGGCGCTAATAGATTTCTGTGTGCTGTTGACTGTGGAAATGTATATATCAGTTTTGGCACATATATGGCATTCTAGATGTGGAAATACTGTGAAATTAGAGAAGTGGAATTAAAAAATGAAGTGACTTAATGACCCAGTCATACAAGACCCTTGTGTAGTAATGTCAACATTTAGTAATAGGCATAGTTCAAATATAAGGATGTTATGTGTGATCGTCGATTATAAAGAACCTTGATAAGAAACCATGTGGCATTGAGACCATTAGTTAAAGCTCAGTTATTAGGAATGCTCAAGTTGATGGACTTCAGTGAGTGAATATCTTTCTTATTCTCCATTCACCTGGACATCATACGATGTTGACAAAAAGGAGTCCCCTGTCTATAGAATTGTAAACCCTAATAAATTCTCATGATGCAGGGATGTATAGTACGCACACGGGCCTCTAAAAGACATACTTAAATGGAGAAAATTTGATGGAAGCCAAACTCGTCTCTACGAGATCTGAGTAAAAGGTACCCCCTCAGCAAAAATTTCAGCAACTGCACTTATGCAAGAAGTCGGGAACAGGGTGCATTGCGGTGGTGTAAATGAATGTATTCATTTAAAAATTTAAAACACAGTTGCAGCAAACCACATACTAAATGTGCATTATTTAAAAACTGATTCCAACTGTCTTATTCTGTTTCCTGAGCCAACTGGTCTTTGTTGAAATAAAAACACTTTTTTGATCCTGATGGCTTAGACATTGCTGTGATATAGGACTGCAGACATTGCAGAAAAATGTTTTTGAGACACTTGCATGTATAAGTGTTTCCATGTCTCTTGGTGCATACGTCTCAACCCTACAGTTCAACTCTTCCACTCCACGTGATGTCAACATCTTAGCCAAGTCTTTACTTTTTCTGATGGCCTCGCAGTTGTTTGAAATATACAAAAGTCTCCTGTACGTTCTCCGTGCTGTTTGCAATATTTTGTTGTTTTTCTCCTTCAGGCAAGAGTAGGTTCAGATAGCTTTGATTAAGATGACAGGGAAAATGTTAAATCTCATCCCAGTGTGCAGCCTGACCTACGCAACCCACCAACAGTGGGTAGGAGACACGCGCTTCCATAATTGTCTATCCGCTAAAGCCGCGAAACTGGATTCCTATGCCTTTTTTGCTATTATTTTTCTTACTTCTGGTGCTTCATTTATTTCATTGGCCCCTATTGGCTTTGCTAGTATGAATCTATGCGCCGTGTGAATATGCTATGAGGCAGTGCGGAGTTTGACTAATGATGATGGCTTGTATTAGGAAAGAAATGCTATTTCTACCAATTTCTGCGGGCTGGCTGACCTGCTGTGAGCAACATCCAAATACAATTTGCTTCGGTACTGCCTGGAGTCTCATGATTACCGGTATTCAAAAATACAGCAAGCGGCAAAGTAGGAGCAAAACCATATGTTTACCCTACTTTACTCAATAGGAATTTTGCTTTCTTTTTAATTAAGTCCAAGACGGTCTTTTGCAAATAATTCAGCCAAATGCCATGCTTCTTTTTTGCATTCATAAAAACGTATAAACCAGATCCCTCCGCAGACGTTTTATATGGCCCACAGATCGACGATGATAGCTATCATGGCTTGGAAAAGTGACTAG